>NW_026889752.1:360000-705000 GCF_033153115.1 Saccostrea echinata | reverse complement strand
TACATGTATCATTATAGCCATATCATGAATCCGACCGGGGGGGGGGGGGGGGGGGGGAGGGGGGGGGGTTGCCCGTTCGTATTTTTTTTTTAGGTTGATAGAGCTTCTTCTTAGATATCTCCATATGCCAATGAGCAACTTACGCTCATAGAACTAAAATTATTGTCAAAAGCACAATTCACTAAAGACTGATTTTTTTCTGCAGAAAAGAGATGTACGTTCATACACAATAAAAGTTATTAAACACAACTTTATCTGGTACTCGCGATAGATCGAAATTGCTCAGTTGGTTGAAGTTACATCACTCTTCCCTATATAATCAGTTAAAAAAGTCAAATATATAAAAAAAAAAACAACTTTACTGTAAATTTTATAATTACATGTTCAGTTTAGCCAGTAGCATGAACAAAAAAGTCATTGTTTTATGTTTATTTTTTACCTCTCCCTCGCCCTCTTTTCCGTAAGAGAGAATCATTGACTAAGCTTCACAAAAAGACATTTTTCATTTTCCCTTCATTTCCCTTTTCGGAACCTCTTTGCTGGTTTAAAAGTCCATTGAAATGTATTGTAGCATCACGGTAGCGACTAGGACAAGAAGTAGTTTTGAGGTATCTTACGAGGATTTTATGTTTTGAAATCTCAATAACATTGAAGAATTCAATTATGCATCTGCACGGTGCAGTACCTAAACGGTTGCTATCAGAAAAAATGCGCGTACATTACTGCTATCTGAAAATTGTGCGGTTGCTAATGGAAAAAAATGGACGAAATGGTTAGTATTTTTCTTCGCTGGCTCAATAATTCAATTATCAAAGTTTAGCTGCTTATTTTTTCACCCTTACGGAACGTAACATACCTTTTAAAACTAATATGTATCTCTATTTTTTTTTTTTATGAATAAAAGGATTGTTGATGTATAGAACGAAAACTGGCGAAAGTCTCGGACACACTTACATGCATATAAGAAATATATTTAATTAGCGTCAAAATGTTTAGATATTTGATAAAAATGAATCGACAGATCGGTGTATTTTTGTAAAACGTATTGATTATTTCATAGAATTACCCATTTTAATCGGTTTCTTAAAACAAAAGCATTTTCATGCGGAGAAACTTATGTTGCGGCTACTATTAGACAACAACACCGGTTTCTATTGGAAACGTCTTAATCTTTAATACACGTCCTTAATTTACATCTATTATGCAATAGTTTATAGAAAACTGTGTTTGAAATGTTCATTCTATATTATACACTTATTTCATGACTACGAGGGGAACAGTCAAACTGTTGTCCCGAGGTAATGGGGAAGACCTGGGAAACTGTTGCCCGAGGCCGAAGGCCGAGGGCAACAGTTTCCCAGGTCTTCCCCATTATCGAGGGACAACAGTTTGACTGTTTCCCGAGTTGTCATGAAATAAGTGTTTTATTACCTAACCTACTATATAATTTCTTAAAGTAATGATATCGACATAATAATCAATGGCTTTTAAAATACATTGACAAAAGTTTGTATTATTTTTTAAAACCGAACTAAACAAGATGAATATTAATCAAATATTCACACCGATTGGTGTAAAATCAGAAAAATTAATGGGTGTGATATTATCATGCACTAATAAATTGAAAAAAAAAAAACATGTAGTAAACAACATAATGATGTCTTAAAGATTTGAATATTGCCCGTTTATGGCAAAGATCTATACTGAATGAAAGGGGCCTACATTTTTCCCAAACTACCCTCAGAAAAGGTGTTCATGGCCTCTTCTTTGAAATGATATTAAATTTTATATTTAAATTGTTATCAGGTTTACTTTTCAGATGATAATTTCAAATTGAATAAAAATGCTTCAATTTATATATAATTCAATATTATAGCTGTAAAGTACGGGAAATTAACTATGACGTCATAATGGAACAGTTCAGCCATGCAACAGTTCATTCTGTGACCCGGTAAACAGTTTTGACTGTTTCATGATTTGCAAAAACATTAAAAAGAATCAGGAAACAGTTCAAATTGCCTAATTACAATTTATATAGTAGGTTAGGTAATAATCTTTTTTAATATCTGGCTTATTTATATTACCTTGATTTCGATCCTGTAACGATAAATTGGTTTATTTCTATATCTGTATGTATGATATGACTAATAGTAATAGCAATGTTCGTAAATACCACTTTTAATACAAGACACTATATCTCTCATTTTTTGGGTGGTGGGGGGGGGGGGTGTATATAATTTTTTATCCAATGAGTTGTGGTAATATAGTTTCTTTAGATTGGACTTGTTCCAAACACTTTTCAAAAATTGAAGGCCAGATCAGCAGCATCGGATCCTATGTATAAGCAAGGCAACCCTAGATACACCATCCTTACAAGTTCCGTCCAAGGGAACGGCTCGCTCGAATAACAGACATTATTATAGATGCTACTATATTATACATCCAGTTCAATAAACTACTTTTTTAAATTCAAATTTTGATGTACGAGTACAGTATGACCAAACACTCTAAATGTCCAAAAAATATATACATGTATTGAAAATACGAAAGTGGAATTGCACACAATTGCCCCCCCCCCCCCCTTTCTATTTCGAAAAAGACTACATTTGTCTGTAAATAATTGTAATGCTCTTTAAATGTACATAATTATATATTACTTACTGGATAGAATATTAGCCTTTTTCATGTTCGGATCTCCACCTTTTTTTAAAAGGGGGGGGGGGGTCCAAGCCCACTCAAAAGAGACAGAGGGAGAAAAAGGAGTAAATATAAGAAAATTGACAAGCAAAAAAGTAGAAGATTTCTCCATCTGAAAAACCTCCTTCTTTCCAGCCTTTGTGTTCCATATGCTCTTTTGGATGTATTAAATATATTTTTTAGGCCTGTGCAGCCATAAGATTTTTAATTTTCTTTCTTGATTGAAAAATGAGTTATATTTCAAATAGCAGCCGGTGCATTATTTCAGTTTATAGCCGGTGCATACATACCAACATTCTGATAGTAACCGTAATTTAAGAAGATCGTGTTTTGTCCAAAAATCTCTCTCAAAATACACTTTTTTTATAAAAAATTATCATATCTACGAATCATTATAGATTGACATACCAAAATGAACTCTAACTAACCTATAAATGATGAAAAGAAGCATGGAAACTTGGAGTATATTGACTTGCGAATGGGTACATGCTTCGAAAATTTTACTATATTTAAATTTCTAGAAGGTTGTTCTACAAAATACATCTGGCATCATTTAAAGAAATCCCTTACTTGTTCCGTGCACAAGAGTTTTTCTGAGACTTAATCGATTTGGGGCCACTTTCTGACAATTTTACCTCTTAATACAAGTTCCTCCAACATATTTATTTCAGCTAGCAGCCTTAAAATTTACAAATAGAAACAATGAACGCTTTTTTGTGCTGATAGCAACCGTTTAGGTACTACACCGTGAACTGTGAATACAATGAACGATCCCCTTTTTTGGTTACGTTCGTTCGTAAGATGTCGGTATTTCTCTACTGAGAATGGAAATGAGAAATAGCTTTTTGGACATATATTTTATCCGAGTATTGTTACCGACTTATATTGCAATAATTTTATGATTATTTAAAGTACATTTAATTAACAATGGCTGTTTTTATTAACATAGCTGTAGAAGAAAAGAAATATTGATCAAGAAAGCACAAAGAAATTCACTTCCATCACAATCCAGGATATAACTCTCGATCTATTTTACATTTCTTGGAAATGAATTCGTAGGTACATGTAACTTCATACCTCGAAAACAAAGAAATGTGAATTTAACAAGAGTCAAAAGACGAATTATACTAATTATGATAGTCCCGAAGAAAGTAATACAATCAGAAAAAGAGGTGATGTCACAGTTTGCGTAATTTTCGCTCTTTCATATATCTTGTGAGAACAAAGGAGAATTAAATTACAAATGAATTATTCATATCTCTTGCAGATTTAGATTGGGTGCACGAGGGATGTTCGGAAAGTTTGCGGACTACTGTCATTGCATTTTTGCTTAACGGAATATCATATACTGTTTCAACAATAAACTCAATTGACCTGCATTAACATTTTTAAAATTATTGTGATTTATTTCTATCTAAATTAGAGTTTAAAATGCAGAAATTTTATCCCGGAAGAGGTAAAAATTTCCTTAGTTACGATCAAAACACTGAATAATGCCTGCGATCATATCATCTGTAAAATGTCGCATAATGCCAATGTAAAAATAACGAACAGTGATGGATCTCATAAAATATAGAAAATATAGAAACAATACAAATTCCTGGTCTATTCATAGGGCTCGCAGCGGGTTTGACAGGTCAAGAGGAGATGCTTACTCTTCCTAGGTACCTGATCCCACCTATGGAATTTCCAGGGGTCCATATTTTATGCCCTGCCCACAAATTTATATTGTTTGCATATTTTATGAGATTGCTCTCTCTTTTCATTGTCATTACATATGATACATGCTCATTTTAAATTCTTGAAAGAAGTAAAACAAACTTTCCGAACAAACCTCGCATGAAAGGAGGGAGTGGGGGGTATGCAAGCTTCCTAAAATATATATATATATATATATATATATATATATATATATATATATATATATATATATATATATATATATATATATATATATATATATATATATATATATATATATATATATATGGGGGGGGGTGTTTGTATATATATATATATATATAGGGGGGGGGGTTGTATATATATATATATATATATATATATATATATATATATATATATATATATATATATATATATATATATATATATATATATATATATATATATTATATATATATATATATATATATATATATATATATATATATATATATATATGAAGACATGAATTTAAATACGTTGAGAAAGATGAATTTATAAAATATCAGTATTTGTTTTTGTTGCTATATGAAAGCTACGCGCTTTATAAATGTTTTTAACCAAGTGATATTACGAGAAAGAGGGTTTCCTTGATCGTATCTACAATACAGATATGCTAGAAGATGCTGAAGACATCTTGCTAGTCATTTAAAGGTCTTTGCTAATTTTGTAAAGGGGAAAAATGGAGTTCTTTTTGCTTGGAAAAACTGGCCGTCTATTAGAAAGAATGTAATACAATTTACTCCTCCGATGTGACTGAAAGCAATTAAAAGAATTTCTTAGGCAATTTGATTTTGAACATCAGTCATAAAGTATATCTGATATTATTTTAGTTTAAACACAAAGGTATTTTGCTACACTATCTGACAAAATAAGAGAAATAAACCTTTAGCTAGCTCGAGTTTTTATGCACAATAAATTGGAAGTTTCGCAGCAGGTAGCTTGTTGTGAACATGCAGAAAACAGTTACATGTAAATTAGTTTTGTTATTTATACGATGTTATGATTATGAGGAACGTGTTAAATACATGTAATAAGCACAACAAAATATCTTGACAGCGGATTCATTTAGTATTATGAAAGTTCAAAACACTGAAGACATATCTGGTATATCGATGCCAAAGGTGTCCTTAGATACGATAAAATTGCTGGCGAGTGAGGTTAAAGTACAACTAAATGACAAGGTCGGGAAGTTCAATTTCGCATTTAATTTATTGCTATTTGATACTAAAATTTGAGAAAGAGTGTACAGGTGTCACAAATGTGGCGGTATACATTGTCCCTCTGTACATATTGTCGTAGGTGAAATTATGGGAGGTACACACTATCGCACGGCGGTAATAGGTTAAGGACTAATGACCCTCTCACGGCCAGGAACACGTTAAGTTCCTAGACAGTACCGTTGTCAGAAACCTTTAATTAAAGTTAAGCACTGAAACTGGTTCGTTGTCATGAACATACAGGTGAGGTTATGGTAAAATCTGTTCGGTGTCATGACTTGAGAAGACAGACTGTGAGAAGTTTTTCATTTTTCAAGTTAAATTATCTTTAACAATGTATATGAAATTGCAATGGGAAACAGGGCTGACACCCTATTTGGTGTTGTATGAATTTCAGCCGTTAAAAAGAAGTAATAAAAGAAGAGTTTGCGTTGGCGACATTAACCCTGTTGAAATCACTTGTGAATTTGATTCATTTTCCTACTGAGATGTAATATTTTTCGTAAATAGAATATATAATATACACACCAATTGGTGCAGACAGTATCAAGACATGTTGTAAGCCTTTACAGAAAAATGATAAGAATTAAAACTGAAAATTTTGATTTATTTCATTTTTTTGTCCGTTGTCATGACAAGATACGAAAATTCAGTCCGTTGTCATCGGTCCGTTGTCGCTACTGTATACTTTATACATTACGCAGGACGATCTTATGTTGTTTTAGGTATTGTTAAGCATGCAGTCAAAAAGAGGAGTGTGACGGTACATATTGTCGTTTTGTACATATTGTCGTCGGCGACAAAATGTACCTACCCTGACTGCACATATCGTCGTCCATCGGTACATATTGTCGCCGGCGACAATTTGTACCGAGACGAGCATTTTCTTCCTCCTACATAATGAAAAACAAAATGTACAGTCAAGCATGGGCACGTTTTGTCGTCGGCGACAATATGTACTGTGAACATATGCACATTTTGTCGCCGATATACTGTGTTGAATATTTACTAAGGCTGGCTGAAATTAATTCTACGTTTAACGTCACCTATAAACTTCAAAACCTACGAGGGCGGGAGGAAAAAATTAAACAAACAGAATTTTCAAACAAATGAGTCGTTACTCATCTACATGAATTAATTTGTAATCATGTACAGACTCTTGGTTAAATAATCATTTTCTGTAAACCTGTATCTTTAAATGATAGACTGATTAGACTCAGCTCAAATATACCTCATAGAAGGCCCAAGTATTTTCTGTCTCTATGGAATGTAGTTTTAGGTGCTGAAAGTAAGAGCAAACCGGAACAGAAACATTGAAAAATGTGGATTTGTTTGTTTTTTCAAAGTGCCAATTTCTCTGAAACCTACACGCGCAGATGACGTTAAACATAGAATTAACTTTGGACAGCCTAAGGTCGTGAAGAGAGAGAGAGAGAGAGAGAGAGAGAGAGAGAGAGAGAGAGAGATTGACACACATACAGAGAAAGAGAGAGACAGACAGACAGACAGAAGGATATACAAAGTGTTTGGCTGATAAATAAGTAAACAAGTTGTATTTATTAAGCATTACTCGCAATACTGTAGGAAGAAATGGTGTTGCTCAGAAAATTGTGTCCAGCATTGGTTTACTTGACTATGATATGTTAAAATACCGTAGTTCTTGAGATATCTGAAAAATCAGTCTATTCTTTTTTCTCATTATATATACATGGATATTAGATTGAAAGTTATTTGTTCAGTAGTAATGTTATCTGGAATTCATTTTTTTTTCTTAATTCTCATACGAGTGCCGATATAATTGGTGTAGGGGTTGACATTTTTAGCTCACCTGAGCTGATAGCTCTAATGAGCTTTTCTGATCACATTTTTGTGTCGTCCGTCTGTCTATCGGTAAACTTTTCACATTTTCAGCTTCTTCTCAGGAACTACTGGCCAATTTCAATTTCAACCAAACTTGCCAGAAAGCAATCGAGGATAAAGGGAGTCAAGTTTGTTCAAATTAATGGTCATGACCTCTTTCAAGGAAGTATAGTTAAGAATTAGTGTAAATTTAGTGACATCTTTAAATAATCTTCTCAAGTATCATTGTGGCAGAAAAGTTGAAACTTACGTGAAAGCTTTATTATAAAGTGTAGATTCATTTTTATTCAGATCATATCTGGGGAAGGGTGGGGCTACAATAGATGATCAAAGTTTAAATAGATAATTTAAGAATAACTCTTTCAAAATTTTCTTCTCAAGAACTTCTGGACCAGAAGAAATGATACTTATGTGAAAGTACATAGTGTACTTTTAATTTTGTAGATTCTGGCACGAAAAAGATTCCACACTTCTTAATGACCCTGAGTTCCGAGAATAGGTCTAAATTTTTGGTCCTCCACCGGCAAGTGGTGATGTCTCCTTATGAGTGAAAAAATTTTCTAGAGGGATATTAAAACAACAAACAAACAAACAAAAACAAATTCAATTTTGTTCAAATCATGACCCCCATGGGTAGGGTGGGACCATAATTGGTGATAAAAGTTTTACGTTGGAATATACGGTATACAGAAATTCTTTAAAAATCTGCTCAATAACCAAAGGCGGATCTAGCACCGGCGCATACTAGCTAGGATGCAGGTTCCTAAGAGAAAATGAATTGAAAATAAAAACATCGCAGAATAGTTAGTACGTTCGTGTGAGCTGCTTTAAGACGACCCCTAGATTCAATATTATCGGTAATATGATTTGTATTCTTATAAATTGAGCATATATTTGATCATTTCTGTTGCATTTTATTGATTTACTTGCATGTTAAGAAAAATGACACCGGACCAAATAAACTTAACATGTACTGACAACGGACTTTTTTCTTATAAATTGCGATTTCTTAAAACATGTTAGCTACAAAAGGCTGTCAGTTGCCTAATAAATTTTAAATGAAGTTTCTCTTCATATTTTAAAATAAAAGTTCCATTTCGATGAAATAAATATAAGAAATATATAATTTTCAAGCTCACGATCATGCTCTCACACATGGGCATGTGATCGCCAACCAAATCTCCTCAAAATGTATTAAGGATATCAAATACACACATCTTTGTATGGAATACTGAATGTTGTATCTGTTTCCCACAATTCAAATTTATTCTTAGAATTTGTCAAAAACGTTAAATTTTAGGCATTATGTATAAATTCTTGTATCTTTTGCATGACACCGAACGGATTTTATCATAACCTCACCTGTATGTTCATGACAACGAACCACTTTCAGTGCTTAACTTTAAAGGTTTCTGACAAGGTTGAGGCTATCTGGTACCGCTTGCAGGGTGGCTGGCAGGAGTTATCTCTCCATAAGTGCGTACGAGTTATCTCGCATTACAACGGTAATAACCATGAATTTATACCCTTATTAAAAAGTTCCACATCAATCGTTTTCTAGAAAGGTTAATGTTTATTTAATATGTAAAAAGTAATAATTAAGAGAGAGAAAGGGAAATAGAAATTTATGTTTTCTAATTGTTAATCTTAAGATCTTGCGAACTTGGGGGCGGAAAAGGGGAAGGGATGGGTCGTCACAATAATTCTAACATTAATGATTATAAAATGGAAACAACTTAGGTGTTTAACAGAGCTGCCCCCCCCCTCCCCCCTCCCCACACACACACACACAAACATATGCATGACGAAGTTTATTTACTTAAATATTTTATTATTTTATTTATTTATTTATATAAATGTATTTAATTCATATATTTTGGCTTCTAAAGGAATTTCTCTTTGGTTGTGGGCCCCTAAACTTTTTAATTACATGTAATATTGCCTATAGAGAGCACAGTCCTGGATCAATGGAGAGCCGCGATTCCCAGACCAATAAATATCTACCCCCCCCCCCCCCCCACACACACACACAGACACCCACCTGGTGTGAGATGTGAAATTTTATGAACAGGAATGCATCTTGATATAAAAAGCATTACCAAAAAAAAAATGCACATATATATAATTCTATGTATAATATTCCTATTTTAGAATTTATGGATTTTTGCTGCTGCAAACAAAAACTTTTCATTCTAACTGCTCGATATTTTTCAGTGAATAATTCTTCATTTTATCTCTTTTTTTTTTTTTTTTTTAATGTTTTGGCACCATTAGGCAGTATCAAATGCATATAAAAAAAAACTAGAGACATTTAGACAAGAATCTCGGTTTATTTCATATCATTAATATTCGATATATTGGTGATAAAGAATGTTTGTGAAAGCAGAGAATAATTTAATGCTATTTTGTTTGTTTGTATATTGTTTCACGTCCCTCTCGAGAATTTTTCACTCATATGGAGACGCCACCACTTGCCGGTGGAGAGCTGCAAATTTTGTTCTATACTCGGCACTTGCGGCCATTGAGCAGTGAGGGATCTTTTTCGTGCCAGCACCTACTGCGACACGGGACCTCGGTTTATACGGTCTCATCCGAAGGACCGGTCTCCACGTCCCACAGTGGGATTCGAACCCGCGACGTAAGGATCAACTCCTTACTCCGCGACTCTAGAGGAGACGCTCTAACCACTGCGCCACGCGGGCGACGAATAATTTAATGATCAGAGAGCGACAACTATCGATTTCATTCCCGCATCAATATATTCAAACTTTTGCACGCAGTAACTGGGTAAATGATAGACCTATATCCAAATAATTTAAATGCTTCAACTATTATTAAAGTTTATCTCAATTTGGCACTTTGAGAAATGTGGCCAAACATGAGAAGATTGTTTTAAAAAATTAAGACATAACTGAGCAATCAACTCCTCATTCATTCTAATGAAATTAAAACAAAACATTAAATTAAGATTAAACAGAAAGAAAGTATCGAAAACTGAATTATTTTGAGGGTAATTGATTCTAAATATGCAAAAAAGGATAAGACATTTAAAGGAGTCTACCTCTAACAGATACCAGAATAAGATGCTACCTACCTCTAACAGGTACCAGATTTCAAAGCTACCTACCTCCAACAGGTACCAGATTTCAAATCTACCTACCGCTAACAGGTACCAGATTTCAAAGCTACCTACCTCTAACAGGTACCAGATTTCAAAGCTACCTACCTCTAACAGGTACCAGATTTTAAAGCTACCTACCTTTAACAGGTACCAAATTTTAAAGCTACCTACCGCTAACAGGCACCAGATTTTAAAGCTACCTACCTCTAACAGGTACCAGATTTTAAAGCTACCTACCTCTAACAGGTACCAGATTTTAAAGCTACCTAACTCTAACAGGCACCAGATTTTAAAGCTACCTACCTCTAACAGGCACCAGATTTTAAAGCTACCTACCTCTAACAGGTACCAGATTTTAAAGCTACCTACCTCTAACAGGCACCAGATTTTAAAGCTACCTACCTCTAACAGGTACCAGATTTTAAAGCTACCTACCTCTAACAGGTACCAGATTTTAAAGCTACCTACCGCTAACAGGTACCAGATTTTAAAGCTACCTACCTCTAACAGGTACCAGATTTTAAAGCTACCTACCTCTAACAGGTACCAGATTTTAAAGCTACCTACCGCTAACAGGTACCAGATTTTAAAGCTACCTACCTCTAATAGGTACCAGATTATAATGTACATACTTCTATGCAGCACTTTATTATAAAGCTACCTGAAGTTATTTAACTCATACAGGTACCAGATTATGAATCACGTACCGTAACATTTATTAAATTATGAATTACTCTTCCTGTAACAAGTTCCAGAGTTTTATTTAACTTTGCCAAGAGCCATAATAGGGAAAATTGAGATGACAGGAAAAATTCAATTTTTTGAAAAGATTGATCAAGATTACAGAGCGTAATTAAAATATATATCAGCGACAGATAAGAAAATCATTTGAATCAGGTACAGCGAGCAGAAATATGGTTTTGACAGTTATAATCCCGTTCCTTAACTTGCTGCTGTTATTTATACGTTAAAGTCTCTAGTAAAACACAGTTTTAATTGATTTTAATAATAAATTAAACATAACAAAACATTTTTAATGGTATGATTTTAGTATTACAATTTAGTTCCTGAAAACCTTTTAAGCCATTTGATTTTGCTGTGCATAAACCTAAATTGCACATTTAGAGTTGGTGACTATCTCTGAAATTCCATTAAAATTCTCTAAGCCATCTGGGAGAATATTCGTGGACAAAATTTTAGGTCTAGGAATAAGAATACGTCGCTTGACTTTGTTTTGCTTGACATAATGACAGTTTTATCTCAAAACAGCATAAGACGCAAGCTTAAGTAACCTTTTCTGATTAGAGTGTTCAGCGTCTGACTGCCTGTCTGTCTGTATATTGTATGTCATCTGTACGTTATCCATTCCCATTAACAATCTTCTCCAAGTCACCAAATAGACTTGTCATAAACCATTCTCTGGTGATTAGAAATATTATTTTTTGTTCAAATGAAAGGCTACACTATCTTTCAAGGGGAAATAATTCAGAAATAGTGGAAACATGATTGGGTCTTCTCAAAAGCTATTGTGCCAAAAAAATTTCAAACTTATGTGTAAGGTTAGACAGTGTTGATTCAAGGTTGTTTAAAGTTTGATCATTAGGGATAGGTTTGAAAACCAATACAGAATCAAATTTATACTACGAATTTGTACGATTTTCTTTTTGCAAAATCTTGTTTAAAAGAACAGCAGAACCATGATTAGACATATAATATGCAAACATCCTCAAGTAGTGCATATTCAACTTGTTCATAGCATGCATGGCCCTCAGGAGTAGGTATGGGGCTGCAATGAGATCCAAAAGAAGGGGTTTTAATAAGACTGTTTTTGGCCCATATTTTTGAAAATGAAATTGGATTGTCCACAAGTTTAAACTTATTTTCATTATTTTCAACATGTCTAATTTTGTGCTGTATATTTTTTTGCGAGAAAAAAATTAGGATAATATTGGAATAAACGATGGAAGCATGGTGCCCTCAACCACTTTTACAGTTTCACCCTTATGTATCTGTCTGCATGTCTTTCAGTCTGCCTAGCTGTGTGTTGTCCGTAACAATTTTTCGTCGCAGTTTTCTCGGCAACTACTTATAATAGATGCTTGATGCTTTAAGCACACTCTTTGTTTAGGCATGTCGTACGATGGGATTCATTTTTATTTGAATCCAATGTCAACTTCCTGTGCGTCTGTCTGTACATGTAGCTTAATGTGAATTTTACAAGATGTTGTTGATGTAGTTTTTACCTCGATCAGTCTAAAAGCTATTGCTCATATGACCATTGGTCTTATCAATGCTTGAGTCAGTTGTAAAAAGAATTGCTGAAAGTCCCTACCATAAACCGTTTATCTCTCCCTGGTGGTGAATTTGCGAGAAAAAATATTTTCTTTACTTTTTACACCTGGATATTGAAGATAAATGTGCAATCCAACGCGTATCTTTAGTGTTGCAAAGACTTTTGTAATCTGCAACTGGAGGAGCACCTCAGATGTCAGGGGAGATTTTCTGAATGGTCATCCCTGAGACACAGTAATAATGTACTTAAATGAAGACATTAGGACATTTTCTACATTTTGTATAAGAGTACGTAGTTGATGAAACTTTTGAACATTTTTTCGAGAGTCGGTATATAATTTAGCCAAATAAAGTAATGGTAAAAAAGTTGTCTCCAATAAAACAAACAGAATCTCTAAATATAAACTAAGTTAATGCTGGTCTGTTAAGAGCAAGAATTCAATAATGTCATGTATCTCCATGAGATATCTGTAGATACTAGTATCTTTCAATGACACTTGCCATTTACCCCCCCCCCCCCCCCCCATATCACTGGTTTGTATTTTCAGTGCAAAGTATGATCACGAACTATTGGTTGATGAACACAATTTGGTATTTGCGGTTTCAGAAACATTTTGGTGATACGTTCCACACGAAAATAGGCACAGACATGGATTCAAAGGATATATCTTCAGAATATAAAAAATGTTTATAAAAATGAAGTTTGATAATAGAGAAATCTTGCATCCAATTTCTGTAAATAAAATATAATATGAAAAAAGTGTATGGGAATTTCTATTTTTATATCTATAAATCTTTATGCATTATATACATGTAAATAATGTAAATGCCTATTTATTATAGTGCATAGTATACACTTCTAGAATCAATTCTGAATGCACAATGAATTTTTATTCTAAAAATCCAATTAGCCATGCAAAACAATTTAAGAGATTTTTACACTTTTTATGTGTCTATTTAAATCAAATACTTTGAAATCGATGTGCTTACTTATGTTGCGTAGAGGTCTTTTTTCTATACTTGTAAATGCATGTAGGAGATGCAAGCAAAGTTGTTGTTTTAATAATACGTCACAATATCTGATATTTCTTAATATTGAAAGCTTTTGTTTTCATGACTGATTGTTTTTCATACCTTTTTATGTTATTATAAATAGCAAATATATCGAACAAGAGAGCATACACAATTTCCATTGAATTTTTATGGCTACAATTACAGAAGTTTTCTTCTCCAGAAAATATTAAATCAGTTAGCCTTTTGTGTTACTTCAGTCCTGTTCAATATATAACAGAGGAAACATTACTAGACATTGCTAATCAAATTAATTTATATAAAATTCAATATGGGCCAAAAACAGCCTTATGGAAACCTGTCCTTTTACATGAAAATAAAATTGAATAATCATTAATATTCTCAAGATCAGTAGGGGTAACATAATTGGCATTATTGTGCATTATCATCACCCCATTGTGTAGGATGGGGGGAAGAGAGGGGAGTAACATTTTCATGGGAATATACAGAAAATTTGTACAAAAAAGCTTAATTGGAAGAATAGCAAGAAGGAATTATATCTTATTTATATGCCAACAATCCATTACTTTGTGAATCAAAGATTTTATTAGTTCATTGGGTCCCCTGAGTCATCATTTGTTGTATGTCCGTCACCTTCTGTCGTGCATCCGTCAAAAATTTTAACATTTTCATGCTGCTTCTTCTCATGAATGGCTGAATGTATTGCAATTTTGGCATAGAACATCTAGGGCAAAGGAAAAAAAACTTTAATAATTCATGGTTTGTTCTCCCTGGGGCCTAAGAGGTGGGGTCAAAACAATAAAAAGTAATACAATCTTTAAAATCTTACTCCTGAACATCAAACTGTTGGTATGACTATATCAAGCAATAAGATCAAGGCCATAACTAGGCTCAAATTTTTAGTGAGGTAATGGTTCGGGTAGGGGGACACCCGATTCCTAAGTGGGTGCAGGGTAGTGTCCTGACCGGGGGGGGGGGGGGGGTCCAAAACATGGATTTTAAGAAATTAAAGACTTTAATCTTCGAAATTTTTCAGATGTTTGATTTTTTTTTTACAGTCCTCTTAAACTATAATGAAGCACCTGATGTTCAGGAATTGAAACAAAAATTGAAAGTATTAATTTAGTACAAAGTCAAACATTATTACAGTTCAAAGTAAAGCTTATTCACTTCTCAGAAAACTCTAAAATCTTAGTGGGGCATTTGGCTCACTTGCCTCAGTGGTAGTTACGGCCTTGAGATCTCTAGCAAAACTGTGAAAATCACGTCCTTAGGATCAGGGGTTCTGGTGCTTAGAGAGGGGCTCTATTGATCATAAAGTAAATGCTGTAATTCTTTGAAAATCTACTCCTGGGTCTTTATAATACATACTAAGAACATAGTTATGATAAGCAAGGGTACCTCTTCCAAAATTGTGAAATATATGGCCTCTGGATTAGGGTTTCCGGTATTAAGGTTCGGGCTCTATTGATTACTAGGTGGCTCTGTTGGTTATTTATAGTGGCTCTATTTATAATACATGTACAGTGAACCTATAGTAAATCTCTTTCTCTGTTCATGTGCATCTAGGATCAAACAAAGTATAAAGTTGTAATGAGTAAAGGTGTTTTGTGAAGATTTGTGAAATTCTTGGAAGCAGGTAGGTAGCTTCATAATCTGGTACATCATGTAGATAGGAAATTTTATAATACTGTACCTCTTACAGTAAAAAAGTTTCATATTTTGGTACCTGTAAGAGGTGGGCAGCTTCTGAATGTGGTATTTGTTAGAAGTAGTTAGATTCGTAATCTGGTACCTCTTACAGGTAGGAAACTTCATAATCTGATATCTCATGCTGGTAGGTAGTTTTATAACCCGTTGCATGTGAGTAGCTTTATAATCTGGTACCTCTTACAAAAAAGAAGCTTCATAATCTAATGTTAGAGGTAGGTAGATTCATTATCTGGTACATAATAGAGATTAGAAGCAGTAGTATTAGAGGAAGATAGTTTTGCAATCTGGTACCTGTAGGAGGTAGGTTGTCCTGTAATCTTGTACCTGTTAGAGGAAGGTTGTCCTGTAATCTTGTACCTGTTAGAGGTAGGTAGCTTTAAAATCTAGTACCTGCTAGAGGTAGCTAGCTTTGAAATCTGGTACCTGCTAGAGGTAGGTAACTTTGAAATCTGGTACCTGTTAGAGGTAAGTAGCTTTGAGATTTGGTACCTGTTAAAGGTAGGTAGCTTTTAAATCTGGTACCTAATAGAGGTAGGTAGCTTTAAAATCTGGTACCTGTTAAAGGTAGGTACCTTTGAAATCTGGTACCTGTTAGAGGTAGGTAGCTTTGAGATTTGGTACCTGTTAGAGGTAGGTAGCTTTGAAATCTGGTACCTAATAGAGGTAGGTAGCTTTAAAATCTTTTACCTGTTAGAGGTAGGTAGCTTTAAAATTTGGTACCTGTTAGAGGTACGTACCTTTGAAATCTGGTACCTGTTAGAGGTAGGTAACTTTAAAATCTGGTATCTAATAGAGGTAGGTAGCTTTAAAATCTGGTACTTGTTAGAGGTAGGTAGCTTTAAAATCTGGTACCTCTTAAAGGTAGGTGGCTTAAAAATCTGGTACCTGCTAGAGGTAGGTAGCTTTGAAATCTGGTACCTGTTAGAGGTAGGTAGCTTTGAGATTTGGTACCCGTTAGAGGTAGGTAGCTTTGAAATCTGGTACCTGTTAGAGGTAGGTAGCTTTAAAATCTGGTACCTGTTAGAGGTAGGTAGCTTTAAAATCTGGTACCTGTTAGAGGTAGGTAGCTTTAAAATCTGGTACTTGTTAGAGGTAGGTAGCTTTAAAACCTGGTACCTCTTAAAGGTAGGTGGCTTAAAAATCTGGTACCTGCTAGAGGTAGGTAGCTTTGAAATCTGGTACCTGTTAGAGGTAGGTAGCTTTGAGATTTCGTACCTGTTAGAGGTAGGGAGCTTTGAAATCTGGTACCTGTTAGAGGTAGGTAGCTTTAAAATCTGGTACCTGTTAGAGGTAGGTAGCTTTAAAATCTGGTACCTGTTAGAGGTAGTTACCTTTGAAATCTGGTACCTGTTAGAGGTAGGTAACTTTAAAATCTGGTATCTAATAGAGGTAGGTAGCTTTAAAATCTGGTACCTGTTAGAGGTAGGTAGCTTTAAAATCTGGTACCTCTTAAAGGTAGGTGGCTTAAAAATCTGGTACCTGCTAGAGGTAGGTAGCTTTGAAATCTGGTGCCTGTTAGAGGTATGTAGTTTTGAAATCTGGTACCTGTTAGAGGTAGGTAGCTTTGAAATCTGGTACCTGTTAGAGGTAGGTAACTTTGAACTCTGGTACCTGTTAAAGGTAGGAAGTACCATAACTTGATATCTGTACATTTTACAGTGACAAGCTACATAACGTAGTACCTGTTAGAGGTGGGCATGTTTCATTTTCTGGGGGTCGTAACATAAAGGTTACTTAAGTCTACCACCATGCTAAATGTACAGTGTTTGATTTAATACCGTAACTAAAAGGCGTGCTTTGATATGACAATCTTAGCAAAACCTAGGCGGTCGGTAGAGGTGACTTTAGTATGTCTTAACTTTTATACACATGTTTAGAATATTAAATGTTGATTCTCGGCGTTAAAACATTCCTTTATTCATATTATTCATTAAATAAAATAAATATCACTATTAAATACTGGTTTAAGAATTTTAGTTTTTTTCATCGGGGGGAAGGGGGCATACATATAGATGCCGAATTTTATTTTTGGGATAGTTTTGAAATACTAGTTGGACCTATGTTATAAACGCAATCATTATTAGTAAATTGTACAAGGTTATCATGGAATTGTTATGTTCACTGTGAAAATATGAGATAAAATATATTTTTAAAAAACAGAAAAATTTTCGGTGAATTAGAATATGATGACTAGAAAGCTAAGAGTGTCTGAAAATTAGATTAAATGTAGAACACAGCAAGCACAGATTGAGGCAGGGGTTCATTACCGTCAGAGAGAGAGAGAGAGAGAGAGAGAGAGAGATAGACATACACACACACACACACAGAGAACTTGAAGACATTAAAAACACTTCCTTTCGACCCTTGATTAAATTGTAAATAAGTATGTAATAAAGTAATAAAAGGTCTATGTAGAGTCTTTGCACACCGGCATTCGCTGATACATGGAGGGGGATTTAAAATTCCCTAATTTTTTGTACTTTGATTTATAAGAGTTTCAATTTCAAGAAGAAAGACGTTCGGTTATCGTGCCATGTCTGCGAGAATGACAAAGCGAGTAAACGTTTGTCAGAAGAAAAGAATAACAATAAAGGGTAACTGAAAACATCGCAGTCTCGAGTGATAAACAAAAGGTGTGTATTTACAAAAATAAATAAATAAATAAAAATAAATATGTACATAAAATAATATAGATAAAAAAAAATAATAAAATAATTTAAAAAATAAACTTCATCTAACATTTTTTGTGGAGAGAGAGAGAGGGGGGGGGGAGAGAGAGCTCCGTAAGACTCTTTTCAAGTAAATATTGTATAATGTTAAAATTATTGTGACGATACCCCCTCGCCCTCCACCCCCCCCCACCCCCCAAGTTCGAATGCACTATATGCTCCCAAATCAACAATTAGAGGACTTTAATTGTCTATCTCCCTTTATTTTTCTTAATTATTACGTTTTACATATTAAATAAACATTAACCTTTCTAGAGAACGATCGATGTGGAACTTTTTAATAAGGGTATAAATTCATGGTTATCACCGTCGTAATGCGAGATAACTCGTACGCACTTATGGAGAGATAACTCCTGCCCAGCCACCCTGCAAGCGGTACCAGATAGCCTCAACCTTCTGACAACGGTACTGTCTGGGAACTTAACGTGTTCCTGGCCGTGCCTCTGCTCTAAATTTCATAACGATTTTTTAAACTTCCCAACATTAATCTTCAACAAGAGCTATAGCATCATCTTCAAATGGAAAACAGTACATGTATGTGGTATCAAGCGCTACTTATTTTTCAGAAATGATGTTTATGTCGGATCATGATATGAAGAAATTTTAACACAGAGGATAGAAAGAGTAATGATTTATTATCACAACATAGAATTAAAAATATGCAGTGTATATGAAAATAATATTTAGTATCATACCTATTAAATTCATAATGGAAAACATAATAGAGCGCTGCTTCCTAAGTCAGAATATCACAATGTTGTACGTAGTTGTAAAATGAATACATCTGTTAGCAAGAGTTATCTTTCTTATAAATATTTTTTTTCATTGAAAAAAAAATGTAATACTAATACAAATTCTACATTCGGTACTTGAAACATTAAACAATTTTTAAAATGGTCCTTGAAAAGATAAAACTTATTCAATTTATCAGGTTTTTAATACTGAATATAAATGTTTTTTTATTAAATAGAATAAAACAATTTGAAAAGTATAGGCAAAGGAAATAGAAGATAATGTTTCCATCGTACATTAGATTTGCTCGAATTGACTACTCCAAGGTCTCGATAATGAAACTCTGACAATGAAAACTAAAAGTAATATTCGTATTTTTCCTTGATTAGCTATTTCTTTTATCAGAGGGTCAGTACCCCTTAAGATGACAATACATACCGTCACAGCTGCGCTGCATGAAATAGCCTACGAGAAACTTCTGTGAGATTTTTACATCAAAGACATTCACAAAACTACATACAGGAACGCTTAGCAAACTCTGCGGGACGAAAATAAGTGTAGTTAGGGTAGGCACATAATGTCGCCGACGACAATATGTAAATGTGTAATTTTTCAGCAGGCAACAATATGTACCGACTGACGACAATATGTGCAGTGTGAAAAGGTACATATTGCAGCCGACGACGATATGTACACATCGACACTATGTACTAGTAGCTAAATGTTCAAGGCTACATGTAACATTTTACATCTTTAAAGATCAAAAGATCTTGTTTAATGCCATCCTTCTTCCACTTTTTTCATGACTTTTCTTTTTCTCAAGACGTATACATTGTGTGCATGCTTATGTCTAAGCGGAAATCATTGCAGCCAAAGTTTGAAGGGTATTGACGTCTTAAAAAATGCGTTCATGAAAATGTAATGCCATAAGCTTATTTGAGGAAGAAATATGAAGATAATAAACAGTAATCGATCTGCAAAAGTCCATTGAAACAATACAAATTTGGAGCAGAGCAAACACGGATCTCTAAAAATTATCGAAGGTGGGATCAGGTGCCATGGAGGAGTGAGAATTCCCTGCTGACCGGTGACTCCCACCGTGTGCCCCTTGTGCTTCGAGAACAAACGGAAGATTCCGTAGACAATTTAGTGTATAATTTATGGCCTAAGAATTACTATGAAGTACGTCAGTCAGCATCTGGCTTAATGATGGGTTGTATTTACTGACAAGGTCATTATATCGACCATAGAACTTGCGAATGAGGACTTTAAATGAGATTGCTGATATTCTTCTTTTCACTAACCTGTTTGTCAATAGCTTGCTTCGTTTTACAAATTGTTCTTACGTCGAACATGCTCATGCGTATCAACTGAGAGACATAAAACCCATAATTATGCAGGTGATAAGAGTATATTGCTACATAAGTAAGTGACACAGGTACTTGACGTTTTAAACCTTTCTCTTTATTAATAAAAATATCCCCATACTATAATAATAACAAGGTACGTCACGGTCGCGATCTTGAATTTAACGTACTCAAGTTATTGTCAGAAATTAACCTTTAAATATGTTATATCCTAGTTTCAAATGACATGTAGTTACAGTACTTTATTTCAATTATTTACATTTCATTTTATGCATGTGAATTATTTACTTTCTATAGTTGGAATTATTATATTTCAGGTTGCTGATGAGTTGAGTGCAATTTTCACAAATACAGTGCCTATCCCCGTTTTTTTTTAAATATACAAATTTTGTAATCTTGAATATCCACAGATTACGATAAATGAAAAGGGGCAAAAGTTGATATAAAAACAAGAGGTTCATGGACAACAACACAGAGACACTTTCGTTCTCCAATTTTCTTGAAAAATGTTTAACTCCACATTGCAGAGGGGATTGTAACTTCAGCAAACTTGAATCCACACAATATTGAGATGCCTTAATTTGGATACATTTTTGCTTACACATGCATAATACAAAATTTGGATTTCTGACTGTAGTTCAACATAACCAGAGGTTCATAATAAAATATATTGGCTTCACAAAACTTTAGTTTGCTTTGCATACATTCATTAATATGGCATATTTTACTCGTCTTTTTCACTCCTTTAAAGATTTTAAAGAATATTGCGTACATATTTGCTTGTAAAACTCTGATTCCCTCTTGTAGCATCATCCTACCCCCGGGGATTCTGAGCTTCAACATAAAATACTTGAGAATGTTTGCTTATTAATATGCCTAATCTTGGCTTTTCCGTCTTTAGAACAAGATTTTTAGGATGTTTTCCAATTTAAATCAACACTACCTGCGAATGCTTGAATATAAATTTGACTAACAATGACTTTGCTGTTTATCAAAGGTTTTTTTTTTTCTATATTCCGTTTTTAAAAAAAATGGTTATGTCCTATTAGGTTTAAGATTTGTCCAAAATTGAATCTTGTCTACATAATGATGCTTACATATCACCATGGTGAACAAATAAAACAAAAGAAGATAGAATTTTTAAAACTTGATAAAACGCTTACATTCAGATTTGTTTTTTATTGAGCTTTATATCTATATTTAATTTTGAACAGAAATAAATTACAAATGGAATATATTTTGAAAGGCATATTGCACTGCCATGCATGTGACTTTTTTAACATTTGAAATTTATCTTATTAGAATTTTTTATTTTTTTATTTTTTTATTTTTTTTATTTATTTATTTATTTTTTTTTTTTTGAAAATCATTCTGCAGAACAAAATCATACTAAATGACACAAAGCATTTTTTCATAATGGTTTTTGGTAGCATTTTATGCATTTGTTATATTAAATGCTGCTAGAAGATAATTTTTGGAGTAAATTTGTCCTGTACCCTGTTATCCTTGAGGAAAAGATATTATTGAGAGCTGATGTTATTTTGCATCTGTTGGCAAGATTCACATTTTATCTTCAGCCTTAGTTGTTGTTTTTTCCTCTATGTGAGCATACATGTACATGTAATTATTTTGCCGATCTTTTCAAACATTTAGAAATAAATTTCAACATGAAATTCTATATGCTTTCAAATTTATTTGGAAAAAAAGCAGATGAAAGAGATGTATTCCTTGTACGTGGTTTGTATTAGGACATCTCAGTTTTTTGTCCTTAGCATATCAGGAAGATATCATATTCAAAGGAATTTCACTTCGTGAAAAAAAAGCAAAATATTATCAAAGATTACTTATTTATATTGTCTTTACTTTCGATTAAAGGTATTTATCTTCAATGACATGTCTATGAATATTTTCTGAGTAGGGTACTAGAGACAAGATAACATTTTTTCTCAAATTTTTAAATGTGATTGCACCATGTTTTTTTTTTTATTAGAAGGAAATAATTCAAGAAAAAAAAAAACAAAAGATTATTTGAACTTACTTTCCAAAAGTGCATCTGAAGAATTGGGATTTCCTTCCTGTTCGTCTGAAAAAAAGTTCAAAATGTAATAAATGCTTTGAATAACATGAATGTAAAAAGTATAAGAAGTATAAGAACAATCATTTTATAAATAGATTGTATCTATACACAAACGACACTATGCTACAATTTGCAGTATTTGCAATATTGCTAAAAGTTATATCGACTTAAAAAAATATCGATATAAAAAAATTATGATTTAGGCATGAAAATTAAAGAGATTGATGTAGTTAGCTCGACACACACAATAAAAATATGTTTAATAATTAAGTTAAAGAGATCAATTGATATAAATATGCTAATATTAAGAGTTAAATTGATACAAAAATGCTAGTATTTCTAGGGGAAAAGTTTGAAACTATTGTTCTCCAACTAATTTCGCAGGCGCGGGAATCTTAATGAAACGTCACATCTCTAAGATTTATTGACGGCACATGCACAATGTCACGGTGTCATGTGTAAAGTGTTTGTTGTATGGTTATAGAGAAAATCAAATTAAAGAAGTGGGTGAGAGGGAGGTGATCACTTAGATTTGTCCCCATTGAAGCAAATATCAATTATAATCAAATCATTCTGATTAATTAGAAATGAAATCTACTAGTATATGCATGTCTAGTAATAATTTATTATTTTTTTCCTTTTTAATAAAAATCATCAAACTCTCTTTGAAATAAAAATTATATGCTAGCAAAGTATGCAAAACAAATTTGCTGTGACTGAAATAATTAAGGACAGCTTCCCCCTTTCCCATCGTTAAAATGTTCCATTCATAAATACATTTAGTACTTGTCCTAATTTGTGGATGAAGCGAAAGTAGAAAGTAAAATATTATAAAAGTGATTCTGGCTATGAACTCTGTAGATACTTGATGTTTTATTACTCTGTGGTAAACACAGGATGTAAATCTCCACAGTCAGCCTCCCCCCACCCCTAACTCAAAAAAAAAAATTAGCAGTGAATCATGATGGAATTTATATATATATATATATATATATATATATATATATATATATATATATATATATATATATATATATATATATATATATATATATATATATATATATATGTGTGTGTGTGTGTGTGTGTGTGTGTGAGGGTGTGTGTGTGTGTGTGTGTGTGCGAGGGCCGTTCAAAAATTACGCGGACTTGTTGCACAGAAAATATATTTGACGACATAATCAAGCAAAAAGTCATAAATAACATAAAAGAATCTTTTCATATATGATCATCAAAATTTCATATCAAAATAATGTAAATTGGTATCAATTTCAAGTTATTTAACAGGACATCTCATGAAGTCACGGCGCAGTAAAACTTTCAACGTCACGGGTATTTTCAAAAATGGGAGCTTTCATTTTCTCAATATTTTTCCCTTAGAATTTGATACTGTATAGTTTTGGTTACCTTATCCACTCAGAATAAACATCCATATACCATTTCCGATTCAGCTTAAAAACTATAAAACTATCATTGTGTGTTTCAGTTTGTGTTAAACCCCAAAACTGCAGATATTTCTGAAGTAAGGTTTGACATCAGTCGATCTCAATCACATTCCTAACAGCCCAGATTAGAATTTTGTCGATGAACTTCTTCCATTCCTCCCGTATTGCCTTTTGACTAAGGTCTATCAGTCTAAAATTCTTTTTTAACATTTTGTAGAGATGTGTCGGATATTCCGCTGGTTTACTACATGTTTCATTAGGAATATTCTGGGTCTCTATTGGCGTTTTCCCAGCATGATACATGATTTGATAAAAGTGCGCTGCTCCGTCAAATAACAAGATGTCATTTTTGCAGTTGATTTCGTAGGGGTCACATCGGAGAAAAATTACAATATTTCTGTTATTACTTCAAATATTACGCCAGAAATCTAAATACTTAATAATAAAACAATAAATAGAAATTTTAGAGAAAATTGTTGAATAATATCGTGAAATAAGGAAAATAAATGAATAAATTTTTGGATACCGCATGTTTGTTTTTCAACATTTTTGGCGTGCTCCGTTAATCACCATCAGCAGTATCCAAACGGCAATACTTTTATGAGATATTAAATAAAATCAAAAAATTTTACCAAGAATTTATTGGAATTTTTACGAAATATGTTCCTGTGAAATTTCAATTCTATATGACGTCTATAAGAGTAAATAATAGCAGAGTCCGCGTAATTTTTGAACGGCCCTCGTATATATATATATATATATATATATATATATATATATATATATATATATATATATATATATATATATATATATATATATATATATATATATATATATATATAAGATAAAAATTGACTATCAGCACATCAAATCTACATGTAACTTCTAATTACTTAAAATAATGTAAAATAATCTGTGCTTCATTGCAACCAATCTGCATAAGTTTTGTCACAGAGTTAAAAGACGGAAAGGGTGGGGTCAGCCAAATAAAATATATCACAAGAAAAAAACAGAGATTTGATTATCCAAATTCGAGTTACTTCTTTATTAATTATTGGGATATATTAGTGGATCTGTACTATACTCAGATTTAAAAAAGAAAAGGTGGAGGAGGGGCACAGAGATATTTTTCCCTCTTCCCCTCTTCAAAAGTGCTTATAGTACAATATATAGTCCCTATGACTATGCCTATGATCTAACTGTTGTTTTCTCTTCATCCCCCTTTTTAAAAAAAATATTTTTGAATATGTATCAGCCTATAATCGAATACGATAGCAAATACATGGCACAGGAGCTTTCAGTGAATCCCGAGTGAATTGAGATTCATTAGAATATCCGCCCCTGCAAAGTTAATTCAATAACAATGTTTTCCCACTTTTTCCCAGAAATATTCATATATTTATATCGATATAGCTACATATTTATGTTTACATATCGACATAACTATATTGATTTAATTAAATATCTTGCTTTGATCAGTATCTTAAAATCAATATTTTTTAAGTCAATAAAAATTTATAGCAATAAAATCATTTAAATAAAAGAAGATGCCTTAAATTATGTAAAAACATCTAAATACAATTCAAAATATAGGAGTAAAGTCTAAATTTGAATCTCTGTTTTCATGGGAATGACTAAGCATCACATTAATTTATAAAAATGCACGTGCTTATCCTTGCTAAAACTTTCCTTTTTTGTCGGCTAATTCTTGAACACATAGCATAAAATGAATACTTGTCTTTTTCGAAAATTATAATTGCGCAAATTGGTTGAGGAGAAATATTGCACCATATTTTATGTGTGGTAATATATGCTCGTTTACAGTATCTTATTGCCCAAAAGATATGTCAGATAACTCATTGTGAAGATATTGGTAGCGGCATACTACAGCGTGAGCCAAATCCTTGGAAGCATTCTCGCGTTTAAGCAAGACAAAAAAGGTTAGGCAGTGAGACAATCATTTGGAAACTTTTGTTGAATGTAAGGTAATTATGCTATCTAAAAAATGCTTAAGAGGAGTATTGGAAACAATCACGTTTTCCTGCATCAAAATCTCTCTTTGGCTTAACAGTCGCCAGAAATGTTATTTATGACTATTTATAGTTTGGACCGAAAATGGTGTTGTAAGGCAGCAGAGTTCTTGATGTAAGGTCAAATAAGAATCAATTCAAAAAAATCACCCAACTTATGCTCCCTAACCTTTGTATTTTTTTTTTTTTTTCTGACTTTAAAATTTGTATAGGTTAAATATTCACTTTATACCCGCCTTTTAAAGATCAACAATTTATCATGCATAATTCGTGTAACTTATTTAAAGTATTCATTCATGCAATAACATAACTTTGATAATTATTAATCCCATCTCAAACCAGGAAAAACATGTAGGGACACATACATCATGAAATACATTAAGACCTGTGAAGAGCAACAAAGATCAAAATTAAACAAGAGGCCAACGGGCCTTATAGGTCACCTGAGTATCGTGTAACAACTTTCCAACAATTGAATTTGGTTTGTATTTTAAACCAGAGGCCATGTAATTCACAATTTTGAAAGAGGCACTATTGCTCATCATAACTATACAGTTAGCATGCTTACTTTGATTACTTAATACGCAGAGGCAGAGCACAGGAACAAAAACAAGAGAAGTAGGAAGATCAGGATCAACAAAATAATTAGTCTAGTATTCACTATCAACTCAGAAATTGAGTTCTAATCTGTCCCCCACTTAACACTATCACCATGCAGCCTATTAACAAACTATTAGACTAAGTGCTTCTGTACTATTTTTAAACCCATATTAAGACCTCTAGCATTGACCTCTCTTATGGTCTTTGAAGAACTTTTAATAAGTTATTTTTGTCTCATTTTTATTTATCTATTACTGACAGGTCTACCTGATTATTAAAACTAAGAAAGTACTTTTTTAATTATACGATAAACATTCTTGCATAATTATCTTATTCTATTAACCTTTCAAATACATTATTTACAGTGATTAATTATCAAAGATGAATGGAAAAGGGGAATAACTTCTCTCAGTAGAATACAAATTAATAGAGCCCTGCCCAGGACCAGAATGCTTAGACGAATGGTCCAGATGTTTAAAAATCTGGTAGAAATACTCTTACTCATATCATTTAAACTTTTACTCAGTTTGCTTCCGATATGCTCAGAAGCAGAGTAGAATTTCACAGGTACAATGCATTTTCACTACAGATTCAAAAAAGCCTTCCCCTAACACCAGAACCCAAGACCAAGGGTCAAGAAATTTACAAATTTGGAAGAGTTACCCTCATCATCATTACTATGGACTTCAAAGAATTAACACTTTTCCACTATATTATCAAAAGCCCCCCCCCCCCTCGTTATGCCAGAACCCCTGACCCTAGGACCACAAGATTTAAAAATTCTGTTCGAAGCTCCCATTTTCATCGTAGCTAAGCAAACCCCCCCCCCTCCTCAAGAACCCCCAAAACTGAGGAGATATATTTAAAAATTTTGGAAGAGGCATCCTTGTCTATCATAATCATGCACTTAGTTTGTTTAAATAGTCTCCAGTAGCAGAGAAGAAGATTTTCAAAGAATCAATGCATTTTCACTTTATAATCAATAGAGCCCCGCCCTAACACCAGAACCCCTGACCCTGGGGCCATGAAATTCACAATTTTGGAAAAGGCATCCTTATGCATCATAACCATGCACTTAGTTTGTTTAAATAGTCTCCAGTAGCAGAGAAGATTTTCAAAGAATCAATGCATTCTCACTATATAATCAATAGAGCCCCGCCCTAACACCAGAACCCCTGACCCTGGGGCCATGAAATTCACATTTTTTGAAAAGGCATGCTTATGCATCATAACCATGCACTTAGTTTGTTTAAATAATACCCAGGAGCAGAGAAGAAGATTTTCAAAGAATAAAAGCATTTTCACTATATAATCAATAGAGCCCCGCCCTAACACCAGAACCCCTGACCCAGGGGCCATGGCTTTCACAATTCTGGAAGAGGCCCACCTCCTCATCATAACTATGTACTTAGTTTATCACCTTAATGCCCAGGAGCAGAGGAGAAGATTTTCAAAGAATTAATGCATTTTCACTATATAGTCGATAGAGCCCCGCCCTAACACCAGAACCCCTGACCCTGGGGCCATGAAATTCACAATTTTTAAAAAGGCACTTTTGCTCATCATAACTATGTACTTAGTTCCTTTATTTGATACCCAGGAGCAGAGAAGAAGATTTTCAAAGAATTAATGCATTTTCACTATATAATCTATAGAGCCCCGCTCTAACACCAGAACCCCTGACCCTGGGGCCATGAATTTCACAATTTTGGAAGAGGCACTCTTGCTCATCATAACTATGTACTTAGTAACTTTATTTAATACCCAGGAGCAGAGAAGAAGATTTTCAAAGAAATAATGCACTTTCACTATATGATCTATATAGCCCCACCCTGGGGCCAGAACCTCTGACCCTGGGGCCATGAATTTCACAATTTTGGTAGAGGGCTCAATGCTTATAATGATGCCAACAGTTTGACTGCTTGATGTCCAGGAGTAAAGAAGAAGATTTTTAAAGATTGCATTATTTTTGGTGGTTTTAGCCCCACCCCTCAGGCCCCAGGGGGGCAGGGACCATGAAATTCACAATTTTTGTTCCCCTTCACCCATAAATGCTGTATACCAAATTTGGATGTAATTGGTTCAGTGGTTCCAGAGAAGAAGCTAAAAATGTTCAAAAGTTTACGAACGACGTACGACACACGACGTACGACGACGGACGAAAACGGATAGCAATAGGTCACCTGAGTTTACTCAGGTGACCTAAAAAATAGTAATTTTTTTATCTAAGGGAGATGGTAGTTTTTGTTCACAATAACCGAAGAGATGATATGTAATTTTTAACAGCATAGCAGAAGAGAAATGTGTTAAAAATCAAGAAAAATAAGATACCTGTATTCCTCTCCCTCCTTTTTCTCCTTAGAAAGATTGCAATTCCAGTCAATATCAACACAAATGCTACTATCAGTAGTAAGACAGTGGCAACAACAGATCTAAGGAAGAAAGTTTTAAATATATTTTTTCCCTAATCAATGCCCATGTGTGCATAAATTCTGCCCCAGATGGCATATAAATTATATATTTATACATGGCCATGAAATTCACATTTTTTTAGGAGGCACCCTTGGTCATCATAACCAAAAGTCATCCGGTTTTTCAAAAGGTTTAGTTGTAAATTTTACATTTAAAAATCGCTAAAACCTATATTTATACATAGCCATGAAATTCACATTTTTTAGGAGGCACCCTTGGTCATCATAACCAAAAGTCATCCGGTTTTTCATAAGGTTTCGTTGTAAATTTAACATTTAAAAATCGCTAAAACCAAAGAATACCATGTTTGTATGTTTTTACTTATACAGGACTTGATTCATAAGATTTAAATTACTGTTCAACTCCAAACATTCAATAATTTATTAGAAAAATGTAATTATTTTTAGAAGAGTTAAGGTACTTACTTGTACATGGTTGATATCTCGTTTTTCTTAGTAGTTTCTCCATCTTGTTCATCAAGACTAACTTGTTCGTAGCAACTATTATCTTCAAATAAAAAGAATAGAATAATAGGTTAAGAGTATAAATTTCCAATTGAATAAATGGAAGTTGTTTTTTTTCCTTTAGTATTTATTTTGAACTATTACCAAATCAGTTTTATCTGATGTTAACAGAACGCAACGGAGCAAGTCATCTGACCGCTGGACGACGTGTTTCGCGCATAGGCAGAACGGTAGCAGATGAGCACTTTTATTTTAACCAGAGGGTGATGTTTAAAAAAAATAGTACAGAATGAAACCTAATTTTATTTCTTTTAAGGAAGTAATTCAATTAGTTCGCTAACTTTTTGATCAACCCTCGTACAATACTTCAAGCAGTGTCATCCAGTGATTTTATGGCATATCGGTTGAAAATACGTCCAGTTACACTTACATGTATATTACGATAATTTAAACAATTTTCTGTTTTGTTCTAATCACATCTTATATGTTGATGGCAATCTCAGCTGTTTTTGCACTGATTAAACTTACATTTATATGCATCTGTTGATATATATCTTGGGGGACATTGCTCGCTGAATTTGGTGCAATCTAATGAAAAGTTGTCTTTGATTCTTCTTTCTTCCAAACTAAACATTGCACAATATCCTTCAAAACATAAATCAAAAAGTGATTCATCGTCTGCCTAAAAATAAATCAAATATTAAATCAATTTACAAATATTACTTGACTTTATCGTAAAATGACAAAGATAAAAGATAAAAATATATTTCACATTCTTTTACTAAGCACTTTTAAGTTTCTTTAGAATCCCTTAAATTGCAAACATTTACTTTGTGTGTGTGTGTGTGTGTGTGTGTGTGTGTGTGTGTGATTTAACTAAGCGTTTTATTCAATAGAAAACATCAATTTCAATTTTATACTTTAAATTATATTGTTAACTTTGCTATTCCTATTTTCTATACTAAAGCAAAGGAAGTTATTATGCTGTGATGAATATCCTAAATGTTTTACAAAGTCAAACAGATAAAAAAACAAACAAAAAAAATTGCTAACTTTATCCCCATTGTATTTTTTTATTCCTTTCTTTGACAGACCTGAAATAAACCATGGTGGTGCGCAGACTTCCACTGTGCCATTACTCCACTCATTCAACACACAGTGATACACTAACTTAGATCCAAGGGGACATGATTGGGAGGGATGATATTTTTCACATTGTATTTCACTTGCTCTTGCGTTCCAGCCTATTAAGTTTTCTGGACAGCTTTTGACATTTTGATGACTCTCTATTGATGCTGGGCAATCAACTCCGTTACTACTTCTCAGCTGCAAACAAAAAAGATTCTAAAATTAGTTTGAAATAATAGTTGAAGATAACATTTCTTTTTTAAGACTTCACTTGTTTTATGGATATATTTTGCTGAGATTTGGCACTTTAATTCGATGTTCAGCTTCATCTGTTCGAATATTCTCAATCATAGAGAGCTCTACAGTTCTGCAGCTATATGAAATCCGAAGAATGCATTATTTGAAACAAAATACAAGGTAGAAAATAAGAAAGAGTAAATGGGCATATTTTTGAGATACAATGCATGAAAAATATGACTGTCCAGAAACCAAACTTCATGACAAATATGATTTTTTTCTTTGACAATTTTATGTTTGTAGTTTAAAGGTCAATCGTACGTTACAATTGTTTTTTCTAGGTTAATTCATAGATCATAAACTACATTCTGTTTATGTATGTTCCAGTATTTTATTGGAGGGGGTGTGGTTAAACTTAAACAGATGGTTAGACACGGATTAGCCTTGGCTTTAATTATTTAAAAAATTAATCCTTTATGTGCACATGTCCACTGGATATAGTTATGATACATCCTCTGTCTCTAAGGTGAGTATGAAGTATGGGTTGATTGTTTGTCCATTTTATTTTTTGATGAGTTGGTAGTGCTACAGTCATTTTTCGGGTGAAAATTATTTTTCAGACCATTTTTTTTAATTTAATTTTTTTTTAATTTTATTATTATTTTTTTTTTAATTTTATTTTTTGTTTCTTTGGTGGACTCCAGTCAGCCTACTATTTTCAAAATTAAGAATAACATTAAATATGAACAGAATGAAATATTTTACTGTTATGGTGAGTTTTAAATTTCGTAAGATTTAAAGACAGATCAAAAAAATAATAAACTAAAAGCAATATGCATTTGAGTACGTGAATAAAGATTGACAAGAAAAAAAAAGGAATTTTCTATCAAAGGACGATGACAACAAACCTTGATGAAACAGTTAACAACTGAAAAGACATCATTTAAAAAAAACAAACAAACAAACAAACATAACACAAGACTGAAGCGGGCGAAGTGATTGATCTCTGTAAATATATACATGTCTATATATTAGGAAAGAAGGTTTTTCTACTCTTTTTTATTTAAATATGAAACTTTTCGTGTTTCAGAATTAACTGTTTTCAGGAATAATGCTGCAAAATAATTGATAATACTAAATAGATAAAGTTATGCTCACCAATGAAAAGATTATCAAACAACTCAATCTTTCTGCAACGTCACTAATTTGTAAAGGTATCATTGTTCTGAAAGTGAGAAAATGCTTCAATTATAATCATACCCATACCGAGTATTTACAATACATTAAAAATTAAGTATACGTATACAGTACCGACCAGACACAACCTAACACCAGAGCGAACCCAAAGCGCACCCCGGGTTCGCTTTCTGGATTCGCTCGGGGTCCGCTACGGGTCCGCTTTCAGAAATTTTGGGTGCGCTCTGGGTTCGCTTCGGGTTCGCTCTGCGTTCGCTCGGGGTCAGCTCTGGGTCCGCTAGAGCGAACCCGGCGTTCGCTTTCTGGGTTCGCTTTACACACTCATGCGCGAAGCGGACCCCGCTTTAATCTTGCCGCCAGTAAGCTCCGCCCCTTGTTTATTCCAAATACAGCAGTGAAATCGATCATTTTTTTTTTTTTTTGTGGCGATCGATACATGTGCATGTGCAGTGGCTGCAATGTTATTGTTGACAACATACACGAACGATCACGTTTTACACAAAATAGTTAAAAATATTTAGGAGTGGATATTTAAAAAAAAAAACAAAAAACTTCTTAATAGATATTTTGGATTAAAAATATTTACTGCTGCAATCAATCGACTTTGGAAAACTGAAAAAAAAATTATAGAAAAAAATAGTTTTAAAACTACATGTAAATAAGGTTTAATAGGTATTTTAGATTACAAATAATTATTAATGTGATTCTCCGAATTAGAATTTTTTTTTGATACGTAAAAATGTAATTTATGATCGAATGCAGCATGTTCTATCATATGATATAGGTTGACTGTCAGTTTTGATTCTATTGGATTTTATAATATGCAGTATGGGGATAAAAAAATTTAAAAGTGGCCTAAATAATGAATGAATACTTATATTCATCTGTACAGCTCACGAGTTTCTTCCACCCCACCGTGGAAAACACATGGTGGAAAATACCCCGTGTTACACCGTGTACACGGAGTTCCACCGTGTGCGTATATTGCGATTACACCAAAGACGCACCGTGTCACACCGTGGACATTACCGTTTCATCGGGTGACCCTCCGTGTTCCACCGTGCAAGAAAATTACGGAAGAAAATGGTTTGTTTATAAAAATGATTTTAGAATTGAAATTATAGGTATGTTGGTTTAATTGCTAGAAAGAAATAGTAAATGAAAAATTATTTAATTCAAACAGCTCACTATCATACATGTAAGGTCGTAACATAACAGCGGCGTTCAGTGTAGACTTTGGTTCACCGTTGACGGTATACATGTATATATCAATTGAATAAATTTATTTTGATTTCTGTTGAATTCATATTTCATATTCAATTGAAAACAAAAACAACTACATGTCGATTGTGCAAATTAATATATTTCTGACGTATGCTATAAGTGCGCAGGTACAAATCCAAGTACAGGTACATTGTCTTTGAACTTAATAATTATTCAATGTGAAACATAGATAAGGATAATTTTAGTTGTTATTTTCTCTGTGAAATAATATGGTATTAAAGGTATTGACAGTAAAGGCATTTACAAATAATACCTATGATATCAGATAATTAATTTAGCATCATCTGATCACTACATCATAAATAATAATAGTGAAAAAAAAATGTTGAGTCAGTATATTATGATATTCATATGGTATATGAATAAAGTCTTAATTTGCAGAAATAAAATAAAAAGTGTAGACCACTTATCAATGAAGATACTAAGTTGCTACAAAGTACATGTACATGCAAGGAAAAAAAAGCAAAACACGTAGCATTCTCTAAAAAATCGTATACGCAATTTGGTAGTTGTACAACCGGCAAATTCACATGAAAATCAAGCAGTTGTATGCATCCATTGATTAAACTTGACATTAGAAGACATAAATGTAAAAAAAAAAAAAAAAAATCAATGTTTGAACGTTTATTTCTGTCGAATATGTAAAGTGTCAGTATTTCTGCCTGGGTATTTTTTTTTATTACTACTTAATCTTCTACGATCAGTACGAAAAGTAAAACAAAATCGCTTGAACTGCCAATGCAGCATTCTAAAAATTCTTTTACAAATTATATACTCCTTCTGTTTGTTTTTTTTTTTTTTTTTTTTTTCTCATATACATATAATGTATCTCTCTTATTATTTTTTTTTAAAGAAATCATAGTTCACCTCCAGTTTATATTAATCGAAACGAAATAGAATCGGTGCAATTTAGGCACAAGTTCAACGCATCACACACGGAATCCACGTGCTCTACCTGTCAATCAAATACCGGATATCGATGAATTGCAGAAACTTCTCGTGTATGTATGGAGTCGCTCCTTGGCTATTATATTTCACACCTGTTCAGAAGAAAAATATATTGGGACATTCAGTAGCTGTGGCCCTTGGGACATTATTCACATGTTGAAACTCTAGACGAGTGTATACTATACACCTCAACTGGCTTCGAAACTCACACGTTTCGGGAAGTTAATTGAACTTGAAAAATAAACAACTACTAGTATTTATTTAATTGTTTATAGAATTTTTAGTACAGCAGCATATTTTTAAAAAACAAGTTACAGTTACAAACGAATATTATTCAACTGTATCTAGGTTATATAAAGTCGCTATATACGGTAACATAACTTACTGGTGAAATGAAGAAAAAAGAAATCATAACTCTCCATATCGTAAAATTGTCTCTCTTTCGTTGATTTTATTTATCATTAAAATGCTATTTTTGAAAAGGATTAGAATAAATCCTTAAAAAGGACAGGTAATACAATAAATAGGCATATGTAAATATTGTTCTTTTTTTAACATGTCCGTGTAGAAATTATCCATAAAACTCATTATGGAAAGGGAGGGGGGCTGTTATTACATGTAGGGAGAGCACATATACAGTTTGCTTGCTTTTATTTAATGGTTTGAAAAATCTCCGCTTGGTACTAGTAAAATATAAAATCTTCAATCTAGTTTTTCATATCTCCTATGCATATGCTTAGTTAGGCAGTGAACCTATTAACAATTATAGACTTTTTTTTCATACACGTTATGGAAGAAAACTTTTTGGCTTTTTACATCTTTGTTTAACATAGAACATATTGCAGAAATATCATTTTCATTGAATAGTATCATTGGAAATTTTTTCCATTATCGACGTCATTGACAATATTGTTGAGCATAATTATAACGTTTTACATCTTATCGTTTACATATTGTGATTATTCTTGGCGACAAGTTTTGTGAAAAATGTTGTGCCCATAATGCTTCGATCTGTACACAAAATGCAAGTTAAATATTAAGGTTTATATTTTAAACATAATTCTGAACAATTACAAACAGACACAGATGAAAAAGTGGGGCATCTTCAATACCTGAATATCAACATTTCATATTTTCTGATGGGCTGGGCAGAGATTTACTCATTACACAGAGACTACATGTACATCGGGTCTCATCTCAATATGGGTTCCATTACGGAACGGAAATTTAAGTCAATCTTTTCATAGCTATTTTTTTCATCCGATTCAAATTAAATTAAACAATATATTTTCTGTGTCGTATTATTTACATATACACCAGTTTCTACAGTAATTTATAATTAAAAAAAGTACGTCGGATAAGATAATCAATTGACAATTCCACATGGATTTCCTGAGCATAGTACAAATGCAGAATATTCCTTTCCTATTTTTTTTTTTAATTTAGATCTAGCTTTTGTTTTACAAATAAAATAATCTTTAAGAAGATATCTTCCGAATAACACAAGATTGCTGACTGCATGGTAAAATTCCGTCTTTGTTAAATTCATTGACACGTCAGTACAATATCAAAAGTAGGAAAATGCACGCTGCGGATGATATGCATTTCAATGATTTTAATTCTAAAATCTTCAATGAATTATTTTAAAGTAATTTCAAACCACTTAACGTTGATTAACCAGCACGGAGTTCCAATGAGCAAACGCACCGTGTCCCACCGTGTACACACCGTGTCGCACCGTGTGCCAGCTTAGCGCTGAAAACGAAACATCAAAGACACCGACATTTTTCAAAGTCCACGCAAAAGCGTGGACCAAGGGTCCACCGTGGCCGGTGTTTTCCGGAAGATACTCGTGAGCTGTACAGTATGTACTGTACGTTTTATCATTTAAAGTTACGCTATTTAAAAGAATACAATACTGTACGACTTATTATATTGCTTATTTACTACCGATAATTAGTTCGTTCAATAATGTACATGTAAATCGCGCCTTGTTTTTTTTTTTATTTCAGTAAATAATAATTAAAAAAAAACAAGGTAAATCAAGCTTTACATTATTTTTTTTTGTAAAAGATAAATCAAAAGAATACATGTACCACAGTAGTTTACGACTGGACATACTGTACATGTACATTTATGCTGTTCTTTCTTTCTTTATTTTTTTACTTTTTTTCAATTAAGAAGATTAATAATTTTGATGTTGATCTGGATTTATAATTTGTCAAAATACTTTTTTTTTCTTTTTTTTAGTAACAATTGTGATAACCATTATTTTCTTTTATACATTAAAGAACGTTTTGTCTGATAAATTTACGCAATATAAATAAATGGATTTTAAAAATAAAAAATAAAGAAAATAAATGTGTTACAAATATAACATGCTACCTAGATATTAATTTATAAATATAAATATTTTCTTAATCGTGTTAATAATAATTTCACACTGTACATAAACACGCTTTGCTTGTAGAATGTTTTATTTACATCGAATGACAAACTGGCATGCTGATCGGTCGACGCGCTGATTGGTTAACACGTCTTATCGCTAATCCTGATTGACAGATCAGTTACGCAACACCGAACGCGCGTTCGCTTGCTGGGTTCGCTACTGAATTTGGGGTTCGCTTTCCGCGTTCGCTCTGGGTCTGCTGCGGGTTCGCTCGGGGTGCGCTCCGGGTTCGCTCGGGGTCCGCTATAGCGAACCCCAAGCGAACCCGAAGCGAACCCAGGCAGCGAACCCGGGGTGCGCTTTGGGTTCGCTTTCTGTTAGGTTGTGTCTGGTCGGTACTGTATATTCTTTACTATAAGTATTTTTTAAAAACATGTCTTCATGTGATGCATTTATATTAAATGGTCTACAAGATTATTTTAGCATATAGTTTAAAAACTACCAGAATAACTTTTAATATGTTTTATTGTAGATAATGTGCACATGGAGGGTTAAAATCTTTCTATTAATCAGGGTTTTACATCATTTCAAATTTAAAGTGACGCTAGACTTACGTAAAGTACTAATGTTGGTGGTATTTCTGCGACCCGATTCGCGAAGAATCCGAAGGTTTTCTGAATCACTAGTTTTAATTTAATAAACAAATGCTATTAATAAAATATATTACGCAAACTGGAAAATAAATTTAATAATAATTAAAACAATTTATGGATATTGAGTGTAACACTGAGTAAAACAAAAAGTAGAATGTTTCCAATATATAAGTGCATCTGCTGTGACCCCCCAACCAACCAACCAACCCAAAACACCAACCTAAAAACGTACATGCGCGGATCTAGGAGGGGTGGAGGGTCTGTACCCCCTGGACCTTGCAGAGTTATTAAATGTATATACTAAACCAACTGAAAGTAACCTTGGACCCCCTCTAGAAAACGCGGATCCCCCGAATTTCTGTTCGGATATTTTTTTTTAACTAAGGTGCCCCCCCCCCCCCGCCCCTAGAAAAAAATTCCTGGATTTGCACCTGATGTACATATAAAAAAAAGAAATATTAGCTTATGGAATCTGAAAAAATAGAACCAGTTACATCAAGATTTAAGTGTTTGACCCTGATTTGAAAAACATAATTTAGTTGACGTATTTTAAAGGTAAATACAGATACAGTGTCCATTTAAGGACAGAGGAAATTCTGGTATTTCACACACTATAACTGTCATCTATATATTTGCAAATTTTATTTGTCTCGATTAACGGAAATATCTTAAAACTTGTGTGAATTAAAAAAAAAAAACACGTTAGCAGTCTAGAGTCATAAAATATTATGATCGTTAATTTTTCAACATTTCTTCAACAGCTGATCAATGTGCATACATGATAACGATACACATTCGATGTTTGACTCACGGTGCCAATGCAGTTTTAGAATCTTATGTCAAGCTAAGTATTTTTGTAACTAAGTATTAAATAAACGGAAAGTGTGAAAAAATGATTAATTTTGCTCTTTTCATTCATGCGTAAAGTCCAGCAATGTCTAGGGGATAATTGATTGTGCCAGCCAAACCGTGGGTCCTAAATAGAGCAAATTAACGGTTAAGGTTTTGCCAAAGATCAACATGTCCAAAAATTTATTTTTACTATAGCTCCAAAACTGTGAGATTTATAAACTTAAAAATTTTACAGTTTATAAATATGTCATTGATTAACAGATGGAAAGTATCACTTGATAACAAATATTTTAAAAAAATATTTGTCGAGAAAAATTCTTTTTAAAAAAATGCATATATTTTTAAAAAATACACCTAATTAATTCCGTACTTTTAGTGAAAGTCATCATTGCAGAAACAATATATGTTTTTCAATGAAGGCCAAGTTGAACTTCGATAGCCTCTGGATAGTTGTTTATCCTGTTTATATTGTCCAAATGTTAAGATTTGAAACCGAAAGTACATTGCAAATGGCGGATTTTATAGGGGTCTTGTCTTTATACATGTCATGCTTTCAATATCAGCCTTTCAGAGACCATTCGCGTCCAACTTGCCCTTCATTGATAAACATGTATTATTTCTGCAATGATGGTTTTCACTAAAAGCACAGAATTAAGCAGATGCATTTTTTTTTAAAATATGCTAAATTTTTTAACAATTTTTTCTCAAAAAATATTTTTTTTTTTAAATATTTGTTTTCAAGTGATACTTTCTATCTGTTAATCAATGATATATTTATAAACTGTATAAGTTTTAACTTTATACCTCACATAGATTTGGAGCTATTGTAAAAATAAATTTTTTGACATCTTGACCTTTGACAAAACCTTAAGCGTGAGAAAATGAAAACTTGAAAATAATTTGTAGGTTCATTTTGAGATTTTTAAATAATTCATTTATCTTCCTGATTGATGAGGCTCTTACTGTGGCGCAAATACTTTACTGTTGCGGAACTATCGCGCTGATTTTTTGATTTTTTTAACTATGGCGCTAAGGAATTTAACTGTGGCGGGGCCGCCAAGTTAAACGGCCCATGGAGAACTCTGTATTAAACATGGACTATCTAGTGTGCCTGCATCCTATACTTGTTCCTTTGATATGAAAGCCAACTTAAATCTAAATTATTTTTTTTTTTGCCTTTTAATCTTGAGAAGAGGACTAAAAATATATATCTAATCATCTTGAATTTCGGTATTACAAAAGGAGACCCCGCATGCTTAACATATATATATAGAAAAATCTTTAAAGATCTAGAAGGGAATCACCGGTACCAAAAGTTGCAGAATCAATGTGTCATTGACAATATCCCTTTTTAGTGTAAATTTATAATGGTATTCATCTGCATGTTTATACACGTCCAAAAATGCTTAACTTTTGGTAAATAAATCGATCTTTTAAATCACTTAAATATGATAATTTTATTTCGTCCATTACTTGTTTTCAAGCTGAAGCAATGTGCGCTTTGTTAAATAATCATGTATGAGAAATCATTGCTATTATTTCAAATCATACTGATAATTCATATTAATGGTAAATATAACTTATCTTATTAAGATTCATCAGAAAGACAACATACCTTTGTTTAATAACGCTACAACAACAAGCAAACATGGAGGTACTATATGAGAAACCGAAAGTAGTGTGCCTAGGAATTTCCAACACTGGTTCTCTCTCTTTGAAGCTCTTGATCTGATTTTGTGTCTTGAGCGGCAATAAGAATATATATATATATATAGAGAGAGAGAGAGAGAAACATGACAAACACAAAGAAATTTACTTGAAAAGGATATACCCACCTCCAACCCAACCCGGCGTTTAAATGTCGACCAACGGAGCCTGTCTCCTAGCAGTGCATGAACAACGCGCTTGACCGCTCGGCCATCTCGGCAGGTTAAAAACCTTGCATTTGATTTCGATGGAATTCTCACCGCGCCGCCCTACATTACACGGTCATTGAGAATGGAAGTGAGAAATATCAATGACTTCGTGGCGCAGTGGTATGATCGCTGGACTGAAAATCTCATGATTCCGAGATCGAGACCAGTATTTTCCATTCATGTACTTTTTAATTTTTTTTTTCTTTTTTTTTTTTTTTGCGTTTCTTTTCTACGTTTTTTCTTAAAATATTTTATAATGAACATAATTTCGAAAAGTTTCAACACACACGTTACATGTTGAAAGTATCTCGGGAAAAGACAGTTCTAAACTATTTTATTAAATTTTACAAATTCATACCTCGCTGTTTAATTAGGTCTTTCCACCTTTCTGTGGAAAGACCTATTGATTTTCTTCTGTTTATTATTAGGTCTTTCCACCTTTCTGTGGAAAGACCTATTGAAATGCTTATGTTTATTATTATTATTATTTTTCCGTTACCGCCTTTTGAACCGAAAGACTTTTCGAAGAACTTTATAGTTCATGATACTCGACATCAAAAGTTATTTCGAAAAACTACCCAACGAGTATGACCTATGACCCCTTTCGGAGTTCTTGCCCTTTAAACGAAAAACCTTGTTATCGCTACTCCTTCGAAATCATAAACCGCAGAGGTACGAAACCTTAACCAATGTCTTCGACTAACTGAGTACTCGCTTCAAGGTTTCACTGCGAAAGAATTCGTCGACCCCTTTTATGAGTTATTGCCCCTGGACGTTTGTCATGTTTACGAATAATGAAAAACTTTTCTAAACGACAAGTCGTAAAGACATGGGACCAATGCATAAGATTCTTTGACCTTAGACCTTGAGCTTAAGGTCAAGGTCAAAGGTCAAGGTCATTCAAAATATAAGAAAATTAGCTCTTTTCATAGCTCTTTTGTCTTTCAACATATACTACATATCTTTGCATATTTAATATGTCCTTCTTAAAGTATTATAAAAATTTCATTCTTGTCCCCCAAGCTTGACCCATTCAAAAGTTGTCATCCCCTTCGCAATAAAACCTTGTTATCGCTACTCCTCCGAAACCGTAAACCATAGACATTCCAAACCTTCATCAGTGTCTTTGACTCATTTAGTACACTCTTCAATCTATACAGTGCGAAAGGGTTCTTCGGCCCCTTCTATGAGTTACTGTCCCTGAAAGTTTTTGCTGCTTACATTTAATGAACTTTTTTTTTTAAAACGGTGTATCCTAGAGACATGGGACCAACTACATCGGCATATTTGACCTTTGACCTTGAAATATAGGTCAAGGTCATTTAAAAACATAAGAAATTCCTTATATATGTGTACAATATAGCAATTCAGCAAATGACCTTGAACTTTGACCTTGACCTTTGACCTTGACCTTTGACCTTGACCTTGGGTGAAATGGAAAAGTTAGGACATGCATCCAGCTCCAGTATCAGGAAAAACATAGAAAGTAAAGATTTCTTGTTTTTTTTTTTGTTTTTTTGTTTTTTTGTTTTTTTTTTTGTTTCTTGTTTTTTGTTTGGTTTTTTTTTTTGGTAATGACCTTGACCTTTGAACCTTGACCCATAGGTCACAATCAGGCTTAAGGATGTGGAAGTAGTTACAATTCTTAGTTTAAAAGAGGCATAAAATAAATAATTCATCCCCCCCCCCCCTTCTTAAAAAAAAAAAAAAAAAAAAAAAATCACATCAAAAACAACGTAGAAGATTACTCTAGAATTCAAACCAGACCTCGGATCGACACCAGATTTGGTACAAATGTAGTATAGACCTCAGAGAAACTTTCAGGAGAGTTTTACGGTGAGTCTTATAAGTTTGTAGAAGTCATGAAGTTTCACGGCAAAAACTACAAGTTCTGTTGTGTTTGAAATTTAAGTGCAGGTGAACGAAGAAATGATCTAAACCTTTTATCGGCTATTTCTTCAGATGTCGTTAGTAGCATTTAATTCTCCTGATATGATACGACATTTTAATACCAAGCATTCTCTCTTTCTTTTACATTTGGAATTTATTTGATTTTTATTTAGAATTAATCAGTTTCCAGAAATAGCGATTTTCGGTATATAAAAAAAAACAATTCTCGCTTTCATTGTCGTGTTTCCCTTCTAAAAATGCATGTTGGGAGTTTAATTTGGGCTACACATATTTAATTTAACCCAAAGAAATGCTTATTTAAATGTTTCATATTTATTTCAGAATATTCAGTCAGAAATGTTAAAATCCGAACCCGATCTTTTAAGCTTACAAGGAAGCTATTTACAAAAAATTCAGCATGCGCACAATATCGATGAATCGGGCTACAGTCCATTAATACATATTCATTAGGGAACAGTGTTAACGTTTCCTCACGCAGCCCGTTCCTTATTATGTTATATACTGCTTGCAAATTCAGGAACTATTTCCTTTTACGGAACTTCTTTCTTCCACTACCGATTCTAAAAATACGCTTGCATTTCTTCTATAGTCTTAAACAATTAACTTACGAATAATATCAGAATGCGTGGCCGAATGGTTAGCGCACCTGCCTTTCAATCCAAGGGTTCTGGGTTCGAACTCCTGCTGGAGGAGCAAATTTTTTTTTTTTTTTCCATTTTTTTTTTTCATTTTTTGCATTTTTCTACTTTTTCTCAACCCAAATGACACGGAAACACTTAAAAAGGTGGAAAGGCCTCTAATTGTTCTCTGAACAATTAGTCTTCTAGTTATTATTATTATTATTATTATTATTATTATTCTTATTATTATTTTTCTTCCGCTGATTTTTTGTTTCGACATTTATCGAAAAATTTTTTTGTTCATCGTAAAGGTCATAAAAAGTTATGAACAAATTTGACCCAACGCGTATAACCTATGACCCCTTTCGCAGTTATTGCCCCTTTCACTAGAAACCTTGTTATCGCTACTCCTCCGAAACCATAAACCGTAGAGTTACGAAACCTTCACCAATGTCTTCGACTAATTGAGAAGACTCTTCAATCTATTCATTACGAAAGGATTCGTTGAGCCCTTTTATGAGTTACTGCCCCTGAAAGTTTTTGAAGTTTACAAATAATGAAAAATTTTCAAAACGATAAATCGTAGAGACATGAAACCAACTGTATTAGATTCTTTAACCCTAGACCTTGAAGATTATGTCAAGGTCAAAGGTCAAGGTCAATCCAAATATGAGAAATAAAGCTCTTTTTAGAGCTTTTTTGTCTTTCAACATATACAGTATATCTTTGCATCTTTTATATGTACTTTTAAAACTATTTCAAAGATTTCAATCTTGTCCCCTTAACTTAACCCTTTTAAAGTTATTGCCCCTTGTGCGAAAAACCTTGTTATCGCTACTCCTCTGAAACCGTAAACCGCAGAGACACAAAACCTTCTCTAGTGTATTTAGGGTCTTTAGGCACAACTTTAATCTATCAGTGCGAAAGTATCCGGTGACCCCTTATATGAGTTATCGCCCTTTAACGTCTTTGCGCTTACTAGTAAACCTTATAACTTTAAAACTAAAAGTTGTAGAAGCATGGGGTTAATTGCAATGTGACCCTAGACCTTTGACCTTGAATATTTGTTGAAGGTCAAAGGTCAAGGTCATTTCAAAATTTTTAAAATTTTCATTTTTTCCATCTCTCAAGCCATTTCTGGTTTCTTTTTAAAAAAATAATAAACAGTAGAGAGTTAAGTATGAAAAATATATGAAATTTAAAGAAGGTGGAAAGACCTCTAATTGTTCGAGAACAATTAGTCTACTAGTTGTTAAAGATTTTCTTAACCTTTTGTCTCGAAATTATAGTAATGACCATGTAAATTACTTTTATATGTTATACTTGCACTTACGAAAATATAATACACATCCAGAAATGATATTAAATATGTTGGCTTTGAATTGAACAGGAATGTCTCTAAATAGAAACGGGTGATTTCCTTTTTAAATTCTCGAGTCGACCGTGTCGTCGGCAAGGCAGCTATGGCTCTTTTATTTACTAGATACACCGAAAAAAATTACAATCTTATACATTGTCTTGACAGTAAAATAATGTTAATACATTTAAACAAAATGATCATAAAAAAATGCACGTATGAATTATATATTCATGTCTGTTTTGTACAACTAATTACAACTGATGAACTCGAATGCTTGACTTCGAAATAATTGCACATTTTATACATTTCCATGTGATATATGTTTTATATTACTACATTAGGGTTTTTTTTTTATTTTGAAGGATATACAATGTTTTTGTGTGTTGTGATATACGCTGTATAACCGGCCTTCTTTGAGACCTCGGGTTTGTTGCGTGAAATCGGAGCATATCATTCAAGGTTAAGCCAAAAACTTCAAAATAAACATTTGCGTAGAAGTTTGAATGAACCACTGTGCATGAGTAAACACTGCAGGAACGATAACTGCCGTAGCGTTGTCCTCGACAAGGAGAACAATAAGGTCTACGTGATTATCCTCCATAGTATCAACATACTGTCGGATTTCAAAAATGTAATGATATATAAGTAGAGTATAATACATACCTTTTCCAGAACACAATTCTTTATCAGCCCGGGACACCAATATCACACAGGGGACCGTAGGCCCGAGGACTGATTATGGCCCAGGGCTGATATTGAATTATGTTAGGTGGAAAAGGTATTTTTTATTATGTTATTACATACTTACATGTAGTAGTACATGTAGTACATACAGCACGCATCAACTTGAGAAAGAACTAATAAATAATTATGAATGCACTGACTACTGACATTTGCTTGTACGCATGTAGCTTAATATATCACAGAATAGTTAGTAAAAATTAAGAGAAGATGAATATTTATGAAAAATATATAGGTGTATTATCACAATTACCTTTTTAAGGTTTAATCTACAAGGGGTGTGATATAAATCCGCCCTTCCGAACCATATCAGCCCTGCAGGATCCGTATCAGCCCTGGAATTTGATACGACTCTCATATCACATCAACAAAAAACCTGTATTTATTACGTGTAAGTTATCTATATTTAACATGTTTAATCGTTAAAAAAAATACCACTTTAGGACCTTCTATTTACTTATGCCAAGCGTTATTTAGACATTGAGAAGATTTTATTGAATAAAGTTGCAAATGCTGAGCTTATCTATCCCAACCTCATCATAGGGTACCCGGCATTTACCTTCAGGAAAATGTTTAAAGACAGTAAAGTATCGATGAGCAGAAATCACTTGTCCAGAGAAAATACATGCTGATAAAGTGTTCCGCTAATTTATTTTGGCCTATTAAAATGTTAAGATTGTTTGGTTTGGTGACATATTAAGTAATAAAATGCAGATTTTCAATTATTTTATTCTAGATTTAGGGGTAGATTACTGTGCGTAAAATCACTATAGCATCAGAATTGTACTCTTGATTGTGTAGAGTAGGGATAGTTGTGACGGTACATATTGTCGTTCTGAACATATTAACGTTGGCAACAATATGTACCAACCCTCACTGCACCCACTGTCGTTCATCGGTACATATTTTCGTCGGCAACAATATGTGCCGAGATGAGCATTATTTTCCTTTCTATATAATTAAAGAAAAATGTACCGTCAAGCATCAGCACATATTGCGAAAAGTTTACAGAAGGACGCCTGACAACGAGTGATCAGAAAGCTTTCAGCTTAGGTGAGCTAAAATGGGAATCTCCGACCACAATTACATGTATATCGGTACACGTATAAGATGAACACAGAAATACAGTGTTATCTAGATAAATATTTTAAGTACTACTGAAGATACATTGTAACATCGAAATTTATATAAAGAAAAAAATATTCTGCTTTATATCTTTAATAAAAAAAAATCCGTTTTTTTCTATATTATGGCCGTGGACACTGATCCTGAACAAAATTTTCTGACCAAAAGGCTGTCTTCCTACAGTATTGTGAGTAACGCTGTCTCTCTATCTGTCTTCCTTCGTGCGTGTGTGTGTTTGTCGATCTCTCTCTCTCTCTCTCTCTCTCTCTCTCTTCACGACCTTAGTAAATATTTTTCGGAATGGTAAATCGGCGACAATATGTGCCGATGCTTTACTATTCATACATGTATTATCGCCGACGACAATATGTGTCGATGCTTGTGTGACGGTATATATTGTCGTTTTGTACATATTGTCGTCGGCGACAATATGGACCTACCCTCACTGCACATATTGTCGTCCATCGGTACATATTGTCGCCGGCGATAATATGTACCGAGATGAGCCTTATTTTCCTCCTGCATAATGGACTACAAAATGTACAGCCAAGCACCAGCATTTATTGTCGTCGGCTAGAATATGTATAGTCAAGGTCGGCATATATTGTCGTCGATATATTGTTTTGACGAATATTTTCTTGAAAAAGGAAAGAGAGATTGACAAACACACACATACGCACGGAGAGAGACAGACAGCATTACTCGCAATACCGTAGGGAACTTTATGGTCAGAAAATTTTGTCCAGGGTGTACATCGTATGATATGTCAAGATACCGTAATTCTTGAGACATCTGATAAATCAGTATATTTTTTTTCTTGTAATATATACTTAGAGAATGGATACATGTACATGTATAAGTTTTACTGTTCAGTGGTAATGTTTATTTGGAAATTATTTTTTGCGTTATTCTTATATACAATTATGTGCCGATATAACCGGTGTGCGGGTTGACAGTTTTAGATCACCTGAACTGGAAGTTCAAGTGAGCTTTTCTGATCACAGTTTGTCTAACCGTCCCTCTGTCTGTAAACTTTTCACAATATCAGCTTCTTCTAAAAAATTAGTGGGTCAATTTCAAACACACTTGCCACAAAACATCCGTGGATAAAGGGGATTTAAGATTGTTCAAAAGATGGGCCATGTCCTCTTTCAAGGGAAGTTGTTAAGAATTAGTGAAAATTTAGTGATATCTTTTAAAAATCCTCTCAAGAACCAGTGTGTCAGAAAAGTTGAAACTTGTGTGAAAGCTTCATTATGAAGTGTAGATTCAGTTTTATTTAGATCATGTCCCTCGGGGGAAGGGTGCGGCTACAATAGGTGATGAAAGTTTTTTCATAGAGTATTTAGAAAAAAAAAATCTTTCATTTTTTTTTCTCAAGATGTACCGGGTCGAAGATATTATACTGATGTGAAAGCCTCGTTACATAGCGTAAGTTCAATTTTGAGATGCTGGCACGAAAAAGATCCCTCACTGCTCAATGACCATAAGTGCCAAGTATACGTCTAAATTTGCAGATCTTCACCGGCAAGTGGTGACGTCTACATACAAATGAAAACTTCTCGAGTTGACCATTATAACAACATACAAACAAAGACGACATCAATTCAGGGGTAGGGTGGGACCACAATGGGTGATCAAACTTTTACATAGGAATATATAGAAAAAATATTCTAAAGAACCAGACAGATGTAGCACCGGCGCACAAACCCCGCCCCACCCGGTGGTTTGATTTTTTTTTTCCGCATTGACAAATTTTGTTTGTTTAATTTGTATACACTCTCAATTTAGTCCATAGGTAAAATTTCATAATTTAATAATTTACTTAAAATATACAATCACATTTACATACAAATTAGTTTTTAATTTTTTTTTTTTTTTTTTTTTTTTTTTTTTTTTTTTTTTTTTTTTTTTTTTGCTTGTGAAAAAAAATTTGAACCGCCCACACCCCCCTCCGTTCTGAAAATTACTGGATTCACCACTGAGAACAACAATAGACCCGTGATTAGTGATGTTTATATGGAAGCATCCTCAGATAGCGCAGATTCAAGTATCTTCAAATCAAACCCGACCTAGGGTGGGGCCACAATGGGCGATCAAAATTTTACATAGGAATATATGGGAAACTTCTTTCAAAATTATCTGCTCAAAAACAACAAAGCAATGACTAGTCATATTTATATGGATTGATTGATTGATTATTATTTTTTAAGCCGAGTCGGCAATATTTCAGCCATATTTCGGCGATCAATTGAAGTGTATGTGACCATTTTTGAAGTTTTTGGTTTCTCTGGCATTATTTATATTGAGCATTGCCGTGCATTGTCATGCGATATGTTCTGATGGATGACAATATTCGCAGTGAGGGTAGGTAAACATTGTCGCCGGCGACAATATGAACAGGACGACAAAATGTACCGTCACAATCACGCTGCATGACATAGCATACGAGACACGTCAGTGTGATTCACACCAATTACATTCACAAAACTACCAAAAACAACAAAAGAAATATTTAAGCAACAATATCTGTGGAGTAACAATATGTAAAGTGAGGGTGAGGCACAGAATATCGCCAATGACAATATGTACAAGTGTAAATTTTCAGCCGGCGACAATGTGTTCCGACGGAAGACAATATGTGCAGCGAGGGTAGGTACATATTGTTGCCGATGGCAATATGTACAAAACGACAATATGCACCGTCACAGGCTCGTCTCTGCACATGTTGTCCACGACCACAATATGAACCGATGGACAACAATATGTGCAGTGAAAGTAGGTACAAATTGTTGCCGACGACAATATGTACAGAAAGACAATATGTACTGTCGAAACTGTTGTATTAATAAGCGTGGTTCTCATGAGTTCTAATGAATACAGAATGAACTTTTATTTCTTGATGTCTATCATAAAAACATAAAACCAGAAAAGATCTGAATACAATGTATTGTGTTAGTAATGATATGATCAACTTCTTTTATATTTCAGGGAGGGCAGATAAGTGTCCAAAATACCTGACATCAGTAATGCTTGCAAACTGATAAATGTAATATTATTGTATAACATCTAACCTTTAAAATAAGAGCTACTGTTATGGGCCAGGTTATAAAAATTAGAATAGTAAAGTTTTCATTAATTCAGACTAAGACCAGAATTACTTCGATTTAATGTCACATTAATTTTTGGAATGCATTTGAGAAAACGAAAATTTCATACGAGAACATTTTTTGTATCATCATTCTTTTTCTACATTCCATTCCTTAATTTTAATATGACTTGTTTTGATTTCTACACAGCTATGTTAAGGCCGTCCGAAGGCTTAATATGCATTGAAATATACATTTCATTTTGAGCTTGATTTTAATTTCAATTTGTAATCTATGTATGAATTTACAGTCAACTTATGACGAGAGTGTAATCAGGTTAATAATAATGCATTTTTGTGATGTCACAGACTTTGTTGATCACGTGATGGACATTTATAAATTCCTAAATGTTGCACAAAAATCGCATCGGCTCAAGTGCAAAACAACAATATTGAGAAAAATTTGTCACATTAGTCAATTCATCGTGATCTTTGGTACATATAAAGTGCTGGGGGCAAGTCTGAATTTTACTTCTTGAGAAAATATTCCACGAGAAATTCAACTTACCCACATACAAGAGGGCATTTTCCACTCTTTATCGCAAATTATACAAAATAGGATAAATTACATACAATTCCCTAACAAAATTCAGTTAGAGGGCATACTTCTTTAGTAGATTCACACAGAATATCTTCAATTTATCCTTATTAATCACTTGTGCCAGTCAAATATATACACGATTTATAAATTCTAACTCTGTCCACGGACGTGTAAGGAGGAGCGTTTCACAGTCAATGTTTTGTTATTGTTAGAATATATGTATATCGGACAGGTTAAAGGAATAACGATATTAAATTGCAAATGCTCAACTTAATAACAGCACACTTATGCTTAAAGAACAATCCATATGCTGGAATAAAACAACAACGCTAAAAAATCTTTACATGTCATGTGAAAGGAATGTAAAAGTTATGACACTTTCCCCGTCATGTCAGCTCAAGTATGCAGTGACTTGACGTCATATGCTATTATGACGTCATATCTAGATAGTTTAGAGAAGTTACTATAGTTGGAACAGTTTGATATTTTACGGACAGCCTTATCCTAGCCGCGTACTAAATTTTTAAATTTAAAATTTATGAATTGATCACTAACTTTTTTGCCAATTGAATGATGAATAGCAAGGTGGAGTTGTTTAAACCCGATTATACTTATTCATGTGAATGGCGTCATTTCAATTGATTGTTGCCTAACAAAACATGGATATCAACATAAATAATTTCGTTTATTATCTGTTGGTTTTACAACAACTAGAAGACTGAATGGTCAAATTGTTATCTTTTTCATAATTTCAAGCTACTATAATTCTTTCTCCGAAAAACTTTGTGTGAGACTAGTCAGCTATGTCATCTCAGACATTAATTCTATGTACGGTAAGAGATATATTGGGAATTTAAAAAAAAAAAAAAAACAAAAAAACAATATATTCTTACTTTATACTGGAATCACAATTAACAAATACCCAAGAAAAAGAAAAAAAAAAAACATTTGTGCATAATAATTCAATAATTTATTTCTTTCAATATGACATTACATTTTCAAAGATGATTGCAAATATGGGCATTCATAACTTAGCTACACGAAAATCCATTCTTAGAACCAAATATAAATACTAGCTGTTAGAACTCTAATTTTAGCACAATGCCAAAATGAAAGTGCGGGCTTATGCAGAATGCAGATTTCAAAAAAAATAATTTCTCTTATCGAAAATTGTGATTGGAAAAAAAGCATCAACGAAGCTAAATCTATAGACCTTGCAGCTGAAACGTTTACATCGGAATTCCTTTCCTGCGTTCATGAATGAATACCTGAACATACTATCACCATTGTGACAAACCATGGTTTGATTCAATGTTGCGCAAAATAATAACACACACACACACACACACACACACACACACACCCTCACACACACACATATATATATATATATATATATATATATATATATATATATATATATATATATATATATATATATATATATATATATATATATATATATATACATATATATATATATATATATATATATATATATATATATATATATATATATATATATATATATATATATATATATATATATATATATATAAAGAATCCGACAAGGCTGCTTATAGAAAAAATTCAGTTCACAAAATATGAAAAGCACGCGATATCAAATTATTACGATAATGTAGAAACCTACTTGGAAGACTCAAGTAAAAGAAAAAATAACAAGAAGTTATATTGGAAGTTGATGAAAGATTCATTTAATATAAAATTTTCTAACGAAATACCACCAATACAAATATCTAATGACAACGGTTTAAGACAAGTAGCTTATAAGCTAATTATTCCGACTTAGATAAGAATGAAGCATTAAATTCGCATTTTTCTTCGATTTTCTCTATTGATGATTCTTCACATGTAATGAATTACTACTACAAATGTATTCTATATGTAGTGACACACTATGCAACATTAAAATTGATAAACAAGAAGTATTAGACATTATTTCAATAATTCCCGTGAACAAAGCCATTGGTCCTGATTGTATTAGTCATAAAATGTTAAAATCTACTCTTTTTACTGTTGTTAAACAACTAACTATGTTATTTACTTGATCATTATCAGAAAAGTTTTTTTTTCTATCCTTTTGGAAATTAGCTTATGTTATTCCTCTTTTTAAAAAAGGACGACCCTTCTATGATTTCCAATTACAGACCTGTATCGTTATTATCCTGTGTTAGTAAAATTATTTAAACACGTATACATTTATTTTTCATATCAATGATTTATGTTATCGATACAAAGCAGGATTTTTACTTGGTCATTCAACTGTATATCAATTACAAGAAACGTATCATAGTATAGTTCAAAACATAGATGATAGTAAGTCATGTTGTATTTTTTTCTTTTGTGTTCTCTCAAAGGCATTTGATAGAGTTTGGCACAAGGGTCTCATTTTTAAATTAAAAACTTATGGTATATCTGGTGATCTTCTCCAATGGTTTTCCAGTTATATATGTCAAAGGTCACAAAAAGTTATGTACAAGGATCTTTTATCATCAAAACAAGATATTTTTGCAGGTGTACGTCAGGGTTTTGTCTTAGGACCACTGTTATTTCTCATCTATATAAATGATGTTGCTGAAAATATGATTTCAATGTGTAGAATGTTGTGGTTGATAATTCCCTTCAACAATTATTATACAATGTATTGGATATAGAATACAAATTTAATCATGATTTACATATATTGGAACTATGGTCTAACAAGTGGCTTTTTAAATTCAATCCATCCAAAACAAAGGTCATTTATTTCAGTAAAAAAGATATTTCTGTTATGCCAAAGTTATTTTTATAGGCGATAAACTTGAGGGCGTTTTAGTCCATCGCCATTTGGGTTTACTATTGTCACAAAATCTTAGCTGGTCAGAATATACTGATGGTGTTGTAAACAATGCTTATTAAAAAAACTAGGCCTCTTAAAGAAATTGATGTTCAAAATGGGTAGAAAAACTTATCAAAATTGTGTATTACATTCATCAGACCTATGCTTTAATATGCTTCAGTTGTTTGGGATGGCTGCTCTAAACAAGATTCTGAAAAAAGCATGAAAAAGTACAATTAATATAACCGCCAATAGAATTGTAACAGGACTTCCTATTTTTGTGTCTAGAGAAGCACTTTCTTCTGGAACTGGTTGGGAAAGTTTAAAAACTAGACGATATATTGCTAAAATGACTACTATGTTCAAAATTCACGCGGGAAGAGTACCTGAATATTTTCATGATATTGTCCCCAATAAGCGTGAACACGTATCCATGTATAATACCCGAAAGAAACAATATTATATTGTTCCAAGGTGTAGATGAAAATTATTTAAAAAATCTTTCGTACCTGATGCTTCAAAACAATGGAATTTACTAAAAACAGATCAGAGAATCCATCTCAATCACAACATTCAAAAAAAAAAACAACTTGATAACAAAAATTGAATATCCACCATCATACTTTTCTTTTGGTAAGCGATACACCAATATCATTTATACTAAGTTAAGACATTACTGTATACTGAACCATGTCTATATAAACGAAACGTGACAAACAGTCCCTTATATTTATATGGAAAAAATGAAGAAGTGTACCATTTCTTTTTTGCATGAAAAATTATTCTAATGCAAGAAGTACTCTTTTTAATCGCTTGTTCGTGTTTAAACTGGTTTCTTTTGATATAAAATCTATTATTATGCGGTGATGTCATTTTCCCTTTACAGATAAATAATAGTATTTTTGCAGATGTTACAAATTTATTGACGAAACATCATGTAGATTCTCAAATAGATATGTTATTTAATTGCCTTTTTTCTTGTATCAATTGTATTATTTTTCTTTAATTTGCATGACATATTGTTATATATAAGGAGAGGAACTTAGTAAGCTGTATAGAACTTGTTTCCAATTCTTTTGATTTACTCAATAAAATATGTTCAAAACAAAACAAAGACTCTGGCAAGAAATTAGTCCTTTCTATCAGTGTATTACTTATACCAATCGGATATCTAAATGCATTACGTGTTCTTCCGTTTCAAAGCTAACAAAAGAAATCTTCGGCATAAAGAAAAACGAATATTAATACATCATGGTTTTGCATAAAATTTTACATATCAATGTAAATCATACATTGTTTTATTGTATAACCAACCATAAAATATACACAAAAAACTGTCATTTTAATCCATATAGAAAAAAGATAGTTCGACATGTCATGAAAAATCTGTTACATTAATTTTGCAGAATCCCTAGCTAAAATAAATCGTGACTGATAACAGTTAAAGAAATAACGACATGAAAATATATCCTTTCTGTTATTTGTATAAACTATACAATTTTAATGATGGAGTTTCGATCATTATCGAATATCCTTATTTTAAAAATATACATACAGGATTTTAAAACGACAATGAAGCACCGCATTTACACATTGGAATTTTTTGGGGGAAAAGTTTATTTTTAATGGTCTCTTGGTTTTCTCTCCATTTTTTTGCAAATGTATATATGCTTCTTTGAATTAAAATACACACAAATAACGTTTCAAAATCAGAGAGAGAGAGAGGACCCATTGGCCAAAGATAATCGTGTTCAAAAATGTAATATTTAGTATCAATTGACTTATCTAGCCAATTCTGAAGTTATTTTTAGCAAATCTAAACATAATATCGGGAAAATATTTCACTTTTCTATTTCAAGGAGCCTAATTATAGTACCTGATACATCAAAAGCATGCTAAAATTTCATATGACAGATCAATGAAATTTTCACTTTTCGAGTGCGTCCGAATTCCTGCCGAGTGTCAATCAAAAACATTCTTGTTTTTGAGGAATGTGATTTTTCAAAGGATTTTAAACAATACATTAGTATAACAAAGTAGAGTCACCGACGGCTGTGGACAATATTTTCTTTATGTGTTTTTGCAAGCTATCTGTCTCTTGAAAAAATAATACGGAACGAGAAATTTAGAAAAACCGGTTTCTATTTTTCGGGATAACCTGAGGTACAATATATGGATGTTTTTATATTTCTACATAACATTCATTAGTGTTAGTTGTCACCCAATACCTTTTTTTATTAACCAGTATTTTGTAGTTCCCCGCATCTCAATAACTTTGTCCATTTCAATTATGTTCTAACCACGGTGAGAAAATTATTTTGCAAATAAGTAGAGAAAGCTTTAACCTTGTTAAAAGCATTATAAGACACATAACATAGCAAACAAGAACTAGATAAACAAGTAGTCAAAGAAAGAAACCGTGCTATCTATTGCGTCATCTAGTGGTTAAGCAGCTTAAGCTTCTTCAAAAAGACATTGTATTGTGTACATATTCTTAATTAAAAAAATAATTAAAATATGACTTAGAGCCAGCAGCTACAGTTTTTAACAAACACCTGCCTTCAAATTGATTACATGCTTATCTAATATGAGATAACAAAACAATTAAACTTGCTATACGATCTGATGGACTAGTGATTAAGATAATCGAGGGCGGTGAACTTAAGATTAACAAAAAATATACAGTGTAAATTTAAAATTGTGTAACGTACCTGAAGACCTTGGATCAAAGAATATTTTTCTACTTCATCATTGCACTCATCTTCTTCATCTAATAAGTTAAAAAGAGTGATAATGAAAGCTGGCTACAAAATGTCAACAAAAAGTAGGAAAGTAATTATGATAATTATATAGTAGTACATGTATCAACGCGGAACTATACATGTTAGATCATAAATCCATTTTCACACATGTATGTATACTTGTACATTTGCTTATGTATATTCCTTTGGCAAAAATGCAAGTTTAATGGTTTGTACCTTCTTTTTAATCAATAAAACTTGTGTTTATCAACGTCCATCTCTACTTAAAAAAAACTATTTTAGACGCAAATGGCTTTGTATTCCTATCAAATATCTTGTGTAAGTTAAAACTTTCGCTAGATATGGATTAAAAAAACTAATATAGTAATTAAAAGCAACACTTTATTCATTTCTTAATTCCTGAAGTTTAATTTTGACGACTTAATTCACCTGCCTCTCTCCAGCTCCTATGTTCATTGTACATGTATCAAATTCATAGAAATACGCATCAAATTTAATAATGTGTTAAATTGCCAAAAGTTAATTTTTTTCCGGTTGATGTTTTTTTTTTTTTTTTTTTTTTTTTTTTTTTTGCATTTTAAGGATACTAGAGTAAATGAGGTCGCAGATATATATTTTTTTCTTTTGAAAACTTTGATAAGAAAAAAAGTTGCTACTGATACTACAATAATGAACACAGCTGGATTAACAGTAAAGAGTATCCAGTGGATTTTGGTGAATCAACTATCAGTTGTCAATGTCAATTTGGTTGCAATTCCTTCTAGACGCAGTGTCCTCCCAGTCATGTTGATTTCTAGGACAATTGGGAACTTCATTAAGCGTTTTTAATGAAGAGGGATACGAAAAATGTTTTCCTGCACCTGTTTAATAAATTTAATGAACTTTCCAATAAATGTACATGTATTGAAATAATTGTGTCGGGAAAGTAACTTATTTCATTTCCCTTTTCTATAAATGTTTCCCTAAATATAATCAGTTTTTTTCATTACTGAATCTATATTTTTTGCACTATTTCGTACTTTTTTAAATATGATCTTTGTAAAATTGCTTGATTTTTTTTTATTTGTGTACGTGATGCATTAATGACAATTACATTCAGCTGAAATTCAACACTTGTTTCAATAAATTTTAACATGTTTTGAAAATATTATCCAACTCTTTTTACAACCCCTTTCTTCTTAAATAAACTTTTTTCATGTATAAGAAATGTATAGCTAACATTTTATATTACTTAACGTTTTTACTAATGCAACTGATATAACATACACAAAGAAGTGAGGCTGCACCTTTTTTTTTTATTCTCCTAATTTTGAATGATAGGCCTAAGATGTGATTTGAGAAAAATCTTTTCATATCGCTTTATTAAATCTGAATACAATTTTGCAAAATCAATATTTCTTTCCATTGTAGTTAGCACTGATCAGCTGAACAGATCTCTTCCACTATAACATAAAATACATTTTTCATTGGGTATTTAAGGGGATGAAGGACACATGGTCACATGACTCTGTTTAACTACGTCATAGTCTCCGTTTATAAAAGTGCAAAACGTGTAAAGCATCAGTTCTTGTATAATTTTTTGACAATTTCTTAACTTTAATGACCATCTTTAAAAAATAAAAAGTTTTAACATTCTTGTAAACATTATATATAATTAACAAATTGTGAAAAAGATTAATCCACTCTTCTGTTTCCCTAAAAATTATTTTTGCATGGCTAATGACGGAAATCTTATGTAGGTATATCTTATTTCGTTTATTTAGCTTACTTGTGTTGTCAAGGTTGGTTTTTCCTGTACTCGAGAAACGTAACATGACACGTTTTTGTCATGCTAATGTCATCTTTAACGATGTCCTGTGAAATATTGAGGTCAGCTTCACCATTCGAAAATTTTACAGTTAATCAAAAATTTGAAGGATTTGCATTTCAACGTAAATTAAGAAATATCGAATGATAATTTTTTTTGTAAATTACATTTTTTTTTCATTGTTTAAGTTGTCTTAAAAAGTGCGTAATTTTCCCTATCCAGATGCAGTGTGATAGAAGAAACTTGCTTTTTAGAATTTTAAACCCTATGCATACTCTGGAATATTTTAAGAGATGCATGTCCACTTTAATATTTTTTGCATATATATGCTTATGAAATCCTATTATGTACAGAGTAATGAGCATGGAAGCATGGAGAATTAAAACTCCATGCATATACTGTAGAACATAGTATTTGTCAATCAATATCTCCAAAATAAGGTAAGAAACCTAATGATATAACTGCTTTAAGATATGTGGGATATACTTATTAAGAAATATACAAAATGTGAAAAAAATTGAATGACAGGTATTTTTTTTCAGCTCAAGGTCCTACTCCTCCTTAAACGCTAGAAATCCATAGTAATTCTGGTATTTCCTGTGTTTGTGCACTAAAAAGGTTCAGATTGCCATTTTACTATAACACAATGAAGTCATTAAGAAAGGATGACTGCACTTAAAGACATGCGGAAGTTGCGACAAAATAAACTTTCAAAACAAGCATTTTCTTTTCATTGCAAGAATGGTCAACATCCAAACTACAACTTTATGTAATTACGTTTAATAAAAGTGTGTATTTACGAAGTTCGAATCTGCTTTCAAAGGCAGGGGTCATCACAATTTCTTGAATCTCAGTTCGATAATGAGGACGCCCACTTTTTTACTGACTTTATACATAGTCAGCGCATGTTTGTCTATTGTTAACAGTAGTTGTATATTTGCATAAATAATAATGTGTCAAAAGGAGATTAATAGACAAACATGCGCTCATGGTTAAAAAGGGAAAAAAACTGCCTCTTCTTACATTCGCTCTTTGTGTTGTAACCAAGGATTGTGACATGTTCAATATTTTAATTCACCACGTGATTTCTTACCTCGGGTAACTTTGAGAATACTAAATTCCGTCACGTGACTTGTAAGGTAGCATGTTTTGTGCTAACTAGGACACTGTGTTCGAACACTTAAGTCATCTGGCATTGAAATAAAATCTGCTTTAATTACATATTGTTAATTTCGTTTTGAAACCTTTGTCAGAAGTGTATTTATGCCATACAGAATGGAGAAGGAGATTGAAAAGAGTGATCACGTTCGTTTTTCCAAACATGTCATTGTTATTTATCAAGTCTAATTTTAGACCCATTCTTACAATGTTAGCTCCACCTCTTATGCATATCTAATGTTCAATCAAGAACAGACAAGTGTAGATTCATTATATTTGGAAAGCAGTGAGGACAAAAAACATTGATTCATTTTTCTATCACAGTCTAAAATCATTTTAAAATTTAAATGTGGTTGCAAATTGACAGTATTCTTTCATAAACATACAAAAGTGAGAAAAGGTTGATATAAAAGCAACAGAAGCAACCGAAAAATACCCAAAAACAGGCGTTCAGCACAGCCATTCTTTTTAATTGCGACGATGTTAAAGTTTGTGTTCATAAAAATGTAAGATGTTGTGAAATAGATTCTTTGACAAAATCGGTTTTTATCTACATGTATAAAAAAGGCAACATGGAGATTTTCCAATGTCACTTGTAAAAGAAAAAAATATCTTCGCATTTTCATTTAAAAGAAAGTACAGAATGAGGCACACAATGTATTATTTCGCATGTGAGAAAACGGAAATCTTTGTTAAAAAATAAGATTTCCCACCCCGCCCCCCAGAAAATCATTGCAAAGAGACACACCATTCTATTGAACACAAGAAATTATCATATTCCTATTCATTTCGTTTTTAGCTCACCTGAGCTGAAAGCTCAAGTGAGCTTTTCTGATCACCCGTTGTCCGTTGTCCGTCCGTCCGTCTGTCCGTCCGTCTGTAAACTTTTCACATTTTCATCTTCTTCTCAAGATCCACTGGGCCAATTTTAACCAAACTTAGTACAAAGTATCCTTGGGTAAAGGGGAGTGTAAATTGTGAAAATAAAGGGCCAAGTCTCCTTACAAGGGGAGATAATTAAGAAAAGACAAAAATATGGTTGGGTCATTAAAAAAATTTCTTCTCAAGAACAACTGGGCCAGAAAAGATAAAACTTATATGGAAGCATCCTGGGGTAGTGTAGATTCTAAATTGTTCAAATAATGACCCCTGGGGGTAGGGCGGGGCCACAATAGGGAATCCAAGTTTTACATTGAAATATATAAGATAAATCTTTATAAATCTTCTTCTCGAGAACCACTGGGCCAGAAAAGCTGAAACTTATTTGGAAGCATCCTTGGGTAGTGTAGAATCAAAATTGTAAAAATCATGATCCCCGGGGGTAGGGCGGGGCCGCGATAGGGAATCCAAGTTTTACATTGAAGTTTATAGGAAAAATCTTTAAAAAAAATCTTTTTCTCAAGAACCACTGGGCCAGAAAAGCTGAAACTTATTTTGAAGCATCCTGGGGTAGTGTAGAATCTATATTGAGCAAATCATGACCCCCGGGGGTAGGGCGGTACCACAATAGGGAATCCCAAGTTTTACATTGAAATATTTAGGAAATATCTTTAAAAAATCTTCTTCTCAAGAACCACTGGGCCAGAAAAGCTAAAACTTATATTGAAGCATCCTGGGGTAGTGTACATTTTAAATTGTTCAAATCATGATCCCCTGGGGGTAGGGCGGGGCCACAATAGGGAATCCAAGTTATACATTGAAGTTTATAGGAAAAATCTTTAAATATCTTCTTTTCAAGAACCACTGGGCCAGAAAAGCTGAAACTTATATGGAAGCATCCTGGGGTAGTGTAGATTCTAAATTGTTCAAATCATGACCCCCGGAGGTAGGGCGGAGCCACAATAGGGAATCCCAAGTTTTACATTGAAATATATAGGAAAAATCTTTTAAAATCTTCTTCTCAAGAAACACTGGGCCAGAAAAGCTGAAACTTAAAGTGGAAGTGTCCATTGTTCAAATCATGACCCCCGAGGGTAGGGCGGAACACAATAGGGAATCCAAGTTTTACATTGAAATATATAAGAAAAATCTTTAAAAATCTTTTTTTCAAGAACCACTGGACCAGAAAAGCTGAAACTTATTTGGAAGCATCCTGGGGCAGTGTAGAATCTAAATTGTTCAAATCATGACCCCCGGGGGTAGGGCGGGGCCACAATAGGTATTACAAGGGGGAAATCTGGTAAAGAACAGTATGGCCAACGTTACTCAGGTGAGCAATGTGGCCCATGGGCCTCTTGTATTATGTAGTGATTACCAGAAAAATAATAATACATAAAATATATGGAGATAACGAACAGTATTCGAGCTCAAAAGTCCATTAAACATTGCAAAGTAGGAGCATGGCAAACACAGACCCCCAACACATTGGAAGTTGGATCAGGTGCAACGGAATGAGTGAGCATCCCCTGCCGACCGGTCACACCCACCGTCTTCTCTTTGTCAAAACGGGAAAAATCGCTGACAATTCAGTGTGTAAATGATGGCCTAATAATCAGTATGAAAAAAGTCAGTCAGCATTTAACTTAATGAAAGATTGTATTTGCTGAAAAGGTCATTATATCGCCCATAGAACTTACGATATTATGACTTTAAACGAGACTGCTGATATTCTTGTTCATCAACTTGTTTGTCAGTAACTTACCTCGTTTTAGAAATCAGTCATACGTAGAACATGCTCTTCCGTATCGAATCAACTGAGAGATATAAACTCCGTATGAAGGTGGCAAGGGTATATTGCATAATTAAGGGAAGTTGACGATTGAAAAAGTTAAAGTCATCATGTTTATCATAAAGCTTTGTTGTAAGATAACCATCAATGTCTTTCTCTAGTAAATTATCAAAAAATGAAACAGATGTGTCAGACTCCTTGGTATCTTTATTCCAAGCTCACCTGGATTAGGAGCATGGCAAACACAGACCCCCAACACATTGGAAGTTGGATCAGGTGCAACGGAATGAGTGAGCATCCCCTGCCGACCGGTCACACCCACCGTCTTCTCTTTGTCAAAACGGGAAAAATCGCTGACAATTCAGTGTGTAAATGATGGCCTAATAATCAGTATGAAAAAAGTCAGTCAGCATTTAACTTAATGAAAGATTGTATTTGCTGAAAAGGTCATTATATCGCCCATAGAACTTACGATATTATGACTTTAAACGAGACTGCTGATATTCTTGTTCATCAACTTGTTTGTCAGTAACTTACCTCGTTTTAGAAATCAGTCATACGTAGAACATGCTCTTCCGTATCGAATCAACTGAGAGATATAAACTCCGTATGAAGGTGGCAAGGGTATATTGCATAATTAAGGGAAGTTGACGATTGAAAAAGTTAAAGTCATCATGTTTATCATAAAGCTTTGTTGTAAGATAACCATCAATGTCTTTCTCTAGTAAATTATCAAAAAATGAAACAGATGTGTCAGACTCCTTGGTATCTTTATTCCAAGCTCACCTGGATATATCGTGTCGACATAAGAATGGAAATAACCATGTTGGTAATTGACAATACGTCCTCGATAAATCTAAATGCCGAGTTGAAGACTTTAGCAAGTGTTTTCTTCTTTTCATGTAAAGGATTTTTAACAAATTCTGCTTCATATGAATACAAAAATAGGTCTACTTATAACCGGGCGCAATTGGTACCCATGGGATTTCCAATAGATTGTTGGAAGACCCCGTCTCCAAAAACCACACAGGCATTGTTAATGAGAAACTCGAGCATCTTTTTAATGTCAACTTCAGTGTATTTGTGTGTACAATCAGATTGTTTTTTTGTTTTTTTTTTCAGAAATCATTTTTGCAAATGACCTATGATAAGGTATGTAAATTAACAAGTTCCATTTTTATTGAAAAAGCAGTTATCAATGATGTCAGAAAGCCTGGACTTTAATTTATCGTGGGAAATAGTTGTATATAAAGTTGAAAAGTCATAAGTTTTTACATGTATGTTGTTGGTTTTGGTAAAATTTTGTGATTTCAAATGCTCCAAAAGTTTCTTGGAATTTTTTAGTATTCACATCTGATATACAAGACTTCTCAAATATATTGTTGCACAGTACTCCTGAAGTTTCTCCTTCACTACTGTTAATAAATTTATAAAGCTCGAAATGAAATTAAAAACTACTCTAAAGTGTAGTACAGTAAAACGCTCATAAACAAGATTTAAGAACTGTGAATAAATTAATTAATTTAACATATATGTGCTAGAAAATATAATATTATAGAAGATTGACACTACCTCAGGACGCTTCCACTCAAGTTTCAGCTTTCCTAGAATAGTAGTTCTTGAGAAGATTTTTAAAGATTTTTTCCTAAATATTGCAATGTAAAGAACTACGCACGGTAACTGCCGATTCCCACCTACATTTTACAACAATTTAATTCAATATTGATGGCAATTTGGCCATAAAATCTTTGTTCAATACAAAGAACAGTTCAATGGTAATTGATTAATTATTTTAATTCCAGTGCTAAATAGTAAAATATCCCTAATTCCAGCTCTTGAAATAAGGGGGGTAGACGATATTTTCCACTGAAATCGGGCTATGAAGCATCACCATATTCTGAAATAGTCTTGGATATGAATAAATGTTTCTTAAATCTTTTCTTTTGTTTTATGCACATAAAATTAAGCATATATATTAATAAAATATAATGTTTCAGTTGTAAAGCACTTGGAAATTGCTGAAAAAATAAGCATTTTTGTCGTTATATGTAAATAAACATATGTTCCCCCCCATGAAACACAAAAACCTTTGGTATGAATTTGTGAAATGGCAGTCCATATTACCCGTAAAAAGGAATTTTTGTTTCACGGGGGGGGGGGGGGGGGGAGATGTTTTAAATTTTTTTTCCGTTTTCCGTTGATTTCTATAGTGAAAAACAGGAGTTTTACCAAAATTTTAGAGTTATCTCTCGTTGTTTTCCCAAAGAAGTAATGTTTTATGAAAATCCATATAAATATCAATATAAATATTAAAAATCATTCGGATATCTTCACTTTTGAAAATTGACTTGGAGGTAGGCGGGAGAACAATACTATCGTTCGCAATTCTTTTTTATTTGCTATTGTGGCCCCGCCCAAACGCAAGGGGACACGATCTAAATAATTTACATCCATCATTAGAAAGTTTCCACAAAATTTTCTGCTTTTCTAGCCAAGTTATTCTTGATAAGAAGGTTTTCCTACATATTACAATGTAAAATTTTGATTCCTTATTATGACCCCAACCTACCCCCAGGGGCCATATGCATGATTTAAACAGATCAAAATCTACACTACCCCATGAAAATTTTTATATAAGTTTCAGCTTTTCTGGCCAAGTGGTTTTTGCGAAGAAGATTTTTTAATGACCCCACCTATTTTCGCCTTTTTCTGATTTACTCCCCTTGAAAGGGGGCTTGGCCCTTCATTTAAAATTTTAGAATCCTATTTATACCTAGGAATGCTTTGTACCAAACTTTGGTTAAAATTCTAGAGAAGACAATATAAAATTAACAGAGGGACAGACAGACGGACTACGGAAAACAGGTGATCTGAAAAGCTCACTTGAGCTTTCGGCTGTTAAATACGGAGCGAATATTGACATGCTTATGTTAACATTCTTGAAATTGAAAATGTTCACTTAATTCAGCCATTGATAGGGTATAGAAATTAACATCATTCATTCATCAGTCACGGTCTTGTCAAAATGTCTTCTTGCCAAAATATAAGAGTGACTTAAAAAATGTCGTTCTTCTGGCAAATACACCACAGCAGCATCAAAGTAAAATTTAAATTTACCGCCAGTCCAATGCGAAGAAGCGATTCTAATAATGTTACTCTGTCTTCGAATGTTTGCCCTTTCGTCATTTCGCCCTTCGCATTATGGCCGTTGCTTCTTTGCAAATTTGCACTGTTTCCTTTTCGACTTAAAGGTGATAGACTCAATTTTGAACACTTCTTCGGAAACATTTACTGCATATTTCTTGCATGATCATGACAAATTTTAAAATTCCACTTTTGTAGAAAATTTTCTTTCTTGTAAAATTTATTCATATCATTTTTCAAAATCATTCTCATCAACTCTTTATCAACTAAATTATGACTTTACAAAATAATAATGTACATATGATGATGTGCTTCCTTAGTTGTAAACGTAATGGACATATAAATGTAAATATAGTCAAGAGTTCCCATTGAAGAAGAGACTAATTGGTTACATCTTTTGTGCAGTTACATGTATCCATAAACTTTTTTACACAGTCAATTGTTAACTCAAAGTTTGCATTTCAATTGTTATAAACACACCCAAAAAATTCAAATAAATAACAATTAGATATACCACTAAAATAAAAAAAAAAATTAGTGTGTGCAACCTCTGCAAAGAAAATAAACGGAAACTGCAAATAATTGAAATCTTTCTAAGTCCAAGGGGCATACCTCTGTCAAAAATTGCTCGATCGTATCCAAAACAGAACCTGACCTAGATATATAGATCTGTATGCCAAATTTCATTTCAGTATGTGCAACCTCTACGAAGAAAATGAATGGAAACTATTGATGGACCGACAGACAGGCCGACCGGCCGACCAAAGAATATCAGCAAAGCAATATACCGTATATACTCGGCTATAAGTCGGTCCGCCTATAAGTTGGTTGTATTTTTTGAGGTTATTTTGGAGGAATTTGCCATTGACCCGCTTATAAGTCGGTACAAATTTTTGCCAGAATCAGTTGTCAATTTCAAATCAATGGTGTAATGTTTTAACCTGGTTTTGATCAATATTTTTAGAAATGACGCCGATATTTAATTTTAAATCATAAGAAAAATATATAATACTTAAAGATAAAAATAAAATTATTAAAATATGTAAATACTTGTGTTTATGTGTAATCTTAGAATACATAAATGATATAATATATCCAGACATTGTTCAGTGAAAATCATTGGAAATGTTTATAAAATACTACATTTCGCTCTCCAGAAAAATACAAATCTTTTTATGACTCGCCTATAAGTCGGACATAGAGTTTTGGACCAAATTTTAACTCCCAAAAAACCGACTTATAGGCGAGTATATTCTTCAAAGGGGTAAAAAAATATTGAAAAAATTTACAATTATGATTGTATATTAAAGGGTTCTTTGCACTTATTCATTTCTGTTCTAAAATGTGCAAAGACCCTTTAATATGCAACCATATATATATATTTTTTTTTAATTTCGACTTATTCACATGCAGGTCTATCAGACTGAGTGCAATTTCAAAAACCACTAAATATATTAACATATTTCCAATTTATCTTTGATACCAGCTACAGTGTAATTCCTTATATAATCATCGCTTTTCTGAAAGTCTTCAGCATTTCTTGGAGAATCAGTTTTATCTGAAATATATGCAAAACGAAATGATTTCAATGGAATACTGTTTTAAATAATTAATTTTATATAATTTGTGAAATTATGCTATGCCTTTATTTTTCAACAGTAGCTGAGGTGTAATGTAGGTATCCTTAAATTTCATCGTAACATTCTGTTCGAGATGGTCGTCAAACGGTTTTCTTATTTACACAAAGTTTTAAGATTTTTTATTATTGATAGCAATTTCTACCTTAGAAACTGCATACATCCATAAATTTCATCATATCATTCTTGCGTGGGAGTGTTACCATACAATTTTCTGATTTTTGAGAAGTTTTTAAATTTTTGTACATTGATAACAGTTATATATTAGAAATAATTGCATACAATTAACATTTGTTCGCTCCGTGTTGAATGGATCATACCCATCTGTATACAACAATACCTTCAAAAATGGGCTGTCATTTATGAAGCTTATTACGATTGATTGAAGTGAAGAAATGCGCATTATTTTTTAATTGGATTTTCAATTTGTACTGTTATTTCATAACTTCATACATTGCAGGTTTTCATTTCTTTTTTGGAAGACGAACGTATTGTCATATGAATCGGTTTGTGACTCAGTGGCCCTATGTAGAGTATCTCGGGCTATAAATAGACAAAATAGAAATTAGGGTAGCAATCACTAAGGGTTGTATAACATAGTTATTAGTCCCGACTAATGCATGTTTAATTGGATTCGAACATCAGTTACCGAAGTTGAAAATATATATAACAATCACCAAATTGACCAAATGTGGCTTTAGAATTAATTTTCAAGACTTTTTGTTTCCTTTATAAGAAAACAGAAGCCTGCGGTTGAGGGCCAAGTGGTTCATTATATTTCAAAAACTTTATTTTGTTTATACATATTGCAACCCACCTGAAATCATTGGATCTAATTCGTCGTTGCATCCATCTTTCTTATCTGCCATATTAAAAAATTAAAGCAATGTTTATATACGTCTATTTTTATAGACAAAAACGGTATAATACGTGAAAATGGTATCTAACTGATAACATATACGATTGTGTTTAAAGATAATGAAAGCTAAATTAGAAAATCCAAAGAATGCTACTTTATGTAATGAAATATGATATTAACAATATAATAAAATATTATATAATATTATAAAAGATATTAACAAACAGTAATCAATCTCAAAAGTCCATTGAAACAATACAAATTTGGAGCAGAGCAAACACGAACCTCTGAAAAAAACATCAGAGTAGGGATCAGGTCCAACGGAGGAGTAAGCATCCCCTGTCGTCTGGTCACACCCACCGTATGCTAGTTGTCATGATTGGGTAAGCGGAAATATCCGTACACAATTTCAGTGTTTAAAAAATGGCCTAACAATTAGTATGAAAAAAAACTTCATTACTTAAATTCAACTGCTTATTCTTACTCCAACTTTTTATCGATTTAAGGGAGCAAACTGGTTTTTAAATGCGCAATACTTCGCGCAGCATGGTAAAATTAAGCTTATTTACACTCTTACAGCAATTATTTTAAAAAAATGAATTTTAACAAAATTAATAAATCACAGGTTGAAAAAATCTAACTACATATTTTTTTTCTTAAAATGACTTTTTCAATTTTTCGATTAATACATAGATTGACGACGAATAGTGTGTTTGTGACGTTATGAGGATTTACAGTACTTAAAAAAAAGGGGGTCATACAAATACCGTAAAAGAAAAGGTGTAACATATAAGCTCTTGAAATCTTAAACACAAGAATTTGACAATCTCACCATTATCTTTTCTTATTTTTTGTATAAAGTCTAAATTTATGTTATGTTTTTTAGTACGCGCTTCATAAAAACTGGGAAATTTATTAATTCTATCTTGAAAAAGCCTCTAGAAACCAGAAGATAGTATTACTCTTCTTAAAATTTGAACAAAATGGCTATCGTTTTTTTTTTTTTTTTTTTTTTTTTTGTATTATATGCTTTTATTATATGCTTTAAAATGCAAAACGTTAGCACTTTTTCATATATTCTTATACATGTAGTAAATGGCATTACATATTGATTTTCCCTAAATATACCCACCTGTTTACTCCTCCTAGGCACCTGATCCCATCTCTGGAATTTTCAGGGATCCATGGTTAATGCCCTCTTCAAATTTTTTTTATAGATTTTTTTTTGGATCAATTGCTGTTATAATTACCATTTTCATATTATACTTTCATTGGCGCTAGAGTTCAATTTAACACCGCTTTATTTTTTACATTTTATCGCACTGTTACTCATTTAAATCAATGTTTTAAGGCCTTTTGGAATATAACGAATTTTGTTTGTAATGAACCACTTTCGTTTTTAGTGCTTTCAAATTTTTACTGTAGAATACATTAAATAGTTTGAGGACAACAAATGATCGTTACAAAAACTTATAGAAATCAGTTATCATAGTTATGAATAATTATAAATTAGCAAAACTATTAGGCTTACTGGACATTTTAGCACAGATAAATTGAAGAAAGATGGAGCAGTAAAGCCAATGACATTTCTTAACCTCATTAGTGCAACGTACCTGAAGGAGGTAAATTAATCGTAACTTTTCCTTCCTCAGTGCCAGTGGTACTTTTATCTATGAAAATGAAACGATTTCAAAGGAACTTGTTTTAAAAGTCAGTTAAGAAGTCACTGCAAAATTATAAATGTATAATAATAAAATGCATTTTCAGGCTTTTTTTAGAAGATGGAATACTTTTCTTAAAGAAAAATCAAGTTATAAAACTATTGTTAATTTATTGAAACTACTTAGTATTAGTTCTCAATGCAAAAAAAAAAAAAAACAAAACAAAACAAAACAAAACAAAACAAAAACAAAAAAAACAAAAAAAAAAAAAAACAATTATAATAAACTCCTGTTGTCTGAGTATCTGTCAAAAATGACATTGTAATCTGGCAAGTCAATATATTATGACGTTATGAATTGCGTCATTTTCCCGTACCCTAAAAATTTCTTTAAAAAAAAAAAAAAAAAAAAAAAAAAAAACGAGGAACTTTAAGCTAAACATTAATATTTTGCATAGAGCGCAACCTCTGATCTAAAATGAAAAATTATATAATTATAATAGGTCTATTTTTGAAGATTACAAAACATGCTTAATTTGCTGGATCGAAAAGTGCCATCATATCTGATTCTTTACTAAAATGACTTAAATAAATTTATTTTCTTTAAAATTCAAGAACATTGCATTTTCAAAAAGCCTTTTGTATAATACCTGGACTCTCAGAGAAAACTTAAATATAGGAAATAAAAGCATTTAGTCCCTTTTTATATTGATGTTTGAAATGGGATGTAGGCTATTAGTCAATAAATTGGTATATCTACAAGGCCAAAAAAGGAACTTAACTCTTACCGATGTTTTAATCAATCAAGTATAGATAGAACATAACCTTGCATCTACATGTATTTCTTTATCAGTTATCAAACATTTCAAAAACAAAAAAGTACTAAAACCTAAATTCAACGCATAGAAAAAATATTACTTTTAACAAAGAAAGGAGAGTATACTACGAAGATCAAATATGAAACAAAACAATTTTCGCAAGCTGAGGATTTGCTCATGAATAAATGGTGCTTAGTCTATGAATGACATTTAAAAAAAGAATACAAAGTTAATTTAAACAAATTTAAACCTCAGATATCATTACCCTCCGTTGTGTTCAAAAGAATTCTTTTTATGGCATTCGATTTTCTTAGTTCTTCTGCTTTTTTATGGACACACGTTTCACCTTACGTTATCTTACTGATATCAATTTAGATGATTTTCAAGGAAAATCGCATCTTTTCCATAAAAGTGATAATTCCGTGGAGTGAAAGTTTCTATTCAATCCCCGGATACCTAACCTAATTTCCTTATAATTTGATAGTATTCAGAAAACAAAAATTGCTACTAAAATTAATATCCTTGACATCTATATCATGAACACTATGTATATCATGCAGTATATCGTCCTTCCATTTGTTAGTGTCGTTTCTTTTATCGATTTCAAAAGATAAGGAAAGGTTATACGTAAGAAATGGCTCTACATGTATATGAAGAAAGAAACCATTAATTAAAAAAAACACAATTTTTTTTTTATTATTTTTTATTATTTATTTATTTATTTATTTATTCATATATTAATTATTTATTTTTTGCATTCTAACTATAGGATTTACATGAAACCGGACGTGAACAAAATACTTACCAGCTTTTCTTTTCCTTATCACTTTGCAAAGACATAAGGATCCTACTGATAAAACAATTATAAACACTGCTGGGATAACTGTCCCCAGTATCCAGTAGATTGTTGTGAATTTTTGGGGTGTCGAGAGAGTAGCGTCAGAAGAGCTAAAAGGTTATGACAACTTGCAATTGATTTTAAAAACTTTTAAATTGTCTCTAAAGTTAAGTTTAAATAAATACATGACTCTACATTGATATGGCATATACATCTAGCTCTTTCAGGAGCAGTTTGTAAACTTCATCTATGTTAAATGGAATTTTAATAAAAATGAATGAATATACACGTTAGTTTTCTAAGATTCCAATGATTCTTAAAAATGATGTTTAAATTTATAATGGGATGTGTTACCTAAATTTGAGTAAAAAAAATACATCGCTGAGATTTTGAATGGAAATATTCATCGATACATGTTCTATCCAAAAATGAAAAATAATGCGATCAGAGAAATCAACGTATATTCATTAAAGCTAACTGTGTTCTATGAAAATAACAGAATCAATAACTACTTTTTTGTAAAACAAAAGGGTTTCTTGTATCGTTTGACATGTACATATGAACGTATACATAACTATTGTCTCTAACGTAACTATTCTATTATTTTTTAAACTTTAACTATGTAAACTTGCCCCCGTATGGCAGCAATGGCGAAAGTTAAAGTTTCTCAAATGTAAGTCAAACAGGTCAAGAGAACAAAAATGTTGGTACCCAAAGAAAAGTCTTATCTCGAGGAATATACCTGTGAAATTTTAAAGCCCTTGCAGCAACAATTCAAAAGTTATGGCGAAGGTTAAAGTTTTTTAAAAGTAAGTAAAACGTCAAGGTCAAATGGTCAAAGTTGTTGGTATCCAAAGGAAGGTCTCGTTACAAGGATTACATATGCGCAGTATGAAAGCCCTAGCACTAACCATTCAAAAGTGATGGGCAAGGTTAAAGTTTTTCGAAAGTAGGTCAAACTCCTAGGTCAAGGTCAAAGGGTCAAAGTGGTTCATATCCAAAGGAAGGTCTTGTCACAAGGATTACATACGTGAAGTATGAGAGTCCTAGAACCAACTGTTCAAAAGTTATAGCTAAGGTTATAGTTTTTCAAAAGAAGGTCAAACTCTAGATCAAGGTCAAAGGGTCAAAGTGGTTTTTATCCAAAGGAAGGTCTTGTCACAAGGAATAGACGTTTTAAATTTGAAAACCCTAGCACCAACCATTCAAAAATTATAGTCAAGTTTAATGTTTTTCAAATGTAGGTCAAATTCCTAGGTCAAAGTCAAGGAGACAAAATGGTTGGTATACAAAGGAGGGTCCTGTCACAAAAAATACACATGTGAAGTACGAAAGCCCTAGCCTCAAGTGTTAAAAAGATATAGACAAGGTTAAAGTTTTTTCAAAAGTAGGGCAAACTCCAAGGTCAAAGGATCAAAGTTGTTGGTATCGAAAGAAAGGTCTTGTCACAAGAAATACACATGTCAAGATTGAAAGCCTAAGCACCAACTGTTCAAAAGTTATGACCAAGGTTAAAGTCTCATAAAATTTTGCAAAAGTGGGTCATACTCTAAGGTCAAGGTCAAAAGGTCAAATCTGATGGTACCCAAAGAAAGGTCTTTTCACAGGGAATATACATGTGATATATGAAAGTCATAGCTCCAGCCAATCAAAAGTTATGGGCAAGGTTAAAGTTTTTGCGAACAGACAGACAGGCGGACGGACAGGGAAAAAACTATATACCCCCGAATCTTCGATATGGGGGCATAAAAATTGCAATGCAATAATATTTGTCATTAAGGTTTCTCTTACTATAGGAGACCATTTAGAATTCATTTGTTTTATAACTGGACCGTCTCTTAATATTACTCTGTATGTATAGTAAATAGCGAGGACAGGGACCTAAAGCTGAACAGCCTATTGTGGAGCACATGATACAATTTACCCATCATTGTTCTTTCTTATAGAGCCTATGCTAGGCCAAAATATAAGCGTCAATTATAAACAGTAAAATTGAAATGATATGAATTAATTTAAATCATTGAAATAAATATTTCTTGGTTTTCAGTTACTTACAGTTAATTGAATATTTGTTTTACATGCCTTTATTTTTCAGTTGATTTCTTACCTCTCTGTTGAGCTCTCCTGTGTTATGTTGACTAGTGACGTGGATTGAATTGTTTTAGGTCTTGCAATGTCGTAGCAAACACTATCTGCATAGAATATTTAGTCAATTTACTATTTATCTTAACTCTGGAGAGTGCTTTAATTTAAAAGAAAAGCAATAAAGTATTGGAAAAACACTGGAAAGCTGCAGTTTTTACTTTTACTTACAATTGTAAGCATCTGATGATAAGTAACGTGTTGGACATGGAGGGGTGTATTTTGTGCAGTCATACTTTTCATTATCAATTACTCTAGCATCTGGAACACTATACATTGCACAATAACCTTAAACGCAAAAGTTAAATTAAACATATATGTTTTGGTCTTAAGAAGTAAAAATTGTATGAATAAACAATCAGCTATATTGATAGCAAGAACAATTTCTTCATTCTATTTACAAAACTCACCCGATATATACCACGTTGGAGCACAAACTTCGACAGTTGCATTTGCCCATGCATTTATCAGACAGTGATATACAAACGGAGGGTGGTCAGTATTTTTTATTCGATCACAGTGCTTTCTTTCTGCAGCTTCCTGCCAATCTTCCTTATTCCTAGGACAATCTGGAACTTCGTTTAACGTTGGTAATGACGCTGGATATTTACCTTCATTAAGTCCGAAAACCTGTGTTTAATATGATATCAACAAATGTACATGTAAGAGTGAGTCAGTCTTGAAAAATGATAGAAGATTTCCTAGTCTGTTGAACTTTCTAGGATTTTCTTATTTTTTCTACTAGTTCATCAACACCCCGTTCTAACAACTTCGGGGCGTCATATGTTAGTAATTGAATTCAAACAGTATATTTATATATAAATGCAAAAACATTTGCAAATAAATAGGTGTTCGCTGTAACGTATCGAGTTCTTTGCAAATGTTTCAGAACCTCAGCTTCCTTTTCATTTTCATTAATTATAGGAAAAAAGGGTGCACAATCTCAAAAAGGTAAAGGGTGCAAATAATGAACAATCTTATAACTCTTCTTAAACGATGCACATGTTTTAAACGCGGCATAAATTACAGACACTGAAATCACCAAAGGTGATATTTATTCGTGCTCAAAAGTCAATTAGCAAAGACCTCTAAAACATCAGAGGTGGGACCAGGTGCCATGGAGGAATGAGCATCCCTAGCGAACCGGTCACATCCGCCGTGTGCTTCTTGTCATGATCTTGGAAAACGGGGAAAACAATGTGAAAATAACGGACAAACAGTTAGTATGATGACTTCAAACAAGACTGTTGATATCCTTGTTTCATCAACTTGTTTATCAATTTGTCATGTGAGAAGAATTCAGATAGATTAAACCTTGTGGTAGTTTACTTCTCAAATTGACTTTATTTTGTCTTTTTCATAATAATTATAACAGACTGGCCCAAGACTAGCTGATGGCATTTCAAAGCCTTAATAAATGTCTATTACATGTATCATAGCCATTAATACTACAAAAAATACAGATAATTGTCAACTAATCGCCTAAGAAAGGAGAAACTTAGAATTCTACGTTTATGAATCAATTGTTTGCAAATGTGAGCATGGAAATAAATAGATAATATTGTACATTTTGTATTAAATATTTTTAAAATGCTAAAATGTAATGCGCTTCCCAGAACGAGTAAAAATTTTGGCATAAATTTTTTGAAGGATTCTTGTAGTCCCCATAGTGAAACACATAAACCCCATATGCAGGTGATAATGGTTTATTGTTACATAAGTAAGGGAAGTTGACGATTGAAAAGTTGAGAAGTCGTTACAATTATCTTAAAGCTTTTAGCTTGTTGTTAGATTACCATTAACGTCTTTTTCTAGTAAGATATCCAAATATAAATCAGGTTGTCAGACTCTCCGGTATCTTTTATTTTAAGCTCTTTGGGATATATATCGAGTGGACATATGAATGGAACTAACTTTTGTTAATTGATAATACGTCGTCGATATATCGAAATGTCGAGGTGAAGACCACTGCAAGTGTGTTTTTTTTTTTCCTTTTCATGTTTAAAGTTTTTTTATAAATTCTGCTTCATATGAATACAAAAATAGGTTTGCTAATAAGGGGTGTCACTGCATGGTACCCATGGGAATTCCAACAGATTGTTGGAAGACCTGAACTCCAAAAACTTTATAGGAATTGTTCATCAGAAACTCAAGATATGATGAATGCATAATTATGTAAAAACTGATATAAACTGTGTTAACTTTTTCAGAAGAAGTGACTCTCATTTTTAAAATGCTAAATGAGAACACTTACAATTTATGACATGAATAAAAGGCATACAATAAAAAAAAAAAAGAATCGTACAACTTACAATTTTTATCGATGCTATTGCAATAAGGTACCTCAAAAGGCGAGTCTTCTTCCCTTTCTTTTCAGCATTCATTATACATGTATGTCTATATCATAATATAAAGACTGGAGTATTAATCCATTTTCAATATATGACATACATGCTTCTTATGTTAAAATTGTCTTATTGTCTTATCTTTTTCTTATTACATATGATCAAAATATTATTGGAATATTTATATCAAGTTTACCTGGTATATCAAAATTTTATTTCTAATAAATTGAAGTATATAAGTTATGCAAAACATAGGAAGCGCTGTCGTCATTCGCACAATACATGTTTTAAATTAATGAAAAATGTATATAAATGTAGGTTGCTTTTTTTTTTTTTTTTTTTTTTTTTTTTTTTTTTTTTTTGGTTGTTTTTATCAACATGGATTTATATGGAGGGTAATCATGTTCAAAAATCCAGACTTGTAAGTTTGTAAATCCAAACTTGTAAGTTTGTAAATCCAAACTTGTAATCGTATCAGTTTCATAGTCTACATATGTTAGTAGGTAATTCCGACATCCTAGCATGTAGTTCTGAACATACAACTGTGTTGAATTTGAGTTTATACTATGAATGTGTGTATTTTTGATGTTGTAAACTTTGTTTTCCGGAATTTATATTTCCGCGCTCTGAATAAAACACAAAGACAATTGACAAGTCTAAATGTAAAGTCTACATGATTATGAGAAACTATGGAGAGCATCAGTGCCAGATTTTTTTTTTCCTTTTTTTTCTAACTTCTTCTTTTTCCTATTGAAATAAATTATTTAGATTTTCTTTCTTTTTTTTTTATTCTAACTTCCAATTTTATATTAATATTTTCATTTGAATTTCTTATTTAATTTAATTCTAACTTTTTGTTTATATGTTCCAATTTTATTTTATCTTCTTATTTTTATATTATTTGACGATGTGACATGAATCATTACCCGCTTATTCACGGCTTGCGCGGATCTAGAGGGGCTTCGGTTTTTAAGGTCTCAACCGAAAAATTATTCAATTTGAGTTTCAATATTAAACCACTCAATAGATGCAGATCAGTATCAATGTTTATCGAGGGGGGGGGGGGCAAAAAAAAATTGACGATGAAAAAATAAATAAACTGCCAAAACGTCTCCTCCATGGGAGGCTATGTTTAGGATATCTTTCTTTTACCATTTTAACTTTTCAGTTGTTTTTTTTTATCAACGCAAGAATTTGCCAGAGTTTGATGATATTGCAAAAAAAAAAAAAAAAAAAAAAAAAGTGGGGAGGGTGCAGCCTATAAATGAATTTTCATAATAAAACAATTGCAAAAGATTATTCTCCACACAAAAATGTTGGGAGCCCAACCTTTCGCACCCTCCTATACTTCGGCCCTGAGATTTGTTAGTGAAAAAATTTCTCTGTCCTACTTTAAAAAAATAATGTGATGACAATGTCAGTTTAAAGATATACCAGATATTTATGTACCATAAGCGGGAAATCAAAAATGGCGGTCATATTTATCATATTTGAAACATCTTGCACCAGGGCCATAAAACTTAGACGGGCTTACTTTTGATCACAGTCTCACGTATACCAAAGGAATTAATAGTATGTAGAAAAAAGAGACTGGGATCAAAAGTGAGCTCATCTAAGTTTTATGGCCCCGACAGCGATTGGGATGAAGGTGCCAGTATATACTATACCAATAAAAAAGAACAATTTCTGATTGTGCCACCTAGCTCAATAATTTTGTCGGTAAATACATAAGAAAAGAAATAAGACTAATTTATCGTTGTGCACCATCAACAGGAATGTCTCTTTTTTTTTGGGGGGGGGGGGGGGGGGGCTTATCAAGAAATTTTTGTTTTGTGCCCACTGCTCCACCTCCACCCCACCCAATGAAAATGCTTCCTACGGGCCTGAAAACGAGAGTAAACACGTAAGAATGATATCATATGGCTTTTAAAATGAAAAAAAAATTTCCAGGGAAATGTTTCTACGTTTCGTAGCTAGATTGTTCTCTGTGTACTAGTACATAAAAGGCCGTAGCGCCCCTTTTCGTTTAAATTTTATTCGGATTTCTTAGTTTAACTCTGTAAGTTCTTTCTTAAACAAACTTTCGATTTTGCTTATAGTTGTTACCAAAAAAAGTATTAAGTTAGGTAAAGTGAAACATAATTGAAATTTTAAGATAGAATCAAAATACGAAAGGAATCAAAATTGCCACATTAAAATAAATAAAATAAAATAAAACTGGAAAAAATATCCCAGTCCAAAAAAAAATCCAACCCAGAAATTCCTTGACAAGCAAATAAAAAAGTAAACTCCTTTCCCAAGGATGTAAAACCTATTTCGCGCGCACGCGCGCGTGTGTGTGTGTGTTGGGGGAGGGGTGGGGTGGGGGGAAGTCGTCAACTTAACACAGATCAGCGTTTTCGAGGGGGGTCCAAGGTCACTTTTAGTTCGTTTAGTAGAAACATTTAATAAGTCTGCAAATTTCAGGGGGGGGGGGGGTCCGGACCCCCTTCTAGATCCGCGCTTTCGAGAAGTAAGAATTAAAATAAGAAATAATAAATGAAGAATTTAATTTGGAAATCAAAAAGTTAGAATAAAAAAAAGAAAATGAGGAAATTTAAAAATAATTGTGGCACTGATGCCCCTCATTATCAAAATTCGACAAACGTGTAGACTTTACATTTGTAGACTTGTCAATATTGTCTTTGTGTTTTATTCAGAGCGCGGAAATATAAATTCCGGAAAATAAAGTTTACAACATCAAAAACACACACATTCATAGTATAAATTCAAAGTCAACACAGTTTTATGTTCGGAAATACATGCTAGGATGTCGGAATTACCTACTTACACATGTAGATTATGAAACTGATACGATTACATGTTTGGATTTACAAACTTACAAGTTTGGATTTACAAACTTACAAGTCTGGATTTTTGAACACGATTACCCTCCATATATTTACAGGTGAAGCGTAAATAGTTTATTCACATAAAGTGTACAGATATATGTCTGTTATTTTCACCAGTCGAACTTGTTAAAGATATCTCCCCATTTCAAGTTCATCACGATCAGATCGGGGCTTTAATAAGTTGATATAAACGTAAACAAAAAGTAGAGAGTGGGATGTTACTAAAACGAAAGGACCCAGAGCCCCTGCGAATTCACTTCTGTCCTATCAGAATACCTATTGCAGTCATCTAAATATTTAAGTTTACTTATTAACTTTAAAAAAAAAATCAATTGCAATGAGCATTCTCCTTGAACATTACTAGTATTCTTAAAACTTGTTTAATGATTCATGTAAAATTCATGATTTCACAATGATCATAAATTCGGATTTTTACTTATGATATATGTATCTTGAGGGAAGCAGATTTTGACCAATCAAAATGTATTTTCTGAAATTCTGGCCATGTGGAGCTTCACATATGCTTCAGAGAAAGCTTTTTTATCCAGTCTGATTAAAAACAGCCCCCTTCTCATATCGCCGTCGACGACAGGAGTTTAATCACTCTTCTATTTATCCAGGATATAGAATTACCTCCTGCCGTATTGACATTTACTACAAATTGAAGCAGTATTTGTACAAACATAAAGCAAATATTTTGACGGAGTCAGTACTATTTTTGTCGTCTGTAATTCTTAACTTCAAATTTCAATTAGTTATTTACAGTATAACATTATAACAAGTATGTAGATATGACTTTTTATAGAATAAAGGGAACCTCTACGTCCCAATAATATAAAATATTGAACTCAACCACTAAATAGGTCGATCTATCTTTTTCAAATGTTTAAAAATTATATATCCCAGTTTTACAACAGAAAGAGTTAGCTTTAACGTATATACAAAGGAGGAGCACAAACAATCTATGTTTTGTCAACGAATACAGGTGTTAATCCCCCCCCCCCTTTATTAGTAAAGCGAAAACTAATATTAGGTAATGTGTAATAGTTGTAATAATGGGTTCATGAATTGGGACTTTTTGAAGAAAAATATCACAGTAGTAGTACTTTCCTGATGAAAAGTTAAAGCGATAAATTTAAGTATCTACATGTTCTACCTCAAATGCATAGTTTATGATTACATTGTATAACATAAATAAGAAAGTGCTACTTGCCTGTTTGTCTAGTAGTAAAGGAAATCCTACTTTCGTTTTTTAATAACATCACAGGGGGCAGATACAAGATATTAAATTAAAGAAGACACAACATACATGTTAAATAAATGAGGATATATACATACATTGACTAATCAGAACAAGAGAGAAGATTTATAAAGTATTTTGCACTGCTTTAATTTGCTACATATGTGACAGGGGCTCAGTGCATCCGTACTGTGAGGGATGTATAGAATGATTGAAGAAATACGAACAGCAGTCGATGGATCAAGCTGTGTTATGAGTGGTGGATGATTCATCATTAGCCGAAATTCAATTGAAAAAAAAAATGGATTTTTTTCTCTCTCGACAATGAAGTATGTTAACGGCATTTATTTTAAATTGATATAAACTTTAATCTTTAACTACATCGTACCTTGGACAAAACTCATGAAAAAGGGTGCATATGTAATTTAATATGACAGGGAAATTTAAACAAATGCTTTCTTTGGTTGTTGGTACCGGAATTAATGTCGCAGCTATTGCAGAAAAAAATACATAACCCGCGTATGTAATGTTATGTTTATTTTATCCCCGCTCCTCTCACTGCGTTTGGCTATTTTTTTATCCATTTTTTTTTATCGAATGTAAACAAATTAGTTGGCTTGGATTGCTCAAGGACGAGTTCGTAATTTTTAATTCTTGAATCACAGAATAAAACAAACATTGCTGTTCCCTCAGTCAATACGACGATTTAGCCACCTTCGAAGAACGATATCCCTTTTTCTAACTTCTTGTTCGGTGAATATTAATATACTCATCAATAAGTGAGTATATCATCGCATTGATCTCAAAAACAGCAAAAATTGTGAAGTGTTATCAAAGCTATAAATTAGGTGATTATGATATCACAATATACAGTTGTAAATAATGCTTTATTTCCAGAAATCTTTGCTCTTAAGGTAGAAAACAATTAAGGTAATCATTAGTGAAGGTTCATACAAAATTTGATATTGGGAACATGATACTAGTGAGAAGTAGACATGTGGTTTAAAAGGTAAAAAATTCTTTGAGATCTTCATTACAAATGATAAATTGATGAACGCGCACATAAATTTATTTCAAAAACAACACATAATTCTTCATTTAAATACATGAATTATAAAGTAATAGAATTGAAAAGATCGATATAATAAAATCTTTAATTCACATGTGTTTACTGTATAAGTGCTCAGATAAAAGAAGATTTAATTATGTATACTGTATATCGGGTTCGGATAAAAAAAAAATTATGACCTTTGACCGTCTAAAGAAAACGTGGACGCCTGTTAATTTAGTAAGAAATGTCATACAAGAGATATAAACATGGCTGAAGGAACCGCAGGTGGGGGGGGGGCACAGGGGGTGCCCCTCCCAATAATTTGTCGATATATAGATTACTTTAGTAAACATAGATACTATATGCTTGTGCCACCTCAATAAAAACGTCTGATTTTTTTTTTATTTGCTTGTCAAGGAATTTTTGGTAGTTGACGACCCTTTTGTTTGTTTGTTTGTTTTTTGTTGTTTTTTTTTTTTTTTTGTTTTGTTTTGTTTTGTTTTGTTTTTTTTTTTTTTTTTGTTTTGTTTTGTTTTGTTTTGTTTTTTTTTTTTTTTTTTTTTTTTTTTTTTTTTTTTTTTTGCTTATCAGGGAATTTTTGGTAGTGCCCCTCAACTGTCAACTGAAAATTGTTTGCTTCCTACGGGCCTTCTTCATGCATAAACCCCCCCCCCCCAAGCAGAAACACACACTACGTTTATAATTTTTTTTCTTTGGCCCGTGCCTGATTTTGTTTATTTTATTGTCTTTTTCAAAGGGTTGATAAAAGTGATGCGAAAAGCGTCAAAACTACCGAAGAAAAAAATCTTGTTATCTTATAAGCTATAGAAATATTAAAATTATTGTAAATATTTGGAAAATTACTAGCTTATACCTTTTAAAAATATATGCATTTACTTTTTTGATCCCTTTTCTTATTGATACTTTCTATATCCCACCGTCGCAACAAACTTCTCTAAAATAGTCAAAATGTACTTCTCAGTAGTTTTCAAGTTTGTAAAAGTTCTCATGACTGTGTGATATTTTGAGTTTTGAAAACTGATAACGATGATAAAAGATAACATGGTGTCCTAAAATAATTAATTATCAGGGGTGTGTAAATATCAAGATCAAGAGAGTCACACACTTATTAAAAACTATCGATAATAATATTATAGCGAAGTATTGATCTCTGATAAACAAAAAAAAAGTTTATTAAATTGAATAGCAAATTTATTGAATTAATAATTGCAAATATTAGATGTGATTAAGTAAAAAAGATAATTGGTTTAGTTCACACGTACTATTATTTGATTTTGCTGAAAACAAAGACACGGTTTGTACACGCATGGGCATCCTCACAATGTCAAGGTTTTGTGAATTCGGAACTCCGAAATCACAAAACCTTGACATTGTGAGGATGACTCATGGGTTCAAATTGAATTCCTTTGAAATTATGCGTGCAATACCTATTAGTGTAACAATTTGATAGGAGATATCCGCATATTTATTGGAAAAGGTCCGAGACACCCGTAATACGTTATCTTTTTATATACTAGTATAATTATGTACATGTACATATACAGTTATCGTGACGGCAATTATGAAGAGGCAGTAATTGTCATGATACATGATATATTATTTTTATTCGAGATAGCTATCGCAACAAAACGTGATAGATTATATTGACTAGACGAGATAGAAGTAGGTGTACATGTATCTCGACAAAACCAGCAACTTATTTTGATCTGAAGAGATAGCTATCTTAACTTGACGCAATATCTTATGTTGACAATAAGCTATGTGGATGGCATAAATATGGTACCATAGATTCAAGCTTGTTTTGTCATGACAAGCTTTGGACAAGGTACGTGAGCCTCAATGTTCATGAAAAGATAGCGGGAAAAAACATTCTCCAGAAGTTCATGTAAAATGTGGAGAGGACTTATATAGGCAGTGCCTGCTGTCCAATCCAGTTATGTTTAATCATAATAAAATATTGTTTAAATAAAATAAAATGAAGCCGATATGACTCAGATGATCAACCTAGCCTTTGAACCTCATATTTGAGGATGTACCTTTAATATACGTACATTTTTTAAAAAAGAAAAAAACAAATTTAAAGCATTTAATGATCTTTACATTTACTTATCATTGAGAAGTTCCCTATCTAATATGTTTGAATATGTGCAAATTTATCAAAAAAAAAAAAAAAACAAAAACAAAAACAAAACAAAACAAAAAACAAAAATAAAAAAAAAACAAACAAACAAAAAACATAAGAAGTAAACAAGAAGAAAAAATATGTATAAAAGTAAAGGTATTATAAAGAATTAAAAGAGTTTAAAATCATTAAAACTGTAGTTCTCAAATATTACAATTCGTAGTACATGTACCAAATGCAATGAATATATATATATATATATATATATATATATATATATATATATATATATATATATATATATATATATATATATATATATATATATATATATATATATATACATTGTATATATATATCCTAAGGAAAGAAAAACTTCCTTCAATTCAGATCTTGTATTTTGCACTGTGTCGAAAGATTTAACAGGTGAAACATTTTATTGTCATAATTGCGGTTAAAGTATGCAATGAACTGTATTGTGTCAATAAGATATTTTCAATCTTTCCAATTTTCGATTTACTCGTGATGCATGCATTTTGGATAGTAAATGGTGAATAGGAATTCATACTGAATCCACACACTTAACATCATTCATTGCTATTATTGTTATTCATTCTTGCTTGCTCCAAGCCTTAATTTTCGGTAGATTTTTTGCAGAGCCATGAAAATATATTTTTAAGTGCATTTGTCTAGCTATTGGGCAGACACCATCACTTATGCCTGCATTGAATATTTTTTTAAAAAAAAAATAGACTATTTCAATTATAAATTAAATACTGAAATACTTGCAAAGTATACGTACCATTCTAATTTGTATGTACAGGAGTGTTATCTTCATTAATACAATGCAGTGAATATTTTTTTAATAATTATAGAAAAGTCAAATTACAATCTATATGTAGGGTTTATTTTGTCATCGTCTTAACAAACATGTTCATAAGTTTATTATTATATAACTTCTGACTTATAAATAAGTAAGTATGTTTATAACTAATATAAGTTGCAAATTAAAATGTTTTGTTTTTGTTTTTAAATCAATGGAAAATTTCAACAAAACTTCATTATTTATCACTTATATCTCCCCTGTGTTACGACAAATAACCTCCGAAAAGATCGTGACACAAGTTGGATTGTCTTTTACCACTATTTTTTTTAAAAACAAAAACAACTATAAAAATTGCGTGTAGTTGCGAAATGTTAGCGCTGGACTGTTAACAAAGTTCAAGTTCATTAAATGTTAATAATTCTAATTTGTACACTTTTTTATGAAAATGTAATAAAATCCCGTTAATTGCAATAAAACAACAACACTTCATGAAAAACCTCATAATTAAAACGTAAGAACGAAAAACAAAAAAAGATTATTTTATACAATATTACAGGTCTTAACATGTAAAATTCTTCGACCGAATTCTCTCTCTCTCTCTCTCTCTCTCTCTATTTTTTTTAAAGCGGCGAATAGAAATGATTTGATTCTCTAGATGAAGATGACTGGCAAGTGTCCAGGTATATGTTACCAGCATTAGAAGCACTCGGTGTATGTTTCGTTTTCTGGGAATCATCAGGAAACTTAGATAGCGGGTTGACATTTAAACAAGAATTATCTCTTGACTGTTCATTTTCAGAAATAATATCGTATATGTTTGATTTCCGTTCACTTAGACGGGATGTATCTCTGATGTTTTGTGAAGCTGGGGCAGTATTTATTTGTAGCTGATGTGTTTTGTCCACTCCCTGCCTTTCAGTTTTCTTTCTAAGGACTTTTCTAAGAGCTATTCCGATGAGCATTAGGACAAGAATCCCTATAACTGCAATGGAGATACTTATATTGGTTATATTGTTCTTTCTGTTTCGCACGGTTGTTTTTTGTTGCACTTGTGAAGTGAAGAAAATATCTTCCTCCTTTATGCTTCTATGAGTCGTAATCTCAAATCTTGTGGTCTTGTTTTTCATAAATATCAGCTGATCTTCTAAATTACAAAGAAAAGACAGGGAGTTAAACCAAAGGTCTCATAAAATGTGTGCAAAATTTGTATAGATTTATACAGAAATTGACAAAAAGTCCTATAATTGAACATGAAAGAATATTGACAGTTTTATTAAATTTAAGAAATATATTATTTAAGACATTTCAAAAAAGTTCAAAATAAATACTACTTGTTTGTTCAATTTATTCTTGATTTTTTAATATGAAAACATGCATATGCTAAAACTCACCGTTTGCATCAGCACAACCAATTGTTGGAACACAAAATGCTTCTAAACAGGCACATTTTTTCTGACATCCTTTGCCATAATTAGGGTACCGACAATGCTTTAAACAGTTAATCCCGAAATAACCCACAGCACAGTCTAAAAAATATAATATTATCAAAGTCAGTTTTAATTTATATGCTCTATTTTCTCTATAGTAAAATATATCATACACAGTAAAGAGCATACATGTTCATCGTTCAAATTCATACTACATTCTTTCATTTTCTTGTAAACACGTTTAATAGTGCTGAAATATGAATTTCCTTAATTTTACCTGTACATCGTTGTTCTATTTCTTTCCAGTAGAATCCGAAACAACAAGTTTTGTTTCCTCTTGTTTTACAAAATGAAAAAGAAAATTTATTGTAAATACTTTGAGATATCCAACATTCTTTTATGCCAAAATAAATAAATAAATAAATAAAGTAAAAGTAAAATAAATTTTCTTACAGTAATTAACACCTTTTACCTTGAGGATTTATAATCATACACATTAAATAAACCATACCTGTAACAATTAGGGTTTGCAACATGTAAGAATACTAGCATTAACAAACATATTTTCTGTTCATAAAACATTTTTCTGGTCTTTAGTGCTGTCAACAGATGATAGTTGTGATATGATATTATTATAAATGTGGGTGACGATTAAGTAGTTCTAGAAGAACAGGGATATATTGATGATGACACTTTTACACACTTCCTGAACTTTTCAACTTTTAAACATTTTAATGGAATTAAATAAAGATGTGTTTTTCCTTAAAAATCACAGTTAGGAGAATCAAGGTATTGAAGTAAGCAGATTGTCTCTTTTATCGGGAAAAAAACTTATCAATAGAAAAAGACAAATATATATTATATATGGTTTGTACTGAAACACACATACACGCTGGCGCATTCAATAATAAACTTTAAACAAAAGGAACAAAGAATAACAGTTTTGACACTTTTTGCCTTAATAAATTATTTTTTTAAAAACTTCATGAAATGGTTATGAACTTTGACTTGATAACTAAAATAACATTTTCAAATGAAATAGTTTTTTTTCTCTAATATCAGACTAAAATGAATATTCCCTTTATATATATATTTTTATTGTTTCCCAAGTTTTCACCATTGTATAAAATCGAAAGGTAACTCTTGATGAGAAACCAATTTGACCATTTTTTTCTGAAATAGGAAAATGACTCTGTTGTAAATGCAAAAAATCTTTAAATATTTTCACATGGTAACAGATCTCAGAAGCAGCAACAAACGTCTGGGACCTTATACTAATCAATATTTTTCATTTGATGGTCTTATTGTGATCAATGAAATGTTTCAACATCAAAAGGACTGTTATTTTGTTCATATCCTTAGCAATGTTATGATCTACAGGGAATAAAGTAAATCCTCTTAACACATTAATGTAACCTCACACGCAGAATATATTATTTACTTTTATATTGGTTTTCCAGGAAAACTCATAAATCAAGACTTAAAAAGAGCCATTCATTAATTAAGAAAAATAATGTACATGTTAATTCAATCAACATTTTTTAAAAAGTTAAAAAAGGAAAATACAATGGTAAACACCCTTATAATGATTTCACGCTTATAGCGAAGTGATTTTCATTCCCTTTAAAAATAAAGGTTTGTGAACTTAACGGATTTCAATCATATACTGTACCAATTTTGATGCACCAGATGCGCATTTCGACAGTTAATGTCTCCTCTGTGATGATTATGCCGAAACATTGGAGATCGAAAATATCAAAAAAAAAAAAAAAAAAAAAAAAAAAAAAAACCTTGGAAGAGTTTTTAAAAAAAGGTGCAAAGACTGAAGTCAAATAGGTCGTTAGATTTATTGTATGTTGTTTTACGCCCCGTTCTCGAATTTTCACTCATGTACAGACGTCACCATATACCAGTGACGGTTTTAAATTTAGACATTTACTCGGCACTCAGTTCCATTGAGTAGTGAGGGTTCTTTATCGTGCCAACGCCTACCGCAACACGAGACCTCAATTTTTAAGGTCTCATCCGAAGGACCCACAACTTTCACTTCAAAGTGCTGAGCGCTTGGCGAAGGAACATTTTTTACCAATTTTTTTATCGACTTAGGTCAGTCGCGGCTGTTATTCGATCACACGATTTTCCGATCACGGAGCGAGCGCTCTAATAACTACTTCGAAGGATGAGAGCTATGCGTGCGGGAGATATTCCTTAATTTTGAAATAAATTTGTAATTTTTATCACTATTCAATATATATCCGTATTTTCAAGCTAGTATCAAAATACTTAGGCACATGTACTGGACTGTAGAGACCCTCTGGGAATTACAAAATATATGGATATTATGATATACTTATATACTGATATAATGAATTACGATTTCAACTAAGCAAAATTGTCGCTATAAATGTGCAATGTGGTATCCCACGTGCAGAACAGATTAGCCATACCTAGATGGTTTCAGAAACAAAATCAATATCAGTTATGACTGCTTAATAACATAAAAGAAATAGAATAGACTGTAAATGATCTTTATGAAATATAATAATAATATACTCAATTGAGAATGTATAAATTGACGAGGATTCTAAAATTCTGCATTCTGGCTTTTCACAAAGATGAAAATACACCTTCCTCATTCACTTAGAGAATTTACAAATATCATACATGCAGTGTCATAGACATTTTCTCACACATTTTTTTTTTTCAGAGATACAGTTTGATTTTAATTTGTAAACTAGATATAAGTACAGCAATTTTCTGTAGAGTGCCCTTTTACGTGTAGCTATCTATGACTTTTTCAAGTGACAGTTACATACTTTTTTTTTAAAAGAGTTGCACTTAACTCGCTTGAAGGCAGGTGATTGATTCAATTATAATGTACTTTTTAACATCAATAAACTTATAGCATCATAATCTATACAAAAATTTGCTTTGAACAACCTGTCAAATATATCATGAGAATTTCGACTTGTCAACAGGCATTTGATAGTAAAAACACTTTACAGTTACCATATTTTTCATCTGCAGAAATAGACATGATGTTAAATTTATGGCCATAAAATTTAAAAAAAGTCACATTCATAGCGAAATAATAAAAAAGTTGATATCAACAACACTCTTTAAAGTTTACCTGCAAGTATTTTAAGATCATTCAGTGTGTTGACCTACAAGTTCACATTTATTACATACTTGTTACAAGTGAATTAAAAGAGATACAGATATTACATAGAAACCAGTGGAATGCTACCCCTGCTTTCATTCAAAAGTTCTTTCACGGTTAAGCACTATAAATTTCTCTCCCAAACTCCATGACTGGAGAAGCACAAATTAGCTAATGCAAGCCCAAGTGGCTAACCCTGTCATCTCTTTTCTTTATGGATACCTGATGTGGCGAAGCTCTGTCACAAATTAAAACACAAGGTTGGATTTTGAATGGTCATTTATTACTAAACAAATGACGAAGCAACTTCAATATGTCAAGAAATCGTATAACTGACAAAACCAAAAACAATTAAATACATTATGTAATGTAAACAAAAACATTTGGCAAAAGCCTTCATAAAATCTTTTAAAGTTTACAATATTATACAATGAGTTTAGGTATGGTAAATAATATGTACAGTAAAGAGCATGTGTATTTCAAATCCAAACTGTGTCAAAGAGTCTTTTATTACGATATTCTGATTACGGAATGAAATAAAGTGTTGCAAATTTTGTCTTTTGAAAATGTACAGTAACGTTTCTGTTAAAGAACTGCACATATTTTGGATTGTGTATTTTTACAATCAAGGTAGCTTTGCATATGTTTTTCTCTAAATGTTTTTCTTCTTATGTTTTGGCAATGTCTTTACACTTTCATTTATCATACATGTACACATACTGTGTTGTTTGCCACTATTTAAAGTCGGAAGTATTATTTCTGTTTGTATGTCTTTTTATGTCATTTACATGTATTTTCACATTTTTACGTAGATACCAATGAAATTCAATTGTCTGGTAATCTAAGTTTCTATGAGTTGGTGATGATTTTCAAATGGAATATTGAAACAAAGATGAAATACAACCCAAATCTAGCATTAAATAAGGCTTCTATAATATTATGAGAAATTATACTGACATCATATCAAAAACAATCTGTCTTTATATGATGTAATGGTTTCTTCCTCCTTTAAATTAAAACTAATTAGATCTACGTATACACTGTATGTTACGAACTTGATTGTGTCAGATTAAATCAAAAATGATACATTACATATGTATATTTGATATTTAAATGAAGTCAATTATCTCACTATATTGATAAAGGATGTGAACTGCATTGCCATGCGATGTCTTAAGGTGGGATGGGAAAGATAGTTTACAAATAAATAACAATAAAAACTGCGATACTAGGGACCACAAGTCTAATGAAAAAACAATTTTTCAACTTAATAAAAGAAATTGAATAGATGCAAATTAAAAGAAGATAAGTCGTAAAAGCATTTAGAAATTTGTTATAAAAAAGAAAAGAATAAATAAAGAAATGATTATGCTTTGTGGAAGAAGGTTTTCGGAACAATACAGATCTAGAAGTGTAAATACAGGGGTCAAATGCTGAATGCTTTAGCAGCTGACCACAAATTTTGTCACTGATTTTTTTTTTTTTTTTATTATTTTTGTAGGTACATGTACAACGCTTGTTTTATTAGCATTTACTTTACGGAAAAATAGATTATTGAAAACTCTTAATAATTAAAGAATTAATTTTCATTGATGAATTATTAATTGCAGTTATATATCGTTGGGTTAAAATCAATAAATAAATACAATATATTGATTTTTTTCAGTTGTCATAATGCATAACTAGTCTTTATGATCACATATATTTTTTGTGAAATTATTCATGCACGATTCAAATCACGACAAACCCATATTTTTTTTTTCCTCAAAGCACAACAATTTGATTTTACTGTAGCTGCATAATTTTTTTTTTCAAATGATTTACTGTCGTAGAACCCAAATTACAAGCAATGTTTATGTTCAATTCTTCCAGATATTACAGACTTACGGTAAACTTGCTTAACTTTTTATTTAACTCAGTTGCATTGATGACAACAAACGTTGTAGTTAATGTTTACCATGTAATCTGAGATACTGTGCCATTACGATCACCACTACACACTTATCGTCCTTTCGCTTAATAGTGTTTCAAAGTCTCGTACCACTTCTGCATTTCCATTGATATATGTAACGTAAATTGTGTAAATGTAGTACACCGCAATAAACCTTAATATGACTAATGTACACAGTGCATGGTGTCTAATCCTTTTATTACAGTTTCGGCTATCCGAAAAAAAAAAAAAAAAAAAAAACCTTGATGATTTTTCTTCATTACAAAATTAACATGTATATGCAAGTTCTTCTTTATGGAAAGTAACACAAATAATAATCATAAGACCGCGAAACATTAACTGGCAAATTTGGAAATATGCAGCCTACGTCATTACCATGTGTTAGAGTCAATTTGAAAACATTTAATGATAAACAATGAAATGGGCGGGTACACTTCGACACGGACGTCCAAGAAAGCATTGGATTGAAATTCTAGTTTGAAATTCTTTCTCAACTCAACTGAGGTGTTTTCAAACGCAGTGTAAATGTATGATCCAAAAGACAAATAATTTTAATCCCCAAATACATATGCATGTTGCTTGAAAGTCAATATTTATATGAGTTTTTGGGCCTATAATTTTAGGGACATGTAAGTCATAGAAGACATAGATTATTTTTTCAGGGGACGGTTATTTGATTCTAGAGGGGGGGGGGGGGTAAAAAATTGTCAAGTCAGATCATGCCTTCACATGACAAAATATATTTATTTCTAGGATGACAAGAGCTATTTTCTTTAGTTTTGTCTTCACTGAAAAATGTTTGACAATCAAAAACAGGGAAGGGTTCTCCAAACTAAAGAAAAAATTATTCCCCCCCCCCCCTCCCCAACACACGCATGCACATACCTATCAGAAACCAAATATTTGTCCCTTCAAATTTCTTTGAAAACACTGGACAGAAATTCTGATTTATATAAATTTCAAACCAATTGAAATTATTTGCCTTTTGGGTCAATCAGTAACACCGTGATTCTAGCGTAGCTGAGGTGGATTGAAAATGAATACCAAACTAGAATTTCAATCCAATGTTTTCTCCTTAAGTCCCCGCCCATTTCATTGTCCATCATTAAACATTTCAACTGTAACACATGGAAATGACGTAAGCTGCACATTTCCAACTTTGCCAGGTAATGTCCCGCGGTCTTATTACATTAACATCATGACGATAAAAAGAAATTGTACGTATATTGAATTGCTTTCCCTTCCCCTGTATAAACAATTATCGTTTTATTATAATGACCTAAATGTAATTAATTAAGAAATCATGGTAGTCGGATTAATGGGAAAAACGTTTTGTTTTCTGTTTATTTCGATGATTTCCGTAATATTTTCACCAAAGGGTCATGGTACTAAATTGATGATTTCAGGGAAGTTGTGTAATATTAACTTCCCTTTCTCTTATTTAGTGCGAATAGCTCCCATGCTTTGAAAAAAATTGTAATAATCGCAAAATATCAACGGAAAAAAGCAAATCAACTTCAAAATATCTTCCTCTTGGAGAAATTTTATGACATAGACCGATAGGACATAATGCCTATATATATATATATATATATATATATATATATATATATATATATATATATATATATATATATATATATATATATATATATATATATATATATATGTATTTTTTTTTTTTTTTTTTTTTTTTTTTTTTTGAGTTCCCTGAATATCATTTTTGACTATCCGGATTTTCTTTCTATAATATGCAACAAAATACAGTACCAAATAAATACAGAGATATATTCCATTACGGTAGAAAATCATTTGCCTTATTTATACAGTCGAGGTTTCCTAATTTGTTGTTCAGGTAGAAATATAGAAACAACTTTCTTGTATATAAGGGTTTACATAGGATTTTAATTAAGCAGATGACGCAGAATGGCATTCAGAAATCGCTAAATTTAACCAGCCTAACTACTGTCTAATTGAACATGCAGAAAAATGTTTTAAATGTTGGTCCATTGTTGCCCCTTTTCCTCCAAAATCTTTCATGGGGAACTCTTTGAGAAATCTCGCATTGCATGAAAATTATCCTCGCAGAGAAAACAACAACAAACAGATTTTTAAAAAAATAGGAAAAAATGATTTAAACATTTTAAACTATATAGATAGCTTTCTAAATGATCTTTTACCATTCCAAGGACACATAAGCACAAAAATAACCAAGTACATGGACAATATGCCTTCTTTTTTTTCAAAAGTGTATTTTCACAAGGGTGAATAAAAGTGACTTGAGTCTCTTATTGATTTTGATCCTGAAGATGAGGAGTTCGTGTCTAGATATACATTTGCAGTACCAAAGCTATAACTTTTTTTAGTCTCCTGGCCACACTTGGTTGGATATTTGGCATCTCGACAAGACTCAATATCTTCAGAAATAATATCGTAAACATTTGATACTCGTTGGCTATAACGTGTTCGGTCATTGTCAACAGAAGCGGCAATATTTTGTAGTTGATGCATTGCGTCGTCTTGTTTTACTTCATGTTTTCTTTTAAGAACTGTTTTCAGTATAATTGCAGCAATCAAGAGAACAAGACTTCCAACGACACCAGCAATAGCAATAGATATGGAGTTCGAGATGACAGTTATTTCTCTCTTTGTATTATTTGCTCCTTTCTTTATTCCTGTTATGGCAAGTATATCTTTGGTTTTATAATTTTTGTATGGAGTCGTCTCAAAAAATATTTCTAATTGATTGTTTCGAAATATTTTCTTGTCTCATGCATAATAATAAACACGTACTTCATATATTGTTACTAATCTTTCATATTTATAACTAAAACATATATTTCACTACTGAAATTTCAGATTATTAAACTTTCAAATAAACATACAGGTATTCCTTACCCTCTATTTCAACACAGCCAATTGCTGGAACACATAATATTTCAGGACAGGTGCACTTACTCTGACACCCCTTACCATAGCTTGGATATCGACAAAGTTTTGAACAGTTTTCACCAAAATGACCAAGTACACATTCTACAAATCAAAATCCATATGCAGTAAGTTCCAATGCACGAACTACAATTTATAATAGAGTCAAAGCAAAAAAGCAAAACATTTTTAGGCTAATTCAACTGTATTTATTTATATATGTGAAGTTTGTCAAAGGATATCTGCGTGAAATCATTAGCATAAACAAAAGCATTTCAAAACTACCAAAAAATGTTATTGCAATCCAAGATTACAGCATTCAGTCATTTTAATATATTTCCCTAACCTTTGCAATGCTGTTCTTTTTCATTCCAGTAGTATCCAATGCAACAAGTTCTTTCACCTCTATAATACGAGTTTTTGAGAAAAGTATTTAGTATTTTAATACCAAAAATATATCCATATAGACGCTACAAATATTGGTTGAGGGCCTTCACATTTTAAATTTGAGTTTCATATGTAAGAAATTAACCATACTTACTTGTAACAGTTAGGATTTCCAGTATGAATTAATAATGCTGCCACATGTAACAGGAATGTTTTGTTTAAAAAGACCATGTTTACTGTCTCCAATGCAATGAAAGGGAGTAATAAGTGTGATAAGCGGGCCTTATATTATAGTATGACCTTTTGTGCCATAATTTTATACATATAGACATATACATATGCATGTACATTAGGGTTTAAAAGAAACGAGGTGTAACTTTTTTACGATCACGTGATAGTGTTTTTTTTTTTCTCATTACTTCCTAATTTAGAATTATGCAAATTTTATCAGTAATAATTATATAAAAGTCATTATAAATTAACTTCTAAATTTCCTTTATAAAAATGCACTTAAATATTGTCTTTAATTATTAATATAGTTTATATCAGTAATTTATACCAACAATCATTAATATTCTTCATGGAAAATATCTTTACATTCAAGATATATGAAATATTTTTTTTCTTATAATTATTTTTCAGTTTGCATCTGGTATACGATTTTTTGTCATCATTAAATCATAAAGTACACTAACATGCGTTACCGTGATTTTTATTTTAATAGAACATACATGTACTGTTCAATTTTCATCGTGTCAATTAATACGTAAAACCTTCATAATGAAACAAATGAAGATAACAGAGAGTGTCGATCTGAATAAAACATACTAATAATACAAATCCATGAACATGGCAACCTAAAAAAACAAACAACTGGAAATTCCAGAGGTAGTATCAGGCTCTTTCGAGGAGTAAGCACCCCTGTCGACGCGACTCCCCTGCTGTAAACTTTATGTATCGATAAGGCAGCTGGAATATTTATACATAAATATAATTTAGTATAAAAACGAAGGCCTAACAATTGGTATGAAATGTGTCAGGTAAAATGCCGCTCAATGATATATTGTTTTTATTATTCAGGTCATTTTAACAACCATGTAAGAAATATGTACGGTTTGGCTTTATTTTGTCCTAAAATTGTAATGTTTTCAAAACAATTTGAAATTGGCTTAAGTATGAGTTGAACATATGAATGTGATAAATCACAAAAGAAAATGACATGAAGGAGGACCATCTGGATATATGACGTCTTTAATGTGATAGATTTCTAAGTTTTAAACGGAGAAAGCCTCAAAATTACTCATTTCTGAGGTTATTTTCATTAAGAAAATAGTGTCCACAGCCGTCGGCAACCTCATTTTTCAGATGTGATGGGTAAAATGCTTTGCAAAATCATATATCTTAAAATCTTTGTGGGTGATGCATGTGGAATATAATTATCTTAAAGAAAATTCCACTTGAAAATTGATTTCTTCTGCAATTTGTTTTTAGAAAAAGTTCCTGACACCACAATTAGCATTTAGGAGGTCATACAAGAACAACAATTTGTTTGATCTTACTGCATGGAATTTCAATGATTCAGAAAGTATGTGTTTTGATTTCTTACCTCACTTTTATTATTTAAAAGAATATAGGGACTTGTATTGAAACCGTACAATACACTTTGTTCATTACGAAATGCTGAACTTAAACGAGGTTGTTGAAATCCCTGTTACAGCCTGACTCGGTTTCAAAACTGCTCTTGAGTCTTGAGTATGGCATAAGTTTGGAGAAATAAATACCATATGCAGGTGAAAGTATATTACATGTATTATTACATAAATAAGGAAAGTTGACGGTTAAAAAGCTTGATCACATCTTCTCTCATACAGTTTATATGTTAGTTGGTCTTTATCGAGTATAGTCAGCACTTGTAAAATATCAAAATATGAAACAGATGTGGCAGTTAAGTTTTTACAAGATAATATCAAGCTTTCAGTTAAAATAAACATTTTTGGGAAGTTTACGTAGGTTAATCTCATAACTTTACCATACCGAATAAGAGTATTGAATTAAGTTTTAGCTCTACTGTCAATTTTATTTGATAGAGAGAGTTTATGAAATGATGGCACAGTGTCCTTCAACCGTATGACCCTCCAGCTGTCTGATTGTCCGTAAACAATTTTTCAACTCGCTTCACCCCCCTCCCCCCCTTCGGTTTTCGCCTGTTTTTATTAAAACGTGGTATACATGTAGAGTACACTAAGATACAAAATTATATGTTTAATTTTTGCTTTATATTTAAAAAAAAATGTTACCATGGTTACAAAAAATAGGGAATTTGAGAAGACTATTTCTCTTAAATTTGTTACAGTTACAATTTCAACAAAACTTGTAACAGGGATATACTTTATACCACACCATGGTATAGATTTAGATTACATATAACATTGAAGTAATTATTTACGGCTATAAAATATTTTATTTCTTTTTCCTTAAGTGTAACTGATCTGTACAACTTTCTGTCCTTAATATAGATTTACATATTTAAATGTTCTATAGAATACAAAGGAGGAAGGAAAAAACATGTATGGCAGTCACAATACATTTCTTAGATGAAAAGTACAATAATATGTAAGACTAAATAAACTTTATTGTGATGAACAAAGTATGATGTTTAGTCAGGAATGCAAATGGGAACATTAATTTGGAGGCAATTTCGAAAAACCAGGATGTCCTGGCCGTGTTCATTCTGCTCTTTCTATACGATCAGGCCACTTCAACACCTATAGCATGAAAATTGATTCGAGTGAATGGAGGTTTCTTGGCTTCATTGACACAGCAATGTGCCCCCCATAAAAAAAAAGAAATAGTCAAGAAAAGGTGATTTTAGATTCATAAGGTTTTTCCAAAATTTCTTTTAAAAAGTGGAGTCCACAGCCTTGGACAGTCAAATCCCTTCTGAATCCAAACCTTATTAATTAATTTTTATTCTGTCAATATTTATACGTACAAATCAGGTTCAATACGGAAATTAAAAAAAAAAACTTCGGTTGGGGAGATTTCTCATATTATTAGTATCCAAAACGTTGGTTGGAGCGTGAGTCAGTTAGAGTAGAGTAGGAGAAACATTGCTGAATATTGTCTTTTATTCGTTTGTTGAATATGAATTTGATGTCCTCAGAATCATGCGGGATTTTTTTTCCGAAAAAAAAAACTATGTGCCAAGGGGAGAGTAAGGCACATTTGCAAAAAAAAAAAAAAAAACTACTGCATCCTAACATCCAGACATGTCTTAAACTCATTAGAACCCGACACTCTTAAAGAAGCATTTGGTCAATTGCTTATATGTCAAAATTACTTAAGAGTGTTTCGGCGGTATTAATAGCACATGTCATTTCATATTTGTAATAAGGCCCGCCTCATCAGGGTATCATTAAAATTCCAGTGTTAATTGAATATACCTAATCTAGAAGACAACGAAGACTTCTCAAAATTCTGGAAGGATACTCAGGAACTGGAACGCCAGAAAACATTGAAAAACTTAACAGACTACTTTGAAACTTGCATTGAGAAGAAAAATAAGGAAATTAACAACGTTAGGAGCATTACTTGTCAAAAATTGGGATCAAAAACAAAGGCCAGTGCTGACGCTAGAAGGGAACTGGATATATTAATTAAAAAGGCACAAGATGAACACACTAAGGCCTTGGAACTTTTCCGAGACAATCTACAAACAGGGCAGTCATCGTCTACTCGAGACACACCCAGGCGCGAGTCTACAACTTACAGGCGCCCTAAGAGACAAGGAACATTTCGTGAAATGAGGCGGCGAAGTTATAAGCCTTATTAAAATCATGAGCGTCACCAAAGTTAACAAACAAAAGCTCAATAGCTGATTTATTGACTGAAAATCCAACGAATGACACTATTTATCGCAATTATGCGAATTTTCTCATTCAAAGTAAAATAGGATATTTGTATTGTACATCAAAATATACAAGTGTCGTATGGACTCTCAATTGAACTTTTTTCTTGTCTTTATTTTATCTTTTTGGCTTGTTTACACTGTTTTTTAAAATGATTAAAACTTTGTTTTTGCTCCACCAATCATATTTGTATGAAACATTGTAGGCGTGTCCAAGCTTGCACATACGCTACAAACAAATTGGCATTGATGATAATGTTTCTTATGCATACATGTTCTATCCATCTGCTCGTAACTTGCAGCCAAAAAATGCTCTTTTACGAGTACGATCTATCTCTGCTCGTAACTTGCAGCTGAATAATTTCAAGAAAACTGGAATCCAAATTTTAAACTTGTCAAAACATTGTTTAACACGTGCTGATCAGTCTCTTCTTAATAAATGACTAAAATTTATACCAAGTCCTAAATCTTACAATGCCAAAAACACTGTACTAAGAGATTTTGACGAATTTTCACGAAAATTAAGGTGCAAATATTTGTTCAGCAATTCCGATGATAACTTATTGCATTCTTTTAGACAACGCTCAGGTTACAAACCAGAGCACACATGTGATGCATTAGAAAAGTATATCGATAAGACCAAACTTCAATTAACACCAATGCAAATCAATCGTTTTGAAGGCAACCTCAATAAACACGAGAAGGAAGCATTTGTTTCTTTAAAAAGTAATTAAAAAGGCAGCCAAAAACAACACAGTTGTTGTAATTGACAGAGATCAATTTATCTCAGAAGGTTTAAGATAACTCGATTCTGCCTATTATGTCGAAGTACAAAAACCTGATTTAGAAGCTCTACATCAGAGCATTTAGTCTAAAGTTTATGAGATGTATCAAAACAAAACTTTACACAAGGAAACGTACCGGTTTTTAAGTACAAATAAAAACGTCAATTTGAAATGTGGGAGTCTGTATTTGCTCCCTAAAATATATAAAATAAATAAACAAGTGCTTGATGCACTTTTACAAGGCCAATGCAGCCTCCGAAAAATTCCACCTGGTCGGTCAATTATCTCTCAATGCGGCACTCTAACGGAAAATATAGGTCACTACTGTGATCATTTCTTAGTGCCCATTGTTCAGAAACAAAATTTATACATCAAAGACAAGTCGGATTTTATTAAAAAAAAAGAATGAATCCCTGGTTGTACCTGAAAATGTCATCCTGGTTACTTTTGATGTGACCAGCATGTACACCAACATTGAATTTGATGAATTACTACATTCTGTCGAGAAAGCATTTTTAGCAGACAATTCTAATTTAGAACTATCTCGACCTTGCAGTTCTGATCTTATCTTTTTTCTCAGATGTATACTTGAAAATTTTTTTTTTTTGGATTTCAACGGACGATAATACAAACAAATTATAGACGCGGCATGGGGGCACGCCACCAGAAATTACAGATAAACGTATGAAAGACATCACTGATGATGTAATATCTAAATTTCAACATGCCGACAAACTTATTTTTCACGGCAGATTTAGAGATGACGGCTTTATTTTATTTAATGGAAGCCCGGATGATATTAAAGAATTTTTTGACAAAGGGAACTCTTGTAATAAATATTTGAGATTTACTTATGAAATATCTCACACCAGTGTTAATGTCTTAGACACTACCATTTACAAAGAAACAAGATTCTCAGATAGCCAGCGATTAGACATTCGCTTATATATCAAACCTACTAAAAGTTTCTAATACTTGCACAGGCAAAATGCTCATAGCATCAAACTGTACTGCAAATTATCTTTCAAGATTTCAAAACTCACCCCAAAAAAGAGGTTATAAACATTCAGAAATTGAACCTACTATGCAAAAAATTATTTCTGCTAATAGATTGGATCTTCTCAAAAAAACAAAAACAAAAACAAAAAAACAATAAAAAACAAAGAAGAAAAATAACAAAAAAGCTGTACCCAACGTTCTGGTCACCAAGTTTAACCCATGTATAAAAGGGTTAAGGAAACGACTTATTAAATATTGGGATTACATACAAGATGACGAAGTATGCAAAGACTTATTCACAAGACTCCCAATGGTTGCATACAATAAACACAAGAATATAAGTGATCTGATCATTAGATCCAAATTAAAATCAATTGAAGTTCAAAGAAATTGATTGATTTATGCATAAGGTAAACCCATGATGAGGCGGGCCTTATTACAAATATGAAATGACGTGTGCTATTAATACCGCCGAAACACTCTTAAGTAATTTTGACATATAAACAATTGACCAAATGCTGCATTAAGAGTGTCGGGTTCTAATAAGATTAAGGCATGTCTGGATGTTAGGATGCCGTCGTTTTTTTTTTTTGGGGGGGGGGGGTTTCTTGCAATTGTGCAAGGCTTACAAATCACAAAACCAGCTTACAAAGAGAGCATAAAACTATAGTTCTCTTAGCTCATGAGCATTTATCGCATCTCACATCGGACAAATTGTCTGATGATGAATAATTATTGTTGACGAGTGGGCCCTCACAAAAGTAACAACATGCAAGAAATATACTCATTCATTTTTCAATGAGCTTGCTGAAAAGTTGAATACGGATACATGCCTCATGATTCTAATGAGAACATTGAAATGCCTCCCCTCCGCGTAAAAAAGCGGTTTGATTAATTCGAACGAGAATTATATAATGACTCCATCTTAGATATTTTGACAAAACAAAACTTGAGTTGTCATCAATGGATGTCGGAAATACTTCTGACAATTTAGATTTGCTTGAACAAAAGGCATTGAAGGAATTTAGCAAAATACAATGAATTCGTTAACGTAAAAACTGACTAAATTATGTCACTATGGTCATGCATTAATCGAATACATGAAAGAGAACCGTATAAACGACAATTAAATTCAAATATAACTGCTGAATTTAGTATCCCAATTTTATGCAAAGGGTGTCCTTGATAATATTACTTAAAGCTTTCTGCACAAAGCAGAAAACAAGAGGACCGAGGGATAATAATATCTACTCCATAAAATATACAAGTTTGAAATTGAAATTGTTATTACACTACAAGTAATAGATGCTGCAAAATACCATAATTTCTCACGGAAGGCCTACTACGTCTCAGAATAGGCACTTTCTGAAAAATGAAGTCAACTGTATTGACTATATTTTCTAATCATTTATTGTGCATACATAACTTGAGCACAAACTTTACGGATAGCTCAGACTTCATATTGAAGGGCGAACTTCTGCGACCACACAGTGAGTATTTGCTGGTCAGCTATGAATCACTTTCTACTAATATACAATTGGAAGAGCTAATGGATGCTATTGATACGGCTTACAGAGAAATTCTCAGTCTAAGCCTCGCCTACAGCAGACCTAAGTTATTCACTCAGATTTATCCCAGAAAGTAATATATTTGAATTCCATGAAAATATTTACAAACAAATCATTGAATATACGATGGGTTCAAAGTCAAGACCTCATTGTGTATGCGATATTCGCTTACATAAAAATTATCAATGAAATTTGAAACAAGATTATTAAATGTGTGATGAGGTATAAGAAATTATTGAAATACCGACACATTCTAAGAAATAAAAGAAATGCAATACAATCCTCCCTGAATAACCCATCGTGTCATTAAACACAATAAGAATCTCAGTGATATGCTATCCTCTTAACTAATTTAATAATCTGTACAACAGATTGCAAATAGACTCCTGATGATAGCGGATTTGATGGCGAAGCTAATAAATAAACTATCAAAATCATAAACCTCGTGTATATGACATCGCCGAAACACTAGATTAGTGTCGAGTCAAGTGATTTGAGGAACGTGGCTGATGGGAGCCACTTTCTTTGAAACTAAAGATGTGGTAGGATATAGTTTCCGGATACAATACTTCTTATTGTATATTCATTTTCGTGTCGCCCCAGCGTTTAAGGAAAAATTACTTTTTGGGTTTTTTGGGGGTCCATTTTCAAAAGCGTATTCAGCTATTTCGTGCGAGTTTCTGACAAATAATCACAATACTCGCCTCATTTTCATTTTCTTGTACAAATGTAGTAGTTAATCGACTTTTTTAACTTCCTTATTGCACAAACTTGTGATCCTGGCTCCTTCTTCATTCAATTTGAAAGGATTAGGCGATTAGAGAGAATTTGCTGGATTTATCCGGAGTTATTCATTTTCATGCAGTTTAAAAAAAACACTTGTTCTTAACTCTCTGGGTACTACCTGGAAAATGAAGCAAATACACGAGAACACAAAAGCATAGTTTCTTGTGAGTTTTATTCTGCAGACATCACCACGTCAATTTTCGACATATCAACATTCGGGGGGGGGGGGGTGTTCTGAAGTTATTGACAAGCAAAAAAAAAAAAAAGGTTCTACCAAAAAAGGAAACGTTTAATGTGCGTTATGACAAAAAATGGAGAGGGCGAATAGCCTTTCAATAAATATTTTTTTACTAAAGAAACATCAAAAGACTATAATCAGGAAACCCCTGTCCCATACTACGTGTCTACATCAGCTTGAGTCCAGTTTGGGTCACGCTCTCAGTTATGTACTCAGGGTACATGTATCTGTTCAAATGCTATATATTTGGTGTGGTAATATCAGTGCAGGCTTGTGTGAAGAGTTTCATCAAACGATATTATTTACACCTTAGTATATTAGCTGTAAAGTACGTGTATTGCTTCGCTTTTTCTAGTGCAATACTTGTGTCTCACCTTATTGTTCATCGTCACAAACCACGGTCAAAATGTAAAATCCTCTCAATATCAGTCTGGACAAACAAGGACTCCAGACCGTGGCTTGAGACGATGATTACCGCGACACTAAAAATTAGAAATTGAAATCAAACTTTACGACGAACGTATATATTTAAATATTTTAGTTAATAGGTGACATATTAGATTTACATTTGCATAAAAATGTATTTACTTAAACTTGATACTAACATATTATTTAATATAAATTATAACAGATAGCATTAAATTCTTTAAAAAGAACTTGAAATGACATCTAAAAACGATTTATATAAATGTATTTCATTTTTAAAAATAAATTCGAAGATTTGGTAAACTGGTGACGGCAATGTTTAATATTTTGATTCATTATTCCTGCGAAATGCTCAAGGACCGAATTTTTCAAAATTCGACAGGGATTTATGAAACCATAAGGGCGTTAGGCCAAATACTCAAGGAATTTTTTTTTTTTCTCAAAGCTATATAAAAAATGCCATTAATGATATGTTCATGGTTAAAATATATATATAAAAAAAGAAGAATAAATCAATTTTCAAAATGAACTTGTTCCATGAATAAAAAAAAATCAGTTCGTTTTTATTTGCCTTCAAGTTGTACAAGTAAATTGTACGTGTAAAACGTCAAATGACGTCATAGTGCATTATGCGTTTTTTTTAACTCATAAGAGATCCAATATTCAACAACAAATATTTCTGTAACAGTTACATGTACGCGTATCCTATAATGTCCGTAATAAAAATATAGTGAAAATTCCAAGCTTTCAGAATATTAATATTTGATTTATTGTGCTTTGTAATTAAGGTAAGGCCATCAGAAGATAGCACAAGTTAATCAGTTGATTATAATTTTATCCACTTCCACAAGGATATGCAACATTTACTTCAAGTGTACGATAGTTCCTGAAAATGGCACTGAAAAAAACTGTGAATAGAAAAATGTTGTTTTTTATGCCCCCGTATCGAAGATTCGGGGGTATATATTTTTGCCCTGTCTGTCCGTCTAGCTGTCTGTTTGTCCACAAAAACTTTAACCTTGCACATAGCTTTTGATTGGTTAGAGCTATGGCTTTCATATTTCACATGCATGTGTATTCCTTGTGCCAAGACCTTTCTTTGAATACCATCATATTTAACGTTTTGACTTTGGAGTTTGACCCAGTTTTGCAAAATTTTTCCCTACTTTAATTTTGGCCATAACCTTTGAACGGTTGGTGCTAGGGCTTGCATACTTCACATGTGTAATCCTTGTGACAAGACCTACCTTTGACCTTTGACGCTGACCTTGGAGTTTGACCTACTTTTGAAAAAATTAAACCTTGGTCATAACTTTTGAATAGTTGGTACTAGGGCTTTTATACTTCAAAATTGTGATAATCCTCGTGACAGGACCTTCCTTTGGATACCAACAACTTTTGGAAAACTTAAACCTTGGCCATAACATTTGAACGGTTGGTGCTAGGGCTTTCATATTTCACAGATGTAATCCTTGTGTCAAGTCTTTTCTTAGGATACCAACTAGTGACCTTGTAGTTTAATCTACTTTTGGATAACTTTCACCTTGGCCATAACTTTTGAACGGCTGGTGCTAGGGCTCTTATACTTCACATATGTAATCCTTGTGACAAGATCTTTCTTTGGATACCAACAACTTTGAACCTTTTACCTTAACCTTGGAAATTGACTTACTTTTGGATAACTTTCACCTTGGCCGTAACTTTTGAACGGTTGGTGCTAGGGCTTTCATCTTTCACATATGTAATCCTTGTGACAACCCTTTCTTTTGAATACCAATAACTTTGACCTTTTTACCTTGACCTTGGAGTTTGTCTTATATTTGAAAACTTTAACCTTGGTCATGACTTTTGAACGATTGGTGCTTTGGCTTTTATATTTCATCTTTGTATTTCTTAGGAGAAGACCTTTCCTTGGGCACCATTAATTTTGATCATGACCTTGACCTTGATATTTGACATAGTTTTGAAAAAACTTTAACCTTTTCCATATCTATTTAGTGGTTGCTGCTAGGGCTTTTCATATTTCACAGTTATATTCCTTGAGACAAGACCTTACTTTGGGTACCAACATATTTGGTTTGCATTTGAGAAAGTTTAACCTTTGCTATAAGTTGCCATACGGGGGCATCAGTGTTTCACAAACACATCTTGTTTTCTCTAGTTTCAGGAAATATGATTTGTGTGTAATTACGTAGGGAGTAACTATCTTCTACTTTGGTATTTGCAACCGTTAATGCTGATTTAACGGATGCAAACTGAGTTTTACCGGCGACGCGTAAGCTCTATTATTACGTCAGAATGAAAAGCTTTCATTCTCGTTAATGCTCGTTTTACTGCCTCAAACATCAGTGTATTATCAAATCAAAATGTGTTTTACAAAACAATTGCATTAGAATATGGAATATCTCAACGTCACTTAGTTGAATTTCTCTGGATTGAAATTTAGTGTAATCAATACGATATTATAAAAAACGTGATTTTAAAATGCACCTTGGTTAAAGATAGATCTAGAATTTGTATGTTTGTATACAGGAGGCTGGCGCAAGTGATTAATAAGGATTACCTTTACATAATTAAGGAAAAATATTACTTACACTAATAATACTATGGCTCGGCCCAAGCACTTTTTGGGTCCTTTAGGATACTATAAGTTCATTTTTGTGACAAAATGTTAATAAAATTGTATTAAGCACTAGCGCCGAAACGATTCATGTGAACCACTTTGAAACATCATAATTGACCGTCTGTTGATCAACCGGGTCATGCAATAAATGTTTCGATAATTAGTTATGAGATCCCTTTGAAAATTCTCAGTATTTATATTCATAGTTCACATAATTATTGACATTAATACCGAGATTGAAATGTAATCGACATGTTTTGAATGTAATTTAATCGCTTCGGCAGCCATAAAATATGGCTGCGAATGTGGCCAAACTTATTCATTTCGGGTACATGAATATTTAATATCAATTGACTTGATCTTTTGAATGTCTGTTTGCAAGATGTGGCTTTAAAGCCATATACTACTTACGGATATATTCCTTACAATTACAGCAATGAATAAACCAAAACTGAGTCGTTACTTCAGAAAATTTTTCTGTTGATTCAAGGAACTGTGTCCCTCTCTTTTATAAAAAAAGAATGGTCTTTTGAACGGATTCGTTGTAGAATCTAATCCTTATTGATACATTGTATCTATGCCAACCATAATGACGTTCATGAAAACATAAATATTCAAGATTTTCTCTCCTCTGTTATATTTTAAAAGCATATAAGATTTGTGTTCTCTCACAGCCTTGAATAAGCCGAAGACAACACTTGCTGGGGATTTTTCTTAAATAAATAATTTGACCGTTATAGTTCTTAGGAATATATTTTTCTAAAATTGCCCTTATGGATGTACATTTTACTTGAAAAATATTCTACAAGAAACTCTTTAAATTACCAATCAGTTATAAATTTAGTTCCGGTGGTGCAGGGACTTGTTCATCAATTGACAGATAGTTATGATTTTTAAGTGTTCCACAAAAATTGACTTGGCACTGTTTATAAATCAATTGTGTACTTTTCTGATACATAAAAAAACAATGTACCTGAATGTTCATGGAAAGTTGCTTTTGAGAAGTCTGGGTATTGCCCGTATGGAATATTTTTTTTCGATAATTTTATCTCGCTTAAACGTTATTTGAGAGTACTTTCCACTCTATTTTGACACACCAATTTCATATTGGACAAAAATACAGGTATGTACAATATACAGAAAAAAGCACAAAATAAGTCCTTGAAGAAATCGTACTGCCCCAAGCAATATTTAGTTTGAATTTATTTTCTTTTTACTGATTTAGCAGAAAATCCTCAATTAAATTCTTATTATTCAACTGTTTATGACACCTTCAAATCCTAAAGGATTGATTTCATATCCCGTCATTAAGAATCCCTGGGGAAATTTCACCTACAGTACGTCCATCATTCTTTTGACAATTTCTCGTAGAATTTGACTATGCATCTGTTTCTGACAATAAGATCCTTTCTTTCCTGTTTCATATTTTAAGTATAGAAAACCCTTTTCAAACCAAATTATTACCAGTCACTCACTATTATTGATAATCATGAAATAAAACTTCATTAAAGATGCATAGTGGGTAATTTCTTGTACGATATTTGTTTTAAAAATGAGTCTTAGAAAATATGGATATAGAGGAGTCTTGACAAACTCTGAACTGTAAAAACGAAGAGTGCAAAATATAAGAACCGAAAAACCAAAGGCTGTTACTTTACTTCTCTTCTTCACTGTTCTTAATATTTTTGTGAGGTGTAAAAGAAAAAGGCCGGTAGAATACATATACATTAAATGTTAGAGAACTTATGTAGACTTTTTTTTTTCTCTGTAACGCGTTTTTGTTCCACTAAGCTCGATGACACTACCAGTTAGCTTTTTTCACGAGACGAACAAGATGTGTTTGTAAAACGCTAATGCGCCCGTATGGCAGCTTATGACGAAGGTTAAAGTTTCTCAAAGCAAGTCAAACTCCAAAGTCAAGGTCAAGAGATCAGAAATTTTGTTGCCCAAAGAACGGACTTGTGTCATTAGATATACCTGGTAAATATGAAAGCCCAAGCACCAACTTTTCAAAAGTTATGGTCAAGTTTAATGTTTTCTAAAAATGGGTCAAACTCCAAGGACATTTGAAAGGGTCAACATTAACGGTACGCACCGCAAGAAATACACATTCAAAATATAGAAGCCTTAGTACCTCCTGTTCAAAAGTTATGGCGAAGGTTTAAGTTTTGTTTTTTTTTTCAAAAGTAGGCCAAACTCTAAGATAAAGGTCAAAAGTTCAAAATCGTTGGTATCAAATAAGGTCTTGTCAAAAGGAATATGCCTGTGGAATTTGAAAGCCCTAATGCTAGCTGTTCAAAGGTTATGGCTTATGTTTAAGTTTTTTTTTAAAGTTGTCCAAACTCGAAGGTCAAGGGAAAAAGTTCAAAAATATTTACAATCATGGAAAGGTCTTGTCACTAGAAAAACACATGTAAAATATGAAAGCCCTAGCAGCAAATGTCAAAAGATTTGCACAAGGTTAAAGTTCGATAAATTTATGCAAAGGTTGGTCAAACTCCAAGATCAAGATTGAAAGCTCAAAGGAAGATCTTGTCACAAGAAATACACGTGTGAAATATGAAAACCATAGCTTTAACCAAACAAAAATAATGGGCAAGGTTAACGTTTTGACGGGCAAACAAACAGACAAACAAACAGACAGACAGTCGGACGGACGGACAGGGCAAAAACTATATACCCCCGAAATTTCAATTACGGGGGCAAAAAAATAATCTGTAGAATTCACCTCTCTTTCGTTTCTGTAAATGGAGCGCATAAGTTAAAGTCAATTGTTTCTCTAGAACCCGTTTCTTTACAGAGATCCTGATAATTAAATCAAATTTTGTTTACTTCACGGGAAAAATAGGGCATTTACCAAATAAACTCAATTCCATTATATCTTCTGCACCAGACATTTTTGATAATTTTTAATTCATTTATTTATCAATTTTTGGTTGAATTTCGAGAGTTTTTTAAAACTTTTTCATCCTTAATAAGATCGAGCACGTGATAAAGAACACAGCAGTGTGGCAACGCACTTTGATAAAAAAAAATGTACTATGAAAAAAAAGTGGGACAGAATTGGGACAAAATCAAAATAACTAAAAATACTTCAACCAAACCCATTTTTCAATTGTAGCAAAGAAAGCGGCATTTATGGTCTAAAATGTATAATCATTTTCATCTACCCAAGTTACATTGTAGACTTTTTTCTGAATGAAAGCTGGCTCCAGGACAAATCTGTGATCAGCAACACAAGTTTTTTTTTTTTTTCTGCTGGTTTCATAACTTTATATTCTTTTGCTGACACTGTTTTCTAGAATGGCCAGAGGAAATACCTGCAAAGCATATATTTGCAATATTTGTTTAACTAAACAATATGACAAATAACCCATTTTATTGATAAGGAATGTGGAGATTAGAAACAGTTTACGTTTTCAAAATTTTAATAAAGCAACATCTATTCAGAACAGGACAGCACGGACCTTTGAAAACGTCAGAGGTGGGATCGGGTGCCATTGAGGAGAAAACATCCCCTGTCGACCAGTGACACCCTCTGTGTGGTTTTTGTCATGATAAGGTAAATAAAGAAATTCATAGTCATTTCTGTATACAAATATTGGCCAAACAATCTGTATGAAAGACAGCATAAGACCTTACGACAGATTGTATTTGCAAAAAATGCCACTGTGGCGACTTTATACTGCATAGAGTTAAATTTTCGTTTCCATCTTATTTTCGGCTCTTTCTGCCTCCTCGCAAGTGGGCGAATTTAAAACAAGGTGAATTCAAAGAAAACAGCACTATCTCTTAAACACAACGGTATTTGGGCAAATTCAAAACGAGGCCATATTATATGCAAGTCAAGTCTGACAGGGCAAAAATAAAATTGGGCGAAAATAACCTTTTATAGAGTAATTTGCTTAGTGTTGACTTTGAACGACCATGTAGATACCCTTGAATCATCAGCTTACCAGTAAGTAGTTTGTCTCGTTTTAGAACTTCCTCGTAGGAAAAACAGCATTTAACGTTTAGCCTGTCAACAGTGTTTCAAGAATCGCCAGGACGGTAAAAAAGCTTCATTGTGGTGCCAACGTCCAGATCCAGTGTATTGATTTGTATTGATATCGTTTTGCCTTCAATCCTACTTCCAAATTTTGAGTTTTGGTACAAAGCAAGTTAGTTTCAATTGATGTTTTTCAAGTATAATAAGTAGACCTAAAAAGGAAGTGATTTGAGTTTCTGTTATCAATATTATATAAACTTTCATGTTAACCCAGCCGGTAGATCGCTCGCTCCGTGATCATAAAGCCGTGGATTCAAACCCGAGTCGCGACATACTTAAGTCTACAAAAAAATTATGTAGCAACTCTTCCTTCGCTAAGCTCTGCACTTTGAAGTGAAAGTTGTTGGTGTTTCGGATGAGATTTTAGAAACCGGGGACTAATGTCACAACAGGCGTTCGTATTATTAAGATTCCCCACTGCTCATGGCCCTGTGTGCCGAGTATAGATCTTAATTAGAAGCCCTTCGTCGGTATATGATGAAGTCTCTATACGAAAGAAAAATTCACAATCAATCGGTAAATAATATATAACGATTTACACCTTTGCCCTCTTTTAGACGTTTTGCTTCTCCTTGAACAACCAATTTGATCAAATTATGTTTTATTTTTTTCTTATTTTTATCTTCTTTCTTCTAATTCCTCAAAACTAGAATAATAGGATAGAATTTTTTGCCATTGCGCGGAAAGTGAGTTTCTGAGATCATTGCGACAAGTGTGAATTCTAAGCGTGCAATATATCAAATGACTAGCAAACTATAGTAATACGGGTTACAAAGTGGCTAGTGTCTGTATCAAGGTATTACATGTACAAAGTGGCCACTGACCAAGGTTGTGAAGCTGAAAAACGGCAACTTATATTAAAAAATTATTTATAAGAAAATTGCTTGTTTCTCGCACAACACATAACAAGTCAATACGTAAGTTTCAATATATGATTTAAAAGACACATAGAAAAAAGACACACATGTATTTGATAATGATAATTATAAACATTGTACAAATTATGGACCCACTATACACCTTTTGCACTTTGCGGAAATCGTATAGCGTAAAGTCCAGTACTCTTTTTTATAGATTGTGTTAATAGTGTAAATTTAATAGAAAACAACCAAAGTAGTAAAAAATATCAAAAAGATGAAAAGTGAAAAGTAAAGAGAAATTTAAAATGGACAAAAACTGAACAACAATATTTTACGGGTTGATTTAACGAGGCCGAGTCTGATTATTTCTACAATATAGATATTCAAAAAAAATGTATGAACTTTTACTGTTATTTGATTTAAGATAAAATAATCGAATGTTTACCATCCCGATTTTTTTTTATGGGGAAGGGATCTCAAAAGTTGTCAAATTTTACTATTGGGCCCAATGCGAATTTGTTTGAAAGGCTCCAAATAATCACATTTTCCCCATATTTTTTTTTTTGTATTTCTGCCCTAGGGATTTCTTTTTCGGCTAAATACATGAAAGTTATTTTAAAAAGTCACCAAATTGTAAAACTTAGAAAAAAAGTTGACCGTCTGTATTGTTCTAGGAATTATTACAAAGTTTTTTTTTTTTTTTTTTTCTAAATTTACTACATTGCTGTATACATGTTTGTTTATCGCTGCAGATGAATTATTTTCGTAAAAAAATAATAATGTTTGGATTGCTGATACATTTTTTTTTTATTTAATGTTCTGTCAACAGTTTTGAGTAAAATGTTCATGGACGTCGTGAATACTCAAGCGAGTCACGCATTATTCTTAAGTGTCATACATTGCTAACAGAACCGGAGAACAGTGACGTTGTTAGAGCCATTTCAGCATTTATTCCTAATTATTGTCTTAAAAGCACATTTTCAGACCCAAGGACGTTATAGATATTGTTAATTTTGTATTAAAATCACAAAAATTGGGAAACGTGTAATGTATCTACGATGAAACTTGAAAATTAATTAATTGAAAAGCTGCGCAAAGTCTTGCGCACTCGAATTTGACTCGGCCTCGTTAAAAAAAATCTTTAGAAATTATTTATTCCTAGATCCCCTTGATTGTTTTCATTATATCAACATATATTTATTTAATATATATCCTGACATTTATTTTCACGAAGATGAATGAATATAATTGTATTTTTGAGCTTGTGCTGATCTAGAAGTAGCTGGGCATGTCTTTTTAAATATTTTCCAGCACGAGATCTATTGTGATAAAATATCAAATATCCTCGTATTCTAGAAAAGTGAAACACACTTGGATGGGTATTTTTTACCTCGACAACAACCGCAATTCAGTCCATTTTCAGAAATAGTGTCGTAAACATTTGATTCTTGTTCACTATAACAAGATCTGTTATTGTCGAACAGAGAATTTAAAGCAGCAACTCCGTTTTTTAGTTGATGTATTTTGTCCTCTTGTTTAACTTTATATTTACTCTTCAGAACTCTTTTTAATATTATAGCAATAATCAATAGAATAAGACTTCCCATGACAGCAATAAATATAAAATTCGAGTTAAAAGTAGATCCTCTTATTTTACCATTAGTTCCTTTGCTCAATCCTGTTAAGTTCCTTAATTCCTTTCTTTTGAAATTTCTGTAGGAAGTTGTCTTTAAAGGTACTTGCTTGTTTCCTAACGTTTTCATATTTCCTGAATCATAAACAAAACATGCATCTTATTTCATTGTAAATGCTTAATACCTCATAACTATAAAACGTTCTTAGCGGCTTGAATTTACTATAATTTAATAAGCAATTACAATTAATCCCTCACCCTGTGCATCAACACAGCCAATTGCTGGATGACATAATTTTTCAGTACAGTTACACATACTCTGGCATCCATTTCCATAGTTTGGGTATCGACAGTGTTTGGAACAGTTTCCACCAAAATATCCAAGTACACATTCTACAAATTATAGAAATCCCACTCTAGAACATTCAATATTAATAATGAAATTTTAAAGCGTTAAAAAAAGTATTTTTTTTTTAAAAAGTTAATTTTTATCAGATCAAATTTAACAATTCATCTACGTATAGCTTACCAGTGGAATACATTATAAAGTACATTGTAATCAATTCATAAAGGATATTTATATTCTAGATATCATAAAGATATCTTTAATAATAAAAATACCTTGGCAGTTTTGCTCCTTTTCATTCCAGTAGTATCCAATGCAGCAGGTCCCTTTATCTCTTCTTAATGAATTAAAAAAAATATATGATAATTCAAAAACAAAAATTCTTCCAAAATTATTTAGACATTTGTTTCCTAACCTATACATTTTAGTGAAAGTTGGTATAAACTTTTAATAGACACTAGCAATAAATAAAAGCAAGAGATATTTCAGATACACTTTTTTTTCTTTTAAAAGGTATATTGGTGTACCGATGGTAGGGAAACCTGACGCAGACACGACACAAAATCAGAAATAAAATATCTGTAACTTTTATGTACAACGGTACTAAAGAGGGCGACAAAAACTTTTTATTTGATTTTATTTCTTTTAAATTTAATTTCATTTTGACTTCGTTTTGTGTAAGTTTGATACAATGTTTATTTGAAATAAGGCAATCATATTTTTTGATAAGCTATAAATCTGTTTTAGACGACAAATCGAACATTGATGTCAAGGCTGAGCAGCGGGCTCGCATTATTTTGTAGATCTGAGGAAAACCTCTGTCCAGGCCAAGGACTAACCACAACAAATACAGAGAAAAGTGTCAAGGGCCTTGCATTCTGCTTTGCTTATTTCTGGCAGAAACTTTTTTTCCTTGCACATTCTTTAACCAGACTGAAAGCAAATGAGCTTAACGACCACCAGTTAATACGGCCAAACTAACGTCAGCGGTGCTTAAGCTGTGTAGAGCCGATAATGATTAAACGCCGCTTTGTGAAAGAAATATCATCAGCTACATAGCTTGTACACAATAATGCGGGTCAGTGGCAGACAGTAAGAGACATTTATGGCAATGTGACATAGGGGTAGCAACAACACACAAGTCTGAAATAGAAGTTAGGAATTGAGAAAAGTTGTGCCAATTTGGTTCTTAAAATGTTCAAAAATGTTGAAAGACAAAAAAAAAAAAAAAAAAAAAAAAAAAAAAATTCTTCCCTATCATTTCAAGCAGAAAGAAATATAACGCTTGAGGTTAGGTAAAAAAAAATATTGCGATACATCGGATCGTTGCAGGCCGATGGACATATGCAGATTTTTAATTTCACCAGGAATTATCTAATAATACTTTTAACCAGAAATGTTGCACTTTTGTGTCGTATTTCCTTTAGATGACAACAGCTTGTTTTTTTTTCCCTACATGTACAGACATGAAGTAGGTATGTTAATAATTTCCAAATAGCAGTCGTATTGAGGTCGTATTAGAATTAGGATACGAAAATTAATATTTTATTATACTTTTCATATGCTATTAATTATTTATACTTACGTGTAACAATTTGCTTTTCCTGTGTGTAACAGTAATGTAGTAAACAAGAATATTTTGATGAGAGATCCCGTTTTCTCTGACATCATCTTTTGGAGAATGATTCTTGGATCTGTTGTTTTCTACAGTTAATTGTGTATGATACATGTACATGCATCTACATAGACATAAATAAATATTTTCGATAATAGCAAGATCGAGCTTTCTATGATCACGTGGAATATGCTCTTACAATTATGTCCTTATTTGAAATAATACGAACTTTGTCCTCATAATTTAAAAAAAAAATCTTCTCATGTATCTTTACTGGTTAAGAGTATTCATCTTTGACCTTGAACCCATCATTCTTTTAAGCCAATGGCCGATGGAATGACAAACATTGCACCCTATATTATTCCTTTGAGATAATATGGAACCTATATATATATATATATATATATATATATATATATATATATATATATATATATATATATATATATATATATATATATATATATATAAGTTCCATAATTATATATATATATATATATATATATATATATATATATATATATATATATATATATATAGTTTTGTGCCATGCGGATTGTGGGATATTTTGTGTCTTTTTCACTCACGTTGTGGGTATCATGGATGGTTTATGGGTCATTATATATTGACCCACAAACCATGTGCCTAAAAAACTGTTTATGGCAATAATATAGTTACTATTTTCATTTTTTACGAAAAAAAAATTTTTTGACCCATAATTACACACTCAAAAAATGACCCACAATGCAATTATATATATATGAAATCTTACCACTCTGTGGATTGGCAGAATTTTGCGCGTGACCCACAATTTTTTATATACTTCCCCATGAGTATTGGAGGGATTATGGGAAACAGCTAGATTTTATAGCCTAATTGCAGTGAATCATTATCAGATTGTAACGCATTATTTATTTACATGTATGTCATGCCATGCATGAGCTTTTGCTTTTAATGTAATACATTGTATAAATCTAGAAAAAATAAGGTTAAATAATTTTATAAGTTTTAATCGTACTATAGTTGTGTTCTTCCTGAAGTCTATATAATTATTCAGATATGAAAGAAAGCTTCAAGTATATCATTTTATAAGATATAATTACTTTAAAATGTTACTATAAAGAAGGCGCGTTACCCTGATGTGAACTGTGAAGTTTAAGTAATAAAGAAATATGTCAGTATGAAGTCGCAGAAAATCATTCACAACTCAAGGATTATTCAGAAAAAAATTATTACGCGTTAAGATTTTAGGGAAGTGTAATCAAATCAACAGTGATTTTAATATTTTATAGATAGACAAGTACAACTGTACATATCCCACGATGTTCTTTATATCAATATATTGACCCAGAATGATGTATAGTTGCCTGTAATTTGATCCCGCAATATTCTATATCTATATATATGTACATATAAATGACCCATAATTATCCGATACATGCATTACATGTACATGTAGAACCTTGATATAGATATATAGATATATTTATGTAATATATGTGTTTATAATATTAACACATCTTCATGAGAGAAAGAGATAAAAGATTTGGGAACAAAAAAAAATTACGTCAAAAACGTATTGAATAAAACAAGTAATTCAAAATAGGACAATCTCTAACCATTTTACTCGCTAAATAGCCTCGAGTATTTGCTTTCATCCTCCCACGGGATGAACCTCTGCCATTCAGTCGATTGAATGGTCCCTGAAGGTTTGAAAAGGTGACCACTTCGCGGTTTATAAAGCGTTAACTGCCTAAACCCAGTATATATCCAACAATGTTCTTTTACTTTTTTGGATATATACGTATATCTTTATACTTATATACTATCCCACAACAATATACTCGTACTGCACATTGATCCCACAACATTATATATATACAAATTAATGACCCACAATTATATCATACATACATTGTACCTAAATATTGAATTATATAAACTAGCTAATTAAAAATAGATCAACTAATGACATAAAATGTCTCTAAAATTTATTTAAAATAAAAGGGTGGGTCATGATGTTGGATTAAGAAATATATACGCATGTTGATCTGCCACTTACAAGTCTTCAGCATCTGACCAGATATTTGTTTTGTAAGACATAAACACAGCGGTTCTTAATCAATGGAAAGTTTTGCACCAAGAAACTTCTCGCACTCGATCATTTTGCTTAGTAACTTATATTATAGAGATACATTGCTTCCAGTCAAAGAAGCTTTGTTTCGGGATAGTGTATTTTGTGTATTGAGTGTTTAAATTCACTAATTATATTAAAAATCGGAAATCACTGAAATCCACAGTTTTTTTAAAATCATATTTCAATGTACATAAAAAACAAGGGATGACACTCGACATCTTCGATACCAGGAAGTGCCTCGGTCCACATTATAAATAGGCGTCGGAACCAGGGGGGGGGGGGGGGCTAGGGGGGCTTAACCTCCCACTTTTTTGCTAAGATATACATAATATAGGCGTTAAAATTGAGGCTTACATTTTTTTTTTAAGATTTAGCCCCCCCCCCTCCCACACACACACACTTTCAATTAGCCCCTCACTTTAATTTTCTTTTGACGCCTATGCTATACAATTATTTAAGGTAGATCGCGGGTTTGCTGACGTCACAATAGGATTCGACGTAGAAAGCCTATCGCGTTTACGTATCAAACTACAAACAAGCAAAAAATATCTTCAGCAGTATACGGTATTAAATGAAACATACAGTAAAGCTTGTGTAGTCTGTAAAAATATTTATTCATTTATAATTATAGCTAAAGGATGGATCATTAACTAAAATAGAGTGTTCTTTATGTTGGAAAATTCAGGGGTTAAAACTAATTCTGTTTATCAAAGTAAAACGCAATAATTCCTCATTCTTTGCATATATAATTGTCATTCAATTTATTTTTGCGGAATTAAAAAATTACATCATTTAAAAAAAAAAAAATTGCGTCACAAACAACAAACCATCAAAACCTTTTCGCAATGAACATAAAGGAAAGTTTGTGTAACAGGAAAGAATAGCAAGCTTGAATAACTCGGTTTTTAAAACAAAAAACACAACACAAAGAAAAGTCGGAAGATGCTCCCGCACTTGCAAAATACTGCACGGACGAAAATTCATGGGAGGCAGGGAGGCGAGTAGTTGAATTGAAATTGTTGCAGAGGGATTGAAAGAGTGTGTATTTTTCAATTAACCTTTACATCTCTTTTCTTGCACTGGTGAAAATAAAATACGGATTGGCATCCATTCTCTATATAGAATATCAGTAAGTGCGACAAAACGAATTCCGTGTCCACAGGAACACGCCACAACACAAATGGCAAAGGACTGTTGCTTTGACATCAACACCAAACTGGCACAGTTTCGTGAATTATGTTATCTGATTTAGTTTATTTCAGATCAGTTTAATACAGATTAAAATTCCCAAAATGGAAGCTTGAACAACACCCCCCTTACCCCCGGAATGGCGTGTCAGCGATGTTGAGGTCAAGGCAGTCTTTTACATGCAGTCCTTCACATGATATATGTTTGTGTACCCTTCTAAGATGTCATTATGTTGATACAATACAAAGGCTGATCCAGCGCCGGAGTGTCAAGCGCCTGCCCTCCTATTTGATGATTTATTCGGTACTTTTGTAAAATTTGTTTTGTTTTGTTTTAGTCTACATGCTACTTTACGTGACTAGATATTAATTTGTTTTACACATAAGGTTACATATCTCTAAATCATTATTACAAAGTTATTATCTTGATGAAATGCGCACTTGGAATTTGTAATATCTGGAATTTGATTTTTAAAGATCAACACTATTGTCTTATCCATGCACAGTTATGTGAAAAAAAAATAGTATGATCATATCTACATGTGGGGGGGGGGGGGGGGGGTGTGTGTCATTGATGAATTAGATAATTCTCAACAAGGGAGGCGTTCATCAATATAGTTTTGAGGTGATTTTGTTTTTAATCATATGTAGAAATCGATTCTAAAAAAGAAATAAAAGTAGTTAACATCATGAAATAAAATATATGTACGTTCTAAATTGCCATCTATTCTTGCATGTCATCCAATAGTGATTTGCGTTACATGTAGACCTGCTGATAGTGTTGTGTGTGTGGGTGGGTGGGGTCAAGGCAAGAGTTGTCCCTCTCATTCTGTAATTTCTGGATCCGCCACTGTAATACTTGATTTATTTAGAAGTCATAAGCTGAAAACAAACACGCTAAACTGATCAAAATTGGCCAAATTTCCCCTTGGATAAGACGTCCTTTTTTGTAGAATTTTTCCGCATTGCTTGAGTTTATTGAGGAAAAAAATCATATGACTTCTTTCCTGTGTTTCAATGAAATAGTGCCACGCTGTGGGTAAAGTATGGCAACTTTCACATGAACATTATCATCAATCAATAAAAATTGAATTTACGGATAATATGCTTTATTTTGAGTGAATTGTTGATTAATTAATATTTTTTTCTGGTCACACAGGTACAATGTATACGAAAATAATGATGTCGCACTAACGTAATATAACGTCGTGATGAAAATATAATGTTTGATGGAAAATTGTAAAACTTTAAAGTTCTTTTTCGAGAAATTGAGCTAGAGTACATATTAATTTTTTTTTAATAGATCGATTCTAAATTTACTCCACATTTATTGTGTTGAGTAATATAAAATTCGTCTGCTTCATTTTAATATTATGAGCATGGTTTTGAAATGCATATAACGGCGTGAAAGGCATATTTTACAACAAATTTCATTGAAATAGTGTCACCTGTTCTCTTTAACATTAGTGCATTTGAAATACAAATACAATATAACCACGCAGACGAATCTCAAAAAAATTTCAGAAAGAAAAATTTAAAACGAAAGGATTTAGCTGACAAATTTTCAGCGTATGTTTTCAGACACAGTAAACCCGCGATCTACCTTAATGCCTGAGCAGTCAATAGACCAGAATATTTTTCCCGAGGTGCACGGAGCAGCTCTGCCTCAGTGTGTTCTATTGCCCGAGGCAACAGCCGAGGGCAATAGAATACACTGAGCTGCTCCCTGCACCTCGGGAAAAATATTCTCGTCTATTGATTGCTCAGGCATTAAATTATTATTTTGTTACCTAATTCCATTTTCATTATTTTTAGCATTGTTTCAAATTATTGTTTACCATTGACGTCTGCGCAATGTTACATATAAATTCGAAACCCAGATCGGTTTTTCCGAAATACGTTGCGGTCCAATAGATCGCAGTCTATTGACCGACAGTTGGTCCAATAGATCACAGTTTATTGACCGGCAGTTCATAGATCGGTTTCAAAAAATAAGATAACTTAAATGAAAAATTACATTAACTTTTAGGGGCCTTGTAGAAAAGAGTTATCCCTAGTAAGTATAAAAACAAAGGCCTGACAATAAGGGTGAGGTGAATATTGTACTTCGAAGGTGTCTAAATCATCGTATTGACCGAAAAAAAAACAGCAATAATTGCTTTATTATATGATTCAATGATTAAATGACACACACTTATTAAGCAATCCATGCCATCTTACTTGTTCACATCTACTGAAGTACTAGCCAAACATAATGAGAGAAACGGGGTTAAAAAACAACCAAATGTATTATTTTGGAATTTTTCATTCTAGTTTAGGTGCAATGTAGAAAAAATAAATGTCAAGTACATATATAGGATTGATTTTGAAAAAGGGGGTATCAAAAGAAAAAAATGGCAACTTACCTGAAAACAAATCTTTGACTAGCCCCCCCCCCCCCCCCCCCCCAAAAAAAAGAATTCTCCCAACTCAAAATTTTATTTGTTGGGATGTAAAGGTCCATAAACGAGAAGAGAGGGGAGCTTTCATTGCAATTTTTCATCCTTAAAATTTAAATTAAAACTTTACATTCTCAAAAGGTGGGGAGAGGGGCAGGCCAACTGCAGCCCCCACCCCCACCCCTCACCCAATAATCTATGTGCCTTAATCAGGTCGAGGAAACTATTTTCTGTGACGTCAGAATAAATTTACATGCTAAATGAGGCACCCAACTGACTGGCAAACTGACCATTCAGCTAAATGAGTTGCATTATGGGTTACTACAAAAAATACTACATGTACGTTTCGTAAATGCCAGTTTTTGAAATCGCTCTCGGAAAGACATGATGCATTTTTCCAAGAATTTTACACACTTAATATAATATGTACATCATTATCTACTAGTTCCATACTCACATTTACATACAAATGTTTTACAACGGGAAAATCTGGGTTTTCTCTACTCCATTGTATAAGTCCGTTTGTTGACAATAGCCTGGCAGTTTTTCCCGTGCTGTACTATCAATCAGTATGAATTTCACTTGACTATTCCCAGGTCCAAAACAAATCGACTCTGAGGTGTACTCACGTATTGTCATTGTTTACTACGTATACAACTTCGATATATACATGTATGCTACTCAATATACACGTTCTATGATCAATGTGCATGAGAATTAAAAAACCGTACAGCAATAGACTTATGTTCTTTTTATAACTGAATAAACTTTTAATTTCTAGTAAACAAATAACAAAGTAACAACGAATAACACCAGTAGCATGGCAAATTTACGAATATCAAGTTATAAAAACTTGGTTCTTATTTACTTGTGAAGACTTTGTGAGCGGTATTTCAATGTACTAATTAACACGAAAAATTAACTTTGTTTGTTAATGTGAGCATGGAAATCTTAATTAGAACCTATTCTTCGTGTTTTTCACAAAAACATTAAAAATGATTATTAGTTGACTTTCCCGCAGTCATTTGAAATCGCGTCCTAAATTTGACTGACCCATGTGTTTGTAGTAAAATATAAACAGTAGTAGACCATCATGCTTTTCGGCTCATTCATTGGATTGGACGATTTCTCGCTGTAAGCACCTCTGTGCGCAATGACGACAATATCCATATATGGTAGATTCCTCGACCTGTTAATGTTATGTTCATATGAGTGGAAGTCAGGTGCAAGTGTATTAACTTTCCAAAACTATTTGCATCAATTTGAAATTTCCCTATCTGTTGGTCCAATGAAGAATAAATAATTCCTTATATTGACCTGGAAGGTCACGTGCAGGTCAATATAACAGTATTTTTCTAACATTATTGGATCTCAGCCAATCAGAGAGATGGGAATTATTCAATCATATAATAAAAAATACTAACTACTTACAACATACCAACTGATCAAATTCCAAAATTCAAAGTCTGAGAAAAGAAATAAATGTTCTTGTAAATGAATGGAGAGAAAATATTTATTTTGGAATATTTACACCATCCCCCCCCCCTTGGTTTTGATACAAATTTAATTTTCCAGTAAGGAAGAAGAGAGAAAGGGAGATCGAGAATCTGTTACAATTTTATGTACTTGTATACCTATGTACAGACGTAACTGTGCATAGGATGGACTACTAAATTATTAAGGATCGATCGATAAAATGATACAAAATATGCATAATCATCATCATGAAAAAAATAAAGATTTTCTTTTATGACATGACTTTGTATGCCATATGACATGACCTTGTATACCATTCCGTTTGTTCTTAAAAATTTAAGCATTTATATTTAAAAATGCAGATTTTTTTCCCGATAAAATTTAAAAGGCAAGTATCATTGATATTCATTTTCATTTTTTAAGGAATTTATTTCATTATTTAAACATTAAGGTATTGTAATACATGGGCGTAATTATTGTAAAATTACAGTCATTTCCGAGTCAGGTTTCTCAATCAGATAATTTCTAGAAGCTTTCGAGTGAGTTTATTGTCCCTATCCCTAAGATAAAATATTCTTTTCTTTGTATTCAATATCAGGTTATATTATGACTTTCAAGTTTTCAAGTATATTTACGAAATAAACTGGAATCTTTCTCGTCTTTAGAACGTCTACAACTTTTTCTATAGACGCAGGAGCGGATCCCTGATTTGTGTTTATTTATTTATTTATTTATTTATTTATTTATTTATTTATTTTGGGGGGGGGGGGAGGGTCATCAGTAAACAAAAATTCCATCTGCGAAACTTGTTGACAAGCTAAAAAAATCGTAATTTTCTTTCTCAAACCTGAAAACTTATTGGGGGGGGGGGGGGGCTCATTTCCTTTTAGTTAACTTCATAGATATGGTTCTTTCTACCAACCTTCTAAATCAACTCTTTAACAGGGGTCTACGCTCTACGAGGAGGGGGTCCGAGGTCATTTTCATCTTTTACTTACTTTACTCTAGATAACTCCGCAAATTCTGAGGGAGGAGACTGGACCCCCTCTACGACCCCCTCTAGATCCAGGCAAGTGGACGTGGAATAAATAAGAAATGGAGTTTTAGAGCATTCTGGACTAGTGACGGTAGAATTTTCACAAAGCTCTCTGATAAAGGTCACAAATACCTAATCCGATCAATTAAAGAGTTGCACGAACTTGAACAATTTAGAATCTACACTACCCCAGGATGCTTCCACATAAGTTTCAGCCTTTCTGGTCCAGTGGTTCTTGAGAAGAAGATTTTTAAAGATTTTTACTTCATATTTCAATGTAAAACTTGGATTCCCTATTGTGGCCCCGCTCTACCCTATAACCAGTATTAGCGACTTCATTATCGACTTGTTATTAAAATGTGTCTAAAATAATTTACCATGGTTACTGACTTCAGCTCTCATTAATAAAAACTAAATAAGAATACCTAAAATAAAGTATGAATTCACTACACGGTAACAGTTTGAAATTAAAAAAAAAAACCTTCTCTCTCCTTTCATTATTACAGTATGACCACTGTTTTTTGGAAAGCCATGTATATAGTTTTCACACTGTTTATATTCAACAATTCTGCCCCTACGCATCTTTTTTGTTTAGTGACACACATTTGCCACTTTTGTTATTTTTATTTTCAACTTGTTTCATTTATCTTTGTATATACGCTTTTGTTCTTTGTTTTTGCTTTATTATTATTTTAACTCCTTATTTTGTTGTCACAGTTTATCCAACATGTACTCAAATTATTTTGATATTTGTCATTGCTTGCGGCTCTTACAATCAAATTACTTCATTTCTTCAAAATTTTTAGCCAATGGCAGGTAACACAGTGTCACAATATCGAGCAGCAATAGGAATTTATTACTCAAAAACCAGATGCACAGTCAAATCAATGCTATTCTTTGATTTTAGAAACGTACTTTTGTATCTATTACATGTGTATAACTATTACTTTCAAATGTTCAAATGTATAGCCACCCAGAGTATGAAAAGCACTATTCATGTATATTTTTGCTTGCAAATTATTCATCTACTATTATTATTGTCTGGCGACATTGAAACCACCCCTGGTCCGAATGGTGTTCCTATTCATAGTTTAGATATTTTTCACCTTAACATTAGGAGTTTTAGAATCAAAATAGAAAGCTTAACCACTTATGTAACTGACTTCGATATCCTATACTTTACAGAAACACACTTGGACGCAAGTATATGTAATTGCGAAATTTCAACTGAGGGATTTAATACAATATTTTGAAAAGATAGGAATTAGCACGGAGGAGGAATTCTTGTTTATATATCTGAATCTCTTCGAGCCATTAGACGCGATGACCTTGAACCCACTTTAATAGAATGTATCTGGTTAGAAGTGTGTGTACCTACCTGTAATTTTTTTTTTTCTGTGCTGTGTATATCGTCCACCAAATAGCAACAAATCCTTTTGGAATAATCTTATGTGGTCTATAGAAAAAGCTTCTGATATTTCCAGTAAAATAATTTTAGTTGGAGATCTTAATGTAGATTTCTTTAACATTCCTCGAACACACATCATGAATGAAATTCTGTTAAAATACAATCTCACAAACACTATCCAAGAAGACACTCGTATCACGAGCTCATCGAACACACTTATTGACCCGATTCTAGTAAATCCAGATATTTCAGTTCTTCACTCAGGCGTGTTACACACAGACAGTGCAATAAGCAATCACAAAGGGACATATATTTTTCTTAAATCAAGCGTTAATTTAGACCAATCTTATGAACGTAAAGTGTGGGTATATAAAAATGCGGACATAGACAAACTAAATTTACTTATTGAAAATACCGACTGGACAAACCTCATTTGTAATGCACAAAATGTTGATCAGGCAACTGAAAACTTCTCTTTGGCATTCATGAATATAGTTAATGTATATCAGAAAAATCTGTTATTATACGGCCGAAAGATAAACCATGGTTTGATTCTGCATTGCGCAAAACTCTTCGTATAAAAATAGACTTAAACGAAAAGCCCAAATAAGCAAAAAAGACTCTGATTGGACAAATTTTAAACAAGTGAGAAATAAGTTTAACAATATGAAAAAAAACGTGCAATTGAAAATTACAACAATAATCTAGAATTATATGTTACTGACGCTAGCAAAAACAACTCGAAACTATACTTGAAATTATTGAAGGATGTTTTTAAAACCAAGGTTACCTCTGATATTCCACCATTATAATATATAACAGATACTGGTTGTACAAATATTACTTATTCAAATGAAGAAAAAATAGATGTACTCAATAATTATTTAACATCTGTATCATGTGTTGATGATAGTGGTTCAGAATTACCTGAGGCATATCATGTATGTAACAGTGAAATTAGTAGTATATGTATTATTGAGCAAGAAATAATTGATATTGTAACAATACTTCCTACAAACAAAGCCGTGTCAAGTGCGTGTTTTATGTTGTATGCGTCGAATCTGGTTAAAACTGGTTTGGAAATTATGAAACGTTAATGATTAATGATATTTTCTTTAAAAACACATTTTTTTTTATTGTTTAAAATTTGTTTGAAGCGCTCATGTTGGACAGACTATAGTGTATAATGAGTTAATCCGATCGGGTAGTAGATCACAGACAAACAGACCGACTCATGGCCACTCATGAATACATTTAACAGGGCATTAATATTAAAATATTAATTCGAAACTTCAAGTTTACTAAATATGGTTCAAAAATTGAAGTTTTCGCAGACAGAAAGGTGGACAAAAACATTATGCCCAGATCTTCGACCTTCTAGAAAGTACTGATGAGATATAATCCCAAAACTTTTAAGAATTCATGAGTTTAGCAAGTGTAACTTTTCTTTATTGCGTGGAGGGTTCTAAGCTTCAGGCAGAAAATATATAAGCGAATTGAAACTGGATGAATGCAGCTTGCACATGCACCTGAGCGCTTGACAGATCGCTAAGACAACTCGCTCTTAGGACTATGCACCCCAGTCAGAATCGACTCACCGTCGGGAAAACTCGTTACATTCACACGTACATGTACATGTACATGTAAAAGTCGCCTAAGCATATGTATTTTAAGTGATCGACTTACACTTCTTTTAATCTAATCAACAATTCTAAATACCATATAGGTACAGTGTATATATTTAATTTGCTGTTCTAATTTAAGCTCGGAATCTTGATTAGTGAAAAAAAAATGTTATAGCTTTGTAAATTGTATGAAGTATAGAAGAAATATTTAATATACGTGTATTCGCCAATTTAGACAGGGAATATCGATGATACAAGTAACTTATAGAGAATTAAGTGTTGGTGGGTTGGGGTGGGGTTGCTGATTCATATGATCTTATAAAGATAACATCCACTTCGGTATGTGAATAACCATCCCTTTATTCTGAGGTCACTGATCAAGCCAATATTACAATTAATAATAGATGTGTAGATCATAAGACTGAACTGTCCCCCGCTTTTACTGAAAGTGGGGGATGTTATTTTTGGTCCGTCCGTCCGTCCGTAGGGCAGTCCGTCTGTACACATGTATTTCTGTCTGTCTGTAATATTTTCGTTTCCGCGCGATATCTCGAGAAGCTTTTGGACTTCTGCAATGAAATTTTACACAGCAACTTCCCATGGCGTAAGAATCATATAAATTTTGAGGTCAAAAGATCAAAGGTCAAGGTAGTAAATTCATAAATTCTGTCTGTTTTAACATTTTCGTTTCCGCGCGATATCTCGAGAAGCCTTTGAGATTTTGCAGTGAAATTTTATACCACAACTCCCTATGGCTTAAGAAAGACCCCTATTGATTTTAGGTCAAAAGGTCAAAGGTCAAAGTTGTAAATTCATACATTCTGTGTGTGTGTGTGTGAACCCCCCCCCCCCCCCCCGATCACTGCATGCTCTTCTTCTTTTTTTTCCCTTAAGCGGGGGACACAGATTCTCTGAATTAGCTTGTCCTGATTACACCCCAACAGCATATTATTCTACGTCAATGTAACATTAACTGTACAAATCACAAACACTTTTTATTGGTAAGAATACAATTCAATCAAAAAAGAGAACAAAAAATCAATATTCAATACAGTCAATTTATTCTAACAGCTTGGTCAATTTCGTATTACTTTGAATTTAAAGTCGACCTTCGAAACGTTTGGGCCGGAATGTGTCGAGCACATTCTGTCGTCGGTGACAACATGTACTGTGAACATATGCACACTTTGTCGCCGATATATTGTGTTAAAGAGTTTTTACTAAGGTCGTGAAAAGAGAGAGAGAGAGAGAGAAATTGACACACACACACAGAAGGATAGGCAAAGTTGTAAGGCAGATAAATAAGTAAACAAGCTGTATTTATTTAGCATAACTCGCAATAATGTAGGAAAAAAGTTTTGGTCAGAAAATTGTGTCCAGGATTGGTGTAAATCACTATGATATGTCAAGATACCGTATTTCTTGAGATATCTGATAAATCAGTCTATCCTTTTTCCTCGTTATATATACTTGGAAATAGATTTTTTTCAGTAGTAATGATTATTGGAAATTATTTTTTGCGTGATTCTTATTCATGTGCCGATATAATTCAATTTGGTGTTGGGGTTAACATTTTTTGCTCACCTGAGCTGAAAGCTCGTTAGCTTTTCTGATCACAATTTGTCTGTCATCCTTCTGTAAACTTTTCACATTTTCAGCTTCTTCTTATTATAAGTAGATCTACTTCTGGGCCAATTTCAACCAAACTTGCCACAAAGCATCCGTGGATGAAAGAGATTCAAGTTTGTTCAAATGAAGGACCATGCCCTCTTTCAAGGGAAGTATAGTTATGAATTAGTGAAAATTTAGTGACATCTTTTAAAAATTTTTCTCAAGAACCACTTTGTAAGAAGAGTTAAAATTCATATGAAAGCTTTCTTATAAAGTGTAATTCAGTTCTTTTAGATCATGCCCCTCGGGGAGAAGGGTGGGGCTACAGTAGGTTATCAAAGTTTTTCATAGAATAACTCTTTCAAAATCTTTTAAAATTCTGAAATACGCATGCTTTTTCTTTTCACTTGCATCCAATATCTTACTGTCCGACTATTGCATTTTCACGTGACCCACAATCATATATATGTAGTACTGGATAATGCCGATGTCGGCCGCTAGTGAGTGTGGATCGTGATTGCTGATCTGAGGGAAGAAATTCTGTAGCTTTAGACTGAACTGAATCGAAGTGCAATTAACGCTAATCTTTATATTACCCATGAGAGTGGTGCGAGGCAAATGATGTCAGCAGTTTTGAGGAAAGGATGCAAAACTTTTACAAATTTCAAATTAAAGCTTTAAAACTTTATTCTCAGAGAACAATATGAGGCCTTTCAACATTTTTTGGAGGAGGTGGGGGAGGTAATGATTTCAATATCCTACGTGCTCAATAATAATAATGAGTAAAACTATAAAATAAACATATGGCAGGAAATAAACTAGTAAACAATAAAATTAAAAAAAAAAGAAAAAAAAAGAAAATAAATGTTCGAAACTGTAACCCTTAATTTGATGTTATAGACAGCATAAGTACTGATTTTACCCCATTTCATTGACCATGCAAGTAATACCAATTAAAAAATACATTTTTTCCATACAAATGTCTGGAAATGTATACGGGATTGAATGGGCTGATATAAGGGCATAGATGGAAAGGAGAGTGTCTGTGAAAAAAAATATTGAGAAATGTGTCTTTAAATGCGTAGTAGAAAAGGTGTGAATAGGCCACATTTCCCTTCTAGATCTACTGAAGGGGTAAGTGAAAGATGCAGGGTAGGGTACATGTAACTTGCGGTGTTTTAGCAGTACTTGCACACTATGGATTCTCCTTAGATTCAGAAATATTTTGGGGCTTGAATAAAAAATTGCTATGTTCCAAGATTAATTTAATTAATTCTGCATAAAATTGAAATACATTCCACATGTAAGAAAAGAAGAACGCATGGTAACAAAATAATTGACCATATTTAATAAAGGAAATGAATGCTATAAATGACATTCGAAGGAAATATTTGTGAAAAGTTTATTTTTTCCAAGCTTCTAGCTGCAATCATTTTTTCTCGAATCATTCTTAGGGGAGTACCGGTAGCACTTTTATGGAGTTCAGCTCAAAGCTAAATTGGCACGGAATTCTTGGGATGCATCTGACAGTGAATATCGCCACCCTGTACTTTTTTTCGCCGGCGATAATATGTACCTGGCTACCCTTACTGTACATGTCGTTCATTGATACAAAGTAACACCGACGACAAATTGATACTTTTTTCTCTTTATGAAGAATGGACGATGGAATGGTCCATGCATACATATCGGCACATAATGTCATAATGTGATAATACAATGTAAGTGCAGCGAACTTCTACATATTTTATCACCAAAAATATCGTTTTAAAGAATGTTTTACTGGGGTCGGAGAAAGAGAGATTCTTTTATTTTTTTTTTAAAGAATCTTTATCTCTTAATCATGTTAATCATCATCATAAGAACAACCTGAATACACGTTTTACATGCAATATTGCATTTTTATTGCAGCTGCTTCCACGGAGTTAAAAATGACACTTGTGCTTGAAAAAAAAAAAAAAAGATTTGTCATTTAGTGAACATGCAATCTCATGAAATCTTAATATTTGATTCTCGATTTGAATACGATTTTCGTTTATACTCACACGTATTGATGTACACAGAGAAATTTGGATTTATGAACTTAACAGTAGATTATTGAAATATGCCTACTTAACAAGTCTGTATGAATTACACGTCAATAATATGTATACACATTTTATAGTGTGTAAGTGTTTGAAAGTTGCCTTGTATTTCAAGTTAAAACGCTATCCAACAGAATTATTGTTGAACACCACTAATTCTGTATCAGATGTAGGTAATTTCGGGAGAATTCACGCTTCATTAAGAAGCTTCAATGGATCAATTCCCTCTCTGGGAGCGTAATCTTTTGATCTGAACTTTCATATCAACAAGTAGCCCTATAGAGCATACGGATAACATAAAAGTTTCTGAAGATATTTTTAGGTTTGGGAATCTGATGCACAAACACTAAATATAATATGTCAAGATGACATTATTCTGAAGTTTGAAAATGAAGATACACTTATTTGTATATTCAGTTGTTAATAAAATTTGTTTAAATAACTGAAACCATCTTAAGCAGAAATAAAACGTGTATACATACGCAACAATATTTATAAAATATCCTGTTTACACTTTGACGCGAGTGGAACTCGTCAACACAATTTTTATAGGGAACGTGGTTTTTCTTGTTAAAATTATTTAATACTCAATACTGAATCACACAATGTAACGCAAACTATAATCCACTGCACTAGTAAATCCCAAGATATAAATCCCAATGTATCAATTTGATAAAGTAATCCTTGTATTAATAGATAAACCTTTACTTTTCTTTAAGAAATAAAACCAATTTTATTCTACCATTTATTTACAGTTTAAAGAAAATAAAGAAACTTATGAACATAATGAGATTAATTCACCCCAACTTTTTTTATTCACCTCACTTACCTAATAATTTCCAAAGTTATATGTAATTACCAATGAATATTTTATTTTTTATTCAATTCCCTAATTAATCAGTCACCAGAGCTACACCTTGGTAAATATTTCGGTGCGGCTCGGTGTTTACCAAAATTAACCAAGTCACCAATACACAAAACCTTGGTAAATATTTCGGTGTAAAATTGGTGCTGGTGTTAATTCCCAGAAATAAGAAAAGTAATAGCCGTTTAATAATTTAGGCTATCACAAATAATTTCTCCAAAAGCCCTTGGTGTGGAATAATTTTACCAAGAATTTCGGTGAAATATCAGGTGCCACTTGGTAAATCTTAACCAAACTATAATAAATGTTTAATTACCAAATCCTCTCTAGCCCGTCTTAATTGTGCCACCGACATCTTCAAAATAATCAACAAGTCTACAGAGCAATTAACCAATTGAACCCTATTTATACTGGTCATCCCCTCATTGACAGTTATATACTGCGGATTAATAGAGATGCTGGCTACCAAACTCCCCCTACCAGACGGCACCCCACTGTGAATAACTAGAAGTTGGGAGGCGATACAAATTAACAAACAAACATTAAGCAATGTATTTACACAGCAATTCACTACTGTAAAATTATATCATTAAACAATTATCAGGAAATATAAAGTTACAAAACTTACTTAGCTGCAAGCATAAGCGTAATCACGAGGGAAGGGCGGCTGAGGTTAGTGTCCTATCTTTTTTTTTTTTTTGAGAGGGCAAGGGAATTTTTGTGCCCACACCTACATTTCGGGTAGAATTGTACAAAAGAAGATATAGTAACATGTTAACTAGGAAATGCTCGTAGTCTGTTTCAAATTGTAAAACAAATTGTTACTTTATTTGCTTCTCAAATATTTAACTCAGTTGACACCCCCACCCCACCCCTTCCACGTAATGACTGCGTCTTCGGCAGGTTTGTGATGGAAAAATGATCTGAAAAAAGGATACATCGTACTCGTCCATTCCATTTTTTTTATGAGCTGCATACTTTCAATTACAGAAACGCGTCACGAAATACATATTATAGACTTTTTAAGCACCGTCAAATCACTAAATACAAGAAACAGAATTTCATGTAGGGAATGCCTCCCTTTTCAACACTTATGTACTGATATGTGGAGTAAATTCATTGAATCTTGATTTTGGTAATCTTAGATTAATTTTATCATTATTTACCCAGTTCTGTTAAGGATTATAACAATAATAACTTGATTAATAAACATTAATAGTAGTGTACCTCATATTTAAGTAAGAGTTACAGCAACATAGAATATTCAAATAATAATATAGTTTGTTATATTTTCAACAGTGAAATACTGTAACATTTATTGAATGAGAGTGATTTTTTGGAACTCTCAGAAGGAACCTTTCACATTGTGAAAATAATGTTGGTTTCACATTGTGAAAATAACTACAGTAAAACTCGGTTATAGCGAAGTCCTGAGGACCTGTGAAATTACTATATCCGTAATTCGTTATATCCGTATTAGGAATTCGTTAATTTTATATAGATGGGGATCCAAGAAAACTTCGCTATATCCGTGAATTCGCAATATCCGTGTTCGTACTAAACGAGTTTTTTTGTACCGAACGCGCCATGTAATACAAAGGGGAACTTATGGGAAACGATCCCGGATTCTTAAGAAAAGGTTAATAGACCACGAAAAAGGTAAATAAATTATGTAGTTAAATAATTTAACTGTGTCTCACGGGCTGCATTTCATTTCCGATATTATTGAAAATCTTGAACTTTTATTTTCCGGTGTTCTATACTTTTCATATTCGGCAATAAAATTAAACTGGAAACTTTACTCGATATAAAATGTGTTCTTAATGATAGGTCTTCATTGACTACTGTATTAATATTCAATGAAGAAATATTGCATATGTTTAGCTTATGTGATTTAGATCTGGGATAGCCGTTCTTTTGTTTGTCTTTTTGTCTCTAAATATATTTTCGAAGTGCTACGTTTTCTACAGTTTTCGTCCAGTTTTAATATAGCTGCAGAACTGTAGCTCTCCGGAAAAAAATATTGACAGACCGGAAAGCTACAGTGCCACCCATTGAAAAAAGTGTATATTTATTGCGCACAGAAAATTACGCTTTTTTTCGATTAATTTCTCCGTGTTTTTCAAAGTGCCATCTCAAAATATTATTAACCATGTGTTTCTAACATATTCTTTTACTATTTCAACAACAAAACATTCCTTATAGCCATTGTAAATATCCCTCCTGGGTCTGAAATTGAAACCGTCGAAAATTTTGCCTATGTACACTGGACGGCAAGATAATTCAGTCCAACGCGCTTCGTGCAGATATCAAATATGAGAGTAGTTGATAGAAATCAAAGGAATATTTTAATATCGAGCTTTTCTGCAGTTGAGGTAAGAATTTGGAGAAATTAATCCAAAATTGAGCGCAACTTTTTGTGCGCAATAAATATACAGTTTTTTCTATGGGTGGCACTGTAGCTCTCTGGTCATCCATCACAATTTTTTTTCAGAGCAGCGAGCTACTGATCTGCAGCTAGTTTTAATAAAACTTGGAACATAAATTGGTAGACTACATAAAGATAGAACATAATTAGGCTTATTATATGTACTAGGGATGTCATCGAGTATTCGACTATCGTTCGGTCATAAAGACTATCGACTAAATATTTTTTACTCGGTTACTCGTTAAAAATGTGCTATTGTAATCTAAATTCATTTATAAATCGCTTTTTTTTTTATCTTCGGTTGTTATCAAAGCTTAGACCCTTTGATTTGCGAAACGAATTATTTTTAACTAGAATGATTACATACTTAATGTCTAATTAAATTAATTCCATGGTGAACATTAAATTCCACCATGGAATTAATTTAACACATTTGTTCACACAAAACTTGCATAATTAAGATTTATCACAGGCTTCTCTTAAATTTTGATGAAAAGAACAGTCTAACTGTTCCACTGTCAAGCGGATCAATAAATGAGTTGGAATTATAGACACGATTGATCGTTCAATTACTTATACATGTATTAGCATCTGGAGAAGAAATTACACACCATAGTTAGTATTTGATAAAGTGAACTTAAAGACAAGATATGCGGTAGAGATTTTAATTTTAATTTATATACAGAAGCATAAATTATAGGTGTGACAGTGGCTTGCTTTTAATATTGAGTGTACAAGCATTTTGACAAGAAAGTACAGATAAACAGATAAGACAAAAATTATTTTAATGAGCACTCGATTATCGCTTGACCAAAGACCCCGGTTATTCTATTAGGCTACCCGAGTAAATTAACATCCCTAATATGTATATTTTTAAAGATACGTTGATATATATATATATATATATATATATATATACATGCGGCCTTATGTAAAGGAAAAAACTGTCATTATGCTAAAATGTTTAAAGTAAATTATGTTGAAATGCAGCACAGTTAAGGCTGCAAAAGGGGGGGGGGGAGCCTAATTTGTACGGGAAATATTAATTATGACATCATACAAAACCAACAATTCCTTAAAATAACACAAAATGAAATGATTTGCTATTTTAAACTGTAGTAGACCATCAAACTACATCAAAACTTACTATAACATGCTGTTTTGTCGTTAGTTAAATCCCACATAGCAAGATATAAACAAGTCAATGATCGCGATGCACTTGTCGATGTGACGTCATTTCGTAAAACTTGACGCAGTTTGTACGCAGTGAGAGGCGGATCAAGTAATATTTTTACAACGAAAAATGTATTCTATAATTAAATAAAATATTATTTGCAGATATTTAAGTGGCCATAAACTTGGATGCAATGTCTTCTTTAAGATTTTATTCATATATTTTCTGTACATTTCCTATTTAATTGATACTGCCGTATATTTGTATGCAAGTACATCGGAGGGTAATTTAAGGGTCGTAATAAATCGATCTAGTGCAAGGGCATACACTCAATGGATCATAGTAAACTTTTACAAATAAATTCTAGAAGTATAAAGGTATCTGAAAAGTGCTGCGATCCTGATGAAATCTTGAAAATGAATTAATTATATCTATATTTTATGCCGTTGACCAGCAAAAAATACAGCATGCGGTCATACAAATTTGATTTTAACAATGAAATAGCAGAATCTATATAGGATCGCAGCACTTTTCACAAACTACAATGCGTGTTGAAAATATTTATAAACTAAACTTACAACTTTAACTTGGTTATGCCCTTGCACTAGTGAAATTTATAGGTGACCTCAATATTGTAAGTAGATGTGCTAAAATCACGTGACTGTCGCTACACGTGACATGTCTAAATATAAAATCTAATCGTCCTCAATATGTAGTTATTAACCGTAATTACATTTGTCCAATATAAATAAGGTACTAAAAAGAATCGGCATCCTGATTAAGAATATATTTTTTAATCACAAAAATTGCTGATATTTCCATTGCGCACCTTAACTGTACTTCGATATATATATATATATATATTAATAGAGACATGTTAATGACTTGGAATATACGCGGAAGTCTGATTTTGCCGTCCATGAGATCTTACACGATGATCTGTATCTTGGGCCGAAACTGCAAGTATCCGAAAAAGCATGAGGATTGAAAATCTTTAAGCCAAAATTATGTTTTCCCAACTGCATCCCCCATTGTTCGAAATAATATCCTTACACATTACAAATATTTCATAAAAAGTCAATGTTTTGTAAATTTTCAAGAATTGTTTTGATGCTTATGTAGTGTTGTAATGATATACTGATATATCCTGATACAATGTACGTTTGGACCGCAGTCGGTACATGTAACCGGCCAGAAAATTCCTTTTTTTTAATGGTTTATAAGTTAAAGCTGAACACGATTCGTAAAAGGTAGAAATCTAGGTTTGTCTGCCATATTACTTTGCATTTTCCGTTACCTGTACGGACCCAAAATAAGCCGTTATCATGGTCACAGTTCAATGTAATCAGTTTTCATCGGTGACGGACGAATTGTATTCTACATAGCTATTGTAAAACTCTCGGGTAGCGACAAAAGTAACTGTGCTTCTTCCACGGCAGAAAAAAAAGTTACTAAAGAAACTAACATCAGTTGCACAGGTCAGTGCAAAACAAACACTAATACACGTAAACTGCAATAAAATGTAAACAAAGGTAATGTAACATAACCAACAGGAACACTTGTCATACATTCCACGCAGGTATACCCCTGACAAGAAAGCAGTCAGGTGTAACAAATGCGAAAAGTATACCCCATTGCGTATATCGGAAATAGGAAAACTAATATGGCGTATGCATTTTTACGAGTTGTGCTTTGCATTTAAAAGCAATAAACATTGCGATTAAACGCAGTCTTTTTTTTGTTTAAACGCAATAATTAATGCGATTTAGGAGATTGGATCATGTTACAAAAAGCATTAAGAATACTCAGTAGTATAATTTTTTAATCTACACATAGAGCTTGATTAAAAATGAAAACAAAAAATGAGTGGTAGTGCTCTTTTTTGGCACTTTGGATCATTTTATATGACTTTTTTGCACTGTAATTATGTCTAACAAATATATCAATTTTTCGAAGTTTTTCCTTCAATATTTCTTATCCAAACAAATCATAAAGTCTTATTTTATCCAGAATAAACACATTAAAATTTATGACAACGAAAAATTTTCAAATTACTTTGCATAGTCAATTATTTGACCTTTCTGCATTCAGAAAATGTCATTTTTCTGGCATTAAAAAAATAACAAGCAATAAAATCATTTTAAAATATGCTATAGAAAACAAAGTTAATAAATCATTTGACTTCAACCTTAAACGTCAAGACGAAGTGATTATTTCAAGAATACGTATTGCTCATTCAAAAAATTAACATGCATACTTATAATATTAAAACGAGGGTTTGAGCCAGAATGTATATCCTGTGACTGTCCGCTAACTATTAATCATATTCCTTTGGAATGTTCCGATTTCTCGCCTATTCAAAGGAGACTTTTAGTTAATGTGAGAATGATGTAAGAACTTTCTTACAAATGTTAATACAATTTTAGAATATTTGCATGAAACTGGTTTTACAGGAAAATTTAGAAGTAAGTAATTCAAGCAATTTTGATGAGAAATATACATAGCTCAATTTATTTTTTAACAGTTTACGTATTTTTAAGTCCGTCGGATAGGACATTAAATGGTGCCCCTTGTCAAGGATTACAACCCCCTTGGCACGTAAAGGATCTTTTCTCTGGATTTCGAAAAAGAGTAGGCTCATCGGGGGCCGCCAAAGAAACCAAAACTTTCAAAACCCGATCATATAAACAGAATTATCCACCGCTGAAATATTGCCGACTCGGCGTTAAACATTAAACAAGCAGTCAATCATTTTAGAATATAAAGATTTTGCTGAATTTCAGCAGAATGGTTAAAATTATATTATATATTCAGAAAAGAAAATTAGATGTGGGGGTTTATGATGTAGTTTAAAAAAAAATATATTAAAAATGTGTCAATTTTTATCATAAAGTGAGGCTATTTTTTATCTGGACTTTCACAATAAATTTGCTATATTTGTCACAAGATGATAATAGAATTCATGGCAGATATTTTGATAAATAATCTGGGACCAACATAAAACATTTCACTGCACAAAATAACTCTGTGTGCAACTTGCATGGAAAAATAGGAATTCAAACTTAACAGTGGTGTAAATACTTCGAAAGAGAAAAATCTATCATTTTTTCTAAAAAAAAAAAAAAAAAAAAAAAAAAAAAAAAAACTTTGTAGACTCAAATTTATTGTAAGAACTAAAATATTATGCAGATTTTTTTTAAATAGAGATCGAACCAAAAACATGCTCAAAAGCTGAGGAGCGAATCTCTTTAAATGCAATTTTCTCAGCGGGTTTCCGTTCAAACCCTTACTCCTAAACTTATACCAAACCTCTTATAATTTTTGATATTCTTTTCTAACTTATAGAACAAGAATGAAAAATGATATATATGTTTTAATATCAACGTACATGTATCACGAAACATTTTTTTTTTTTTCAAATCTGTGTGTATCGATACCTATATCGTACAAAATTAATTATATATTCAAATTAGGTTGGTTTGTGAGGAAACAATAAGAGACATGACCCGCCCCAAAATCCTCTCTCAGGATCAAATTGAATCATTCTTCAATAATAATCCCCTAAATAATGACCATGATGACCAGTTATCAAAATGAAACTTATTGTATTTTGTTCACAATGTACATGTAAGATATCACGCCATTTGCGTTGTCGGTTTATGATACAAAATACGATAGATGTGTTCGGTATAAATTTTATAATTTCTTTATTGAAAATTTCCTTCCATTGTCAAAATTCGAGTGTTGGTAAAATGGGTTGGTGCTGTCGGACCTGTACGGGCAAATTAAAAACCCGGGTTCTTAAATATTCTCCGTTAATACTCCGTCAATTGAATTGAAATGGGTGGATTATGAAGGTGGATCATAATAAGAATATTTATTAAATGAGATGTTTAACTTTTAGTAATTCTATTTGAATAATATTCAAGTTCTGTGAAATGGGAGTAAAATTTCTTGTCAAATTAGACATATATTTGCTTTCAGATATATTTTGTTGAGTGTTTTCTGCAGATAATACTAATCGGAATATTGCAGTTTTAGATTAGCCTTTTAATGTTTGTTGTGTCGACATATATCCATCAAAATTCATACAATCTTTAAAATCTTCGTAACTACTGTACATTATGTAGACATTTTCACAGGGTGCACCCCCTTCCTGTAAATTATTAGGATCAATGCACAGGCACTTGACGCTTTAAACCTTTCTCTTCATTGATAAAAATATCATCATATTATAATGGTATTATGGTATGGGATGGACATTATGGGATGAATGAAGTGATTATACCGGTTTCTGGCTCACTGTATATATGTATATATCGAATTGTGGGATACCTATAGTCACTATACCTGTTTGTGGGTCACTGTACAAATGTATATATAAATGTATTGTGGGATAAATAAAGTGATTATATGCCACTCTGTGGTTCACTATATTTAAATATGCATAAAAAATTATTGGATACGAAACATATAGATTAGATATTTTGTTAAAAATCTCATAATATAAGGTTGATAAGCTCTGTGTTGAATAAATAAATAATACATTTTGGGATGGACATTATGTGATTAATGTAGCAATCATACCAGTTTGTGGGTAACTATAATATATGTATATTACGAATTGTTGGATAAACAAGCGATTACATAAAATATATTGTGAAAATCTCATAGTATTAATTTGATAACCTGTACATTGAATAAAGAAAAAAATACGTAATGGATTGGACATTAAGGGATCAACGCGATGATTATACTTGTTTTTGGTTAATTAATAATTATGTTTAAAAGAAATTCTGGGATAAGTAGGCGTTTAGATAAAATATCTTGTTAAGAATCTAATAATTTCGGATGAAACGTTGCATAATGAATAAATAATTAATACACTTTCGAGTTGGACATTACGGGATCAATGCATAGTACATGCTAATACCTGTTTGTGGGTCACTATATACACGAATTTACATGTATATGAGGAATTGTTTGAAAAGTAGGCGATTGCAAAAAAAAAGTGTAACATGCAAGAGTGTTATAATATAAGGCTTATTAGCTTTATATTGAATAAATGAATAAAATATTAGTACGATAAGATGAACATTATGGGATCAGTCTAATGAATGCACCAGTTTGTGGGTCACTGCATGTATATGTAAGAAATTATTGGATGAGTAGGTGTTATGCATAAAATAATCTTTTTAATAATGTCATAATATTGAATAAATAAATAAAATATTATGAGATGGACATTATCGGGCTAAGGTAGTAATTATACCTATTTTGTGTCACTATCTATGCGTATATAGAAACTGTGGGATATGTAGGCTCGGGGATGAAATCTCTTGTTGAGAATTTCTAATATTAGGCTGATAAGCTATATGTTGAATAAATAGATTATGGTAATAGTAAATATATTACGATAAGGGATTGACTTATGGGATAGATGAAGTTATTATACCTGTTTGTGGGTCATTGTATATACGAATTGTGGGATATATATATTGCATGTGATTATACCTGATTGTGGGTCACTGTATATATGTATATAATGAATTGGGGGATAAATGTAGTGATTGTACCTGATTGTGGGTCACTGTATATATGTATATAATGAATTGTGGGATAAATATAGTGATTATACCTGTTTGTGGGTCACTGTATATATGTATATAATGAATTGGGGGATAAATATAGTGATAATACCTGTTTGTGGGTCACTGTATATATGTATATAATGAATTGTGGGATAAATATAGTGATTATACCTGTTTGTGGGTCACTGTATATATGTATATAATGAATTGGGGGATAAATATAGTGATAATACCTGTTTGTGGGTCACTGTATATATGTATATAATGAATTGTGGGATAAATATAGTGATTATACCTGTTTGTGGGTCACGGTACATGTATCTATGTATATATGAACTGTGGGATAAATATAGTGATTATACCTGTTTGTGGGTCATGATATAGATATATTTATAACAAACTTTTGGATATGAAAGCATATACGTAAGATATTGTCTTTAAAATCTCATAATATAAGGTTGATAAGCTCTTTATTGTTTAAATGAATAATTCACGAATGGAAGGTCATTATGTTATAAATGTAGTGATGATAGCTGTTTGTGGGTCACTATATATATATATATATGTATATAACGAATTGTGGGACAGGCGATTGCATAAAAATATAGTGTAGAATCTTGTAATATTACTCTGCTATCCTATATGTTGAATTAATAAAAATACATTACAGATTGGACATTATGGAATCAATGCAGTGATTAAATCTGTATATTTACTCTTAAAAATAAGAATTCAATGCTTAAATGTGGTTCACTATATACATGTATATAAGAAAATCTGGGATAAGTAGGCATATAGATAAAATATGCCGTTCAATATCTAACAATGCTTAATGAATAAATAAATTATAAATAATACATTGTGGGGTGGACATTATTTGATAAATCAACTTTGTCACTATATATATTTGTGTATGTAAGAAATTGTGGGATATATATAGAGAGAGAGGATATCCCTAAAATACCTTGTTAAGAATCTCATAAATCGTATATCGCAGTGAGTCATTATGTAATATGACCCCAAAATACTTGAAAAGTAATATTTAAAATCTTATATTGAATCCAGCAAAACTGTTCTTAATGATTCATTCCATATTGTACATATGTAAATATACATATATATTTATATCAAACATTAATTCTTATGTCTAATATTGTGAAATGCAGCACATAATATATATAGCATATGATAATATTGTGGGTCATGACATTCATATATATAGAGCATTGTGCGATGTATATACTTTATCCCACAATGCTCTGTATATATGAATTTAATGACCCACAATGATATACAACATTTTTAATCTTATCTCAAAAATTATATTATATATTATATAATGACCATATATAACGCCTAAATCATGAATATGACATAGCTATGCAATGTAGAAATGCGAGATCCCACAAACCTGTTTAGAAGGTCGGTGCCCACAAACAACCTCATATACCTATATATATATATATATATATATATATATATATATATATATATATGGAACTTTAACGACTGAGCTATTTATAAAGCTGTATTTCGAGGTCCATTTCAAAAGTTAAAAAAGAAAATAGTTTAATATACGTTAAAATACCTTTGTTTCCCCATAAATATTTTACAAACATATGAATATAAACAAAAGATTATTTTGTTGCGTAACCTACTTCTTCTCTAGCAGAAATGTCAGTCAGGTCATGAACAAATTGTTACATTTTTGTTATGCATTGATGGAACGTAAAAGGTAGAGATAAAGAACAGTGAGCAATCTCAAAAATCTATAAACAAAACAAATATGTGAAGAGGGCATCAAACAAGAACCTATGTAAATTCCCCTGGAAATTTCAGAGGTCTAGGAGGAGTAAGCTTCCCTTGTTGACAGGTCAAACCCGCCGTGAGCTCTATGTATTTATCAAGTAGACGTAACTTTCCGTAATCAATTTCAGCATAAAAAACCTAACTATTGATTTGAAACAAGTTAGCCAAAATACAATACAATGATAGGCCATATTCGCTAATAAGGTAATTTTTATGACCATAAAAATTTACGAAATGACGACTTCAAATGAGGTTGTTAAAATCTCTCTCATAAACTTACATGTATCAGTGAGTAGCATGCCTCGCTTTAAAAATTGATCGTACTCAGAGCAAGCTCTTGAGTAGAGAAAAAACTCCAGAAGCAGGTGATAACATGGAATATTACTACATAGATAAGAAAAGTTCATAATGTAAAAGCTGAAGTCATCTCATCTGTCATACAATTTAGTTGTTTAGCAGAATCTTCGTAGGAATATAAAAACATTTCAACTAAAAAGAAGAACAATTAATGCCCATCGAAATTTCAACAGTTTGCTGGAGAGCTTGGTCTCCGAAGTCTACATAAATGTTTCAATGAGGAACTCCAGCATTCTTTTCATTCTTTTCATTTCAACTTCAGAGTACTTGCGTGTACAATCAGAGTGAAGGTGATTTTGCTGAGTAACAATCACTAGACGTGAAATTTTCCGAGTTCCGTTTTTATTGAAGCAGCAGTTGTCTTTGATCAAAAAGTCTAGATTTTAATTTATCTTCTGGAATATGGCATTTAGTGTAGAAAAGTCGTACGTTTTTTGTATTATATACTTTCTAAAAAAAAAAAATGGTGATTTTAAAGTTTCGAAAGGTTCGATAGAGTTTTTGAGGATCAACATGACTTTACGCGTGCTAGTGGTGACATGAAAATCTTTTACGGTACCAATTTGATGTTGCGCTTCCATAGCGCTACGGAAAATTTGATATAACGAATCTGATATCTTACAAGCTCGACTGGTCAATTTGACATTCATTTTGATCGTTTGGAGTAGCGCATTATGAACATATTAATTATTTTTGGTATTGACGGGGGGAAATAGAAAATAACCCCCGAAAAATGACTTGATCTCATTTTTGTACGTCATTTCAGACTCTGGAAAATTCTCTATTTAAACTTTCTTGTAATTGAGTAAATTTAATGTTTATTTTATTATAAGTCAGAAACGACTTAGATTACTCTTATTTTGTGAGGAGAATGGGAACTGCAGATTCATTTTTGAACACTCTACATAAGAAAAATAGTTGATCCTAGCTTAAAAATGTAACGCGTTATACGCTTAAAATACCTTTTATTTTCTCTGTAAAATCCTTTATTTTGCATTAAATCTATTCAAATGTTATTTTCCCCGACTGAAATCGGGTACTTCTATTTAACATCTACACTATCAAATCATACCAAAATCACCCATATTGCAAGTATTGTTTTGAAATCACTGATAGAATTATAGGCCTGGTACTAAAATTGTAAAATGGCACTACCATCGTGCGTAACGTCCATCTGATTTACACCAATTCTAGAACGTCTGATGTTTCTCCTTTGTAGCATGTAATATTTTTATAAGGCGTAAAGATAAGGGCTTGGTAGAGCATTTGCTAGACTCAGCAATGTATCTTTGTTTGCAAGAATGTTTTTATGAAGTGTAGGAATCCAGTACAGGTAGGGTAAATCAAAATTTCATTGGTTGAATGTATATTAAAAGTTTTTATCATTGAAATATGATTTAAAGAACTTTCTTGGAAAGTGAACTCTGAGTATATGTTGGAGATCCAGAAGTACAAAGAAACCAAGTACTTTCAAAATACAGTTATAATGATAAGCCTTACAAACAAAGACGATATTGTTACAAGCCTTGTCTTCTTTAACAAAGTGCTCATGTAGTCTCTCTAACTCTTTCATCACTTCCAGCTTAGTGAAAATGAAGAAAAAAATGGTTCGCATTTGCCGTTTAATTTTCTAGTACGAATACTTTATACAATTCTAAGACACAAAATCCATTCTGACAAAATGTTCAGGTCTTGTTTTCATATTTAACCCACCGATTTACATAATTTTCTACAGGATTCCTAATGAAAATGAAGTTCTGTCCTCAAATAAAAGATGGTGGCCCTCTGCATCTAGGACCTTTTACAAGATTGTTTCAAGGTCTTCGTTTTTAACTATACTAACCTCACCAGTAATGACATGTTCAACGTGTGATTTTTTTTTTCAGTCGATAACAGAACGAAATGGAAATAAAAAACAAAAACAAATGCTTATTAATATGTTTATTAATAAATTGGGCATATACGTGTATAACTATAACAGTTTGAAATATAAAAAATATGACTAAAGATTTTTTTCAACAGAGAAAGTAGGAAAAAACTACTCCTAGCGTATACCACTGACAAGAAGACGAAACATAAAAAAAACTGCTTAATCATATGTTAAATATATTACTAGTTGAAGAGATACTGTATAAAGTGTTAGTTCACTTCCACCTTTTTTGTCCTCTTTCGCATGTGCAAAGGGTTTAATACAGTTTTTATGTACAGGACACGGCTTTGCTAAAGAGATGATGATGTCATCAAAATAGCCAAGTTTTGAATTCGTCCACTTGACGAGGTCAAAAGAGGCAGAAGTGAAACAGTGTTGGGAAAGGGAATTTCCATGTATACAGAAGTTTTAAGCACTAAAGCAATAGTCTTCCTGTCATTTCATATATGCTTCTCTGAAACCACTATTGGCATGCATTTTACACCATATCCAACTTTTCTTTTATATCAATTACAGTTCTTTATGATGAAGTTCTCTTTCCTTATTCTTTTCTGTATCAAGAGGACCGTCTCCACCGGAAATGAATAAAAGCAAACTCAAATGATTTCGAGACCTTTCTTAATAATTTAATATGCAATGATAAAGGCATATAAGCAGTTATTACATTCTTTAGTGATACTGGTCCTCTAATGGCGTTTTTTAATATACACCTGTACGAGTTATTTTTAGATATGTGCATACTGAAAACACACACACACAAAAAAAAAAAAAATTGATACAGATAATTTTAATTGCAACCTACCTGTAAGTTTTGCCTAAAGTTTCTTTTTATCCTTTATCAATGGCCACATTTCTTTTTTAAAAAAAATTAATAATAAAAAGAGTTATCGTAGAAACTGACCGCAAAAAGACAATATATAGCATGAAATTAATTATTTTAACAATATTTCATTCGACAATTGTATATTTATGATGCATAATAGATGATAGATCCATGTGCAGATATTTGAGTATATACGTGCATTTGCTTATTTACATTCGTCTTCAAAAATGCAAGTTCAATGTTTTGCAGCAAGCTAATATTAAATCTTAATCATGATTATTTACGTCCATTTCTAGAAAAATAAATTTTATTGAATGTACATGGCTTAGAATTCCTAACACAGAATTATCTTCTTTTTTTTTAGTAATAATGTACTCTTATGTAATAAATAACACTTCCTTTTCGTCTGTTTTATTCATCTGCCTTTTCAAACTCATTTAGTAATTAAACGTAATAAATAATAAAGTAATTATCAAATTTGTTGCAGATACATTGCCAAAAGTAAATTAAAATTTATATGTTTTTTAGTTGTTTGTTTGTTTTACGGAAACTGTAAGATATTTAAGTAGATAAGGTCACCCATACTTGCTCTTTTTTTTCCTCACGATTATTTTGCAATGGAATAATAATCCTGCTGATAAGGCAATTAAAAACACAACTGGAATAACAGTAACTAGTATCAAGTGTGTTGTGGTGAATCCATCACTGGTGAATCTACCATTTGACGTCAAGTAAGTCATCTCCGTGATACTAAAATATGATTAATTTTATTTCATTTAATAACTTAAATAGATCTTTTAAAAAAAAATGGGGGGAAAAGAGATCAACATACATAATCGTATTGCTTTATCAACTTCACCTTTTATGTGTTTATATAAATTATGATTAATAAAATGCTTACAAAAATGTATATTAATAATAATGATAAAATTCCCAAAAATTAATGTAAATGTTTGTATTTATTTTCGAAACTGCTGTCTGCATTTATATTACTACATATATTATATTGCTTGAAATTTGCATGATAATATTTATTGATATATATACGTGTAGCATACATGAAATAAGAACAAAACAACTTCGCAAATTCGATTGAATATGAAAAGTATATACATAACATTGTATTACTTTTTGGTTAATGCTATCCAATTTAAAATTTAGATTCAAAAGCGATTTGATCGTGAATCAAAATGCAACTTTGTCACATTATATTAGTCTGTGAAAACTATTGACGAAGCTGACAAAGATATAGATATAAACTGTATTAAGTTTGAGTAAGTAAATTTAATTTTCTGAGTTCTAATTTAAAGAACTAGTGTCATTTCCCGCCAAAAATGGCTGAAATATTGCCATAATAATGCCAGCACGGAGTTAAACAAGAACAAACAGTCAACCATTGCCATTTCTGTGTTAAATCTTTTCCATCAACATACTTTGCGATATTTAATCAGTAGAAAATAATCGAAAAATGAATTTTTAAATCTATTTTATTTTTCAACATTTTTCATACTTTTCTACTAAGCCCTCTTGCGTTATGTTGATTTGTATTGTGAATTGTGTTGTAGTAGGTCGTGCAGTGTCGTAGCAAACCCCATAGACCAGGAAAGTTAATAAATTCTTTATAATATGGATACCTTTAATTCTTGCATAGCGGTAAATATATCATTTAGCGTACGATAAACCTTCAATTATATATTTCTCTCACATTTGTAAGCATCTGATGGTGGGTACCGTGGTGGGCAAGGTGGAATATATTGGAGGCATTCGTAATTTTTATTGTCAATAACTCGAGCATTTGTAGAGCTGTACATTGCACAGTATCCTTACGATGAAATATATGTTGAAACAAAGCAGATAAGTGCAAAACAAAGATTATTTAACACGTATGAATATCTATCATTGAAATAATTAAAGAACTAATTCCGTACCTGAGACAAACCAAGCTGGAGCACAAACTTAACTTGTAGCATTTGCCCATTCATTTATTAAACAGTGATAAACAAAGGGGATATTGACACTTTTCTGAATTTGGTTGCAATTCTTTCTAGCTGCAGCTTCCTCCCAGTCATGCTGATTTCTAGGACAATTGGGAACTTCAATAAGCGTTGACAATGAAGATGGATACTTAACTGCAGTGTCTCCATATACATTCACCTGTTCAATTATAAAAATGTACAGAACCCTCCTATTAAATGATATTTAAGTAATGTACCTGAGCTGATTTCCTTTTTTTATATAAATGTTACATTTTATAGTTAATTTTTATTACTCAATTTATATTTCTTGAATTAAAAGATATTTTTCCCAACTATATATGTCTTTCTGACATAATGCCAAACCCGAAACAAATGTACTATCACAAAATAATAATTATTGAAATGCATGGACCATGCTGCACTATACAAACATGCTTCTGAACCTGTTTTGTTTTTTTTCCCTTTTTTTTAATCCCCTCCCCCATAATATGCATTTTCATTTGTGAGAAATAAATTCATATGCATTTTGCTGACATGATTTTTTTTGTAATATTACTTACTGTTTTCATTGATGTAATTAATATTATATACACAAAAAGACAAAGCTGCATCCCTTTTCTTGGTGTTTTCCAAGTTTTACAGGATTGCCGGAAAACCAGAGAATAATATTTTCATATCTCATAATAAAATCTGCAGTTTTTTGGCCGAATATTGTACATATATATGATTTAAAAGTTAGAAGTCTGCAATAAGTTTGCATTTTGTATCTCCTGTAATTTTTTTTTGTACTTTAAGAGTTTCTTTTGCCATTTTACATTAAGGAATGAACGAACTTATGTCACTAGAAGAAATATTTCTTTTCGTATCTTCTACTGATCAAGAAGTACAAACGCATATTATTAAGGATGTGAGGAAACAGTAATCCATATATAATGATATGGCATTCGTCTTCAAACAGAAGAGTCACACAGATTCCTATTTATGTCGGTTATTTTTTTTTTACTGGGTTTAATACCGGGTATAATTAACAAAGCTGGCGATAGTCTGCTTCTATTTAAGTTCCTTGTACCAATAAATACATCACTAATCATATTATCTTTATCAGTAAAATTATTTCCTGACAAATTTATCGGCGAAGAGCGTTAACTTTTATTTTCTTGTTTGTTTTGGTTGTTATTAATTATTATTTGTTTATATAAATTATTAAAATATTAATTATAATTTGTTTGTAGTACAATAAACAGTGAGTTTTCTGATGATTCCTTCTAAATATACATGTATGTGTATTAAAAGGATTGTAATTACCATTAGGATACTAAATAAATCCACATATAGCATAATATACTTCTTTTTCGTATAAACGTTTGAGTTATACTTTATAACTAGAGAAACCCTTTCAATGATATTTATGAAGAAACATTTCCTATTCTGGGGTATACAATCTTTCTATTTAAAATAAGATACAAAGGAAATAAAGGTAACATCATAATGTAGATTTCCTTCTAAACAAAACATGTTATTGCTGTTTTTTATTCATTATTTTTATTCCCATCAGATTTGTTTATGACAAGGAAAAACGATTATTTTTTAAATTAGGTATACTACACATCCAGTAAACATTTTCAGCTAAAATGGGTAAACCTTACCTTTTAGATGCACACCACTTATTACGTGGTTATATGATGACTCATATTACAATGATAACATTAAACACTGGGTGCACTTTGCAGAGATAAATGTTGCACTTTGCAAAAATAGATACTAGATTGTAAATCGTCATAATGTATATTGCATGTACGAGACTTGTCTTCCAAGTCTAAGTAGTCTTTAACATCATAAGAGGAGTAAATCAGATTTTGTCATTTTCCTTTTCCATGTATATGTAGCTATTTACATATGATAACATTTTTTCCAAAGAATAATTAATTATTTTTGGGGGTTGTTGAAATAAAATTGATAATAAGATGTTCAAGAAGTAGTCGCTTGGCTTGTGCAAGAAAGAAAATCGCCAATCGACAGTCCTCCCCTATTGAATTATAATGATAATGGTCATGATTATACGAAAGCCTAATAGGATCCATCTATGGAGAGAAAAAAAAAATTAAAAGGCGTAATAACGCCTTTCAAAAAAGAGGTTATTACGCCTTTCAAAAAGGCGTTATTACGCCTTTCCAAAAGACTTTATTACACCTTTTAAAAAGACATTATTACGCCTTTCCTTTTAAAAGGCGTAATAACGTCTTTTGATTTTTTTCTCCATAGATTGCTCCTAATAGGCTTTTCGCACGGTTAAAATTATACTCTTAACATGTTAAAAATACTCATAACATAGAATTATATCTTTTATTCTCTTTAACGGAACAGTATCGGGTCGTAACTGCTAAGGATAACATTTATCAAGGTGCTTTATTAAGTCGATTAACAATATTGTGTGGAAAAATGTCTTTTCAAAAACACACAATCTTAACCTTTGTGTATACATTTATACATTAACAGACGACGCACTACGAAGGACAAAAACAGTTTTAAATTGTTTAATAGTTTAAATTGGTTCAACATTTCCAAAGAAGATTTGTGAAAGTCTTGATCACTGGGATTTTTTTTTAAATTAGGTGCTGGGTACGATTCTATTGCGGCTGTAGGGAAATTTGGACTCTACTTAGAGAAATTGCTTCCCTCTGCTATTCACCCATGATGTGAATGTAATTGATAAGTCAGTTGTATATAAGAATAACTTTTTGTATTCAAGATAGTTTTTGGAAATAATACAAAAATTACTTTCATAAATATGAATGTTTGGGTATCTATGTAAAATAAAAGATAAATTAAAATGAGACAAAAATACCTTATCTTTGTAAACAACATAATCTTCAAAGACTAAGGTAGGCTGATGTTAGAGAATGAAATGGGTTAGTATAAGAACTTTATAAGCACTGTTGTGATGTTGTGATAGTAACATACGATGGTGTATTAGCACAGACAAGTGCAGGAAAGTGAATTGACATACTTTGAATGTTACTGAGCAACTATTTTCGTCATCCCTGATCATAATATTTCTTTTGATTTTGGATAACTGCATTAAATGAATCACATTACTCATTATAACGTTAAGGTAATTTATGAACAATGTGTTTAGAACCAAATGGGGAAATGTTAATGACAAAGCCTTTATTTTAATATTAAAACTCATATTTGTTTCTAAAAGATTAAATTCTCTTAGATGAAACCTTGTTTTAAAGACTTAGTCACCAAGGTTATAGATTTTTAATCTGTTTTACAGTAAGAGGTTCAAAATCAAAAACTTGTGAACTGAAATGTTAATTTTTATCCGGATAGGAAGAAGATATCACGTTAACAGGGAGGAAAGAATACAGAACATTTCAAGTATTATTATGTGCAAAGTATAAGTGAAGTTCGGATATAATTGTCTGAGTTTATATTTGTTGAGAAAACTTTAAAGAGAATGAACTCTTTCAAAATTGCAATACTCTCATACTCTCATAACAAATAGAAAATTGTGCAGTGTATCATTGACAATTCACGTTACAAAATACAATGATTATGAAAAGGAAAGTTTCGTTGTACACTTGTATTTTGAATTTAGCATCAACACATTAGTAGTGATCCAAAGTATGAAATGAATTGTACAGCATAAATAATTTTTTTTACATAGCAAGCAATTTGCAATGGAAACGAAATGCATAACCAGCAGTGTTTAAATGGCGAGTAAAGAATCAGAAATCTTATCAGCAAAAATTGACAGAATCAGCGACGGCATCCACACGAATCCAACAGTGTCCAATTATAAAATGTTTTGATATAGTTTAAACGACGTTTAAGAAAAATAAATCATTTAATCAACTGGAAAGAAATATTTTCAGTTCATTGAATAAATTAGATAAAGAAATCTACTGTTATTTGATATAAATAGAATATCCCTATGAATGACGGTTTGAAGAATCTAGTGCAACGTCGGACAGGATGTGCACCTGTGTATGATGACAGTTAAAGTATCCTTAATTATTTTGAATTTTCAAATTTTACTCAATTATGGTCTATATGTAAATATTTTCATACACACTTAGCAGTATGGCATGATGAAAACCAGCTTACGTCAACGAATGTCAACGGACAACGGTAAAAAATCAAAATCCTTATTTGATGATGTTTTCAGAACTTTAGCTAAACATCATACGGGGCCATGCAGCTTGCATATCCAATCTATTTACACCTATGACTTTCGTAAAATAGCGTGCTTTGTTTTAATTTTTATACATTTGCTAAATCACGGTTTATATCAAAATACACATGTACAATGTTCTTCACATTTTGCAGTGTGGTCATCATTAAAAAAAAATACAGTACAGTACCGACCAGACACAACCTAACAGAAAGCGAACCCAGAACGCACCCCGGGTTCGCTCTCTGGGTTCGCTTCGGGTTCGCTTGGGGTCCGCTAGTGCTGACCCCGAGCGAACCCGGAGCGCACCCGTAGCGAACCCGCAGCGAACCCAGAGCGGACCCAAAGCGAACGCTGAAAGCGAACCCCAAATTCAGTAGCGGTCCCAGAAAGCGAACGCGCGTTCGGTGTTGCGTAACAGAGCTGTCAATCAGGATTAGCGATTAACTCATCAGCGCGTCGACCAATCAACATGCTGAACAGGTCTGTCAATCAGGATAAGTGATAAAATGCGTTGACCATCAGCGCATCGACCAGTCAACATGCCAGTTTGTAATCTAAACATTGTAAAAGCAAAGCGTGTGAATGTACAGTGTAAAAATATTATTAATATGATTTTTAAACATGTTTTACATCTATATATTTTAATTCTCCAGAGAACATGCAATATTTACACATCTATTTTCATTATTTTTTATTTTTAAAATCTATTAATACATTATATATTTTTATTATCCAGGTAGCATGTTACATGTATAGTTACATATTTATTTTCTTTATATTTTTAAAATCCATTAATATATAAATATACATTGCGTAAATTTATTAGACAATAAGTACTTTAATTCATAGTAGAAAAAAAGAAGATAATGGTTATAACAATTGTTTCTAAAAAAAAAAGAAGAAAAAAGAAAACTGGTCTTCGATAAATTATAGAATTTTATTATCTCAAAATACAGTACAAGAACATGTATGTGCTTTAATTTAATTATTTTCTATTCATTATTTCAATTTACATGCACGTGTTTATTTATCCAGATCAAAATCGAAATTATCGATCTTGATAATTAATCATGAAAAAAAATTAAAGTACATTGTGCAGTATAAATCTGCATTATGTCAATGCGTAAATTGGAGAAAAAATCTCATATTCTTTAACTACTATGATATTTTTTTAATTAATCTTTTACCAAAATTTAATAAATAGCCTGATTTAAATACATGTATATAGGGAAAGATTATTTTGTCAATTTTAATTATCCTACATGTAGACCTTACATTATATGTTTTTGAATTTTTGTAACTACTTGCAAGTCAGTCAAAAAAAAATGCTGATCACTTTCCTTCGCGCCGAGATATATAATTATACAGGTTTACATGTTCACGAACCTCTTACATGTACTACATGTAATTTTCGAAATACTTTATATGGATATAAAAAAAAATACTAGACGGGTACGTTTTGTACTTGTGCATGAAAAGTATACGTAATTCCAACATCAGTAAATTGAACTTGCAAAGATACCTTAATACGAAAACGTACATATATTTTTTTTTCATTACATAGGTACCTGTATTTGAACTTTGCAATTGTCATAATTATTTAATTTTAACACTTTAATAATTATACATGTAGTTTCAAAGTGAAACCAAGGTCATCACGTGTCGGTAATCATCCACCTGTTTCGAAGATATTGCGGGTGCTAAGAGCAATTGCGGTGGGTTTTTTTAAATGCCACTTGCTAGGTGGATGTATACTGTCTCCATGGTCACGGTATACCTGAGTATATACCCCCCTGCATTCGATGCCCCTTAAGTTACATGTACCTCGTCTGGGCATGTTATCAATGAGAAATTCAATTATTATTCTTATTCTTTTTTTTATTTTTGAATTTGGAAACGTCATAGTTCTTTGGTACGTTGTATGAAGAGTACATGTTCATATAATTTGCTGCCACCTGAATGCTGAAAATCAGTAAAATAGCTTTACGAGAGAGAGTGAGAGAGAGAAAGAGAGAGAGAGAGAGCACTGTATATTATTTGAAATTAAAATTGCTACAACCGGCCCATAGAAAACAATTCGAGTACGGAGAGGGGTGGGTGCTCATAAAAAAAAAAAAAAAAAAAAAAAAAAAAAAATCGGGCGGTATTATCTTAATTTCATCTACTTAATCATGCAAGTTTACAGTTATCGAATTGTTGTTTTCTTTGTTTTCTTTCTTGTTTTTATTTATTTTTAAACATTTAGAATTTTATTTGTTAACATGCCGCTCCAGTATGTACATGTATGTAGTGGGGCGGAGGGGGGGGGGGGATCAGGAACCAGTAAAGAACACAAACTATTCAAGTGGTCATTTACATGTATTTGAAAACAACTTATAAAAAAAATAATATATTCTTATCAGTGGACCAGTTATTAGTTTTTGTTTATTTGTTTGTTTTGGTTTTTTGATTGTTGTTGGTGTTCTTGTTTTTTTTTTAATAATTCTTCCGTTAAACTCGCCTTATAAAACAATGATTTATAGCATGAAAGTAAATTATAAATGATCTGTAAAACAAAACTCAAGTTACACTGTATGAGAATTTTTAGTGATTATCACGACCTACATATACATGTAATGGACGACAACCTAGCTTAAATATAAACTGCTAAATATGAAAACTTAGCATTTTACGTGTACAGTATGTCTCAGCTATTTCATAGGTAAGATCATAATTCAGTTGTTTGTCTTTCAAACATTTGAATTACGATTTAGCAATTGCAATTACAATTGGAAGTTCCAACTTATTTTAAAACGCATGAATAATGTAAGCAAATAAATTTGAAAGCTTTTTTTTATTAAGATACTCTTTTCAATTTCACTCCACCCGATACATTTGAAATAAATTTAACACCTTTTCTTCTTTTTCTTTCGAGATATACTTAGCTTGTAAGTTAAGAAAAATAAAAGTGATGATTCTACGTCGAATGTGCGGTGAAATTCTTGAAAAATTATCAACGTTCTCCACATTGTCACTTACTTTTGTTTCGATCGCTGTAGCGGACCCAGAGCTGACCCCGAGCGAACGCAGAGCAAACACGAAGCGCACCCAGAGCGGTCCCAAATTTTCTGAAAGCGGACCCGCAGCGGACCCCGAGCGAACCCAGGAAGCGAACCCGGGGTGCGTTTTGGGTTCGCTCTGGTGTTAGGTTGTATCCGGTCGGTACTGTATTTGTCTACGAACTTTATTGACAAACCAATCTGGCACATGTAGAACCATTCACTTCGACCAAAACATCATTGCCTTCGAATATTATGGAGAACCCTCTTAACAGTTCCTAATTAAAATTGATTTTTTTTTCAATTAAAAAATCATAATTATGTGTACTTCTGTTACATTGTCTATTGATTTTATGAAATTGTAGATTAAAACTTGGTTCACCGGAGCAGATCATTCATGCCCAATGCGGTATTGCAAAATTAGTTGTCAGCTTTTACCAGAAGCATTTGACATTTATTATTATTATTATTATTATTATTAAGGTCTTTCGTCTTCACGGAAGACCTTATAGTGATTCTATTGTTTCTTCTTCTTCTTATTATTATTATTTAGACAAAATTTTGTGCACGCGATATCTTGAATACTATTCAGTGATTTTCTGTGAAACTTTCAGCGTTTTTGAGCAATGATATGTTCTTGTGGCATGGCCAAGAAAATTTGGAAAATTCCTTTCTGGTTCCAAGTTATGGGCAATTTCCTGATTTTAAAATGAAATGTTGTCCGCGAATTTTCTCAAGAGTGGCTAAAGAGAGGAACTGGAGACTTGTCAAAGATAAAAGAACATGAGTTGTAGATTTGTGGATCGATTTTTTTATGAGTCGTCAGTACTTCCGGTCGTCACCGGAAGTGTTCAAAGAAATCGAAAATTTCAACTTTTCTTTTTTAAATCAAATCTTGCATCAAATTATTGCAACTTTTTAGCAGTTTCCAAATATGTTGGTCCCACAGGAAACAAAAACGACAACTTCCGGTTATAAGAGATAAACTACATAATTTTGGTATTTTACTTTCCCATAAATATCTTTTATAGATAAAGTAATTGAAATGATTTTTAGATATGTTATTCAAACTGCAAATGTCTAGAGTAACTTCAATTATCTTTGCAAAATTCACTTCCGGTCGTGTGTTTTCCTGTCCTGAAAATGAGAAAATATCTGACCTAGATCTCAGAAACGGTCAGAGATTAAGACACCAAACTTATACGACTTATAGACCTTGAAGAGTCGGCGAAACCATTTGGGATAAACTGTCAGCCGTCACTTCCGGTCGTCACAGGAAGTGATCAAAAAAGTAAATAATTTCAACTTTTCTTTTTTAAATTAAAACTTGCAACATCTTATTGCATCTCTTTCGCTGTTTTGAAATACGTAAGACTCCACCGGGAAAAAAAAACGTCAATTTCCGGTTTTAGGAGACAAAATACGTTATTTCGATATTTAACTTTCTCACAAATATCGCTTAAAGAAAAAGTATTGAAATGTTTTAATACATGTTGTGGATACTGTAAATATCTAGAGACACGTCAGAGATTTTTTTTTATAAATTCACTTCCGGTCGCGTGTTTTCCTGTCCTCGAAATTAGAATTTGTTCTCACAATTGCTCGGCTACAATAAACGACTGAAGTCTGAAACTTTCAGGACTGACAGTCATCAGTTTATTTGCAGCGTATGAAAATCGTGTGTCGCCGTTACTCCCGGTCGTGACAGGGAGTGATGCAAAAAAGTGAATGGTTAATGGTTAGCACGTTGGATTTTCACGCTGACGACCAGGGTTAAATCTCCAGAGTGTCTGAATTTCTTTTATCACTTTTTCAGCTTGAATTTTCCTTTCTATTTTCAGAATCGGACAGAAGACCTCTCATTGCTCGCAATGAGTTTCTAGTTATTATTATTATTTTTATTTACACAATAATATTTTATTATCTTTTTTTTCCATTTGAGTCGAAAACGACAGATGGAGTTATATTCTTTTCCCGAGTATTACACCACTCTATGAAAAGAAATTTAAAGTCTACTTTTTGTAGACCATATCCGATAATATTTAAAAATACAAAACGCATATTAATGGTTGTTTTGGTGGTATTATGCAATTGTAATTCATACATTATATCTTAAATTTCCCATCACAGGGTTGCAAATAAACAATTCAATTTAAAAAAGGCAAATAAATTCTGAATGCGGGGTGGCTCGTTATACCAGCAGTAATGTGGATTTTGGAAAGGGAATCATTTATGAAAATGAGTGGCCAATATCTGGACTCTCATCCCCGCTTCAGGTTATGGTAGGGAATGAAAACAGGCAATTCCCGTCATATCTGAATACTGAAGAACCAGACATGATCACGTTTGACGAGTCTGAAGACGTCCTGTGGACATGCAATATGCATGCAAGTTGTTTAAGACCGCGGAACATTAACTGGCAAAATTGAAAATATGCAGCTTACGTCATTTCCATCTGTTACAGTCAAAACATTTAATGATAGACAATGAAATGGGCGGGTACAATTCGACACGGAAGTACAAAAAACATTGGATTGAAATTCTAGTTTGAAATTAGTTTTCAATCCACCTCAGTCACTCTAGAACGCACGGTGTTACTGATTGACCCAGAAGACAAATAATTTCAATTTCGGAGATAGTTTGAAATATATATATAATCATAATTTTCTTTACAGGGTTTTAAAGGAAATATAAAGGGCAAGATATTTGATTTCTTTTTGGTATGTGTATGTCTGTGCTGGGGGCGGGGGCGGTTGGGGCGATCTTTGAAATAAATAAGAAAAGTTTTCGCTTAGTTTGGACAACACCCCCTCCCTCCCCTCTTTTTGTTTTAACATTTATCAGTGGAGACAAAACTAAAAAAAAAGCTCTTGTCATCCTAGAAATAAATATATTCTGTCAGGTGAAGGCATGATCTGACTTCACAATTTTTGACAGCCCCCCACCCCCTTCTAGAATCAAATGACCGTTCCCTGAAAAAAAATAATCTCTGCCTTGAGTTCTACAGTGGCTGCACCGTTATTGTTGACAAACCAATCGTGTAGAATCGTTCGTGTAACGTGCATGATTGTTCGTGTAGCGTGAGAGATCATGCGTGTATCAGTCTCAATCATTTGCGGTTTAAATCGTGCGTGATCGTGCGGTAAGAAACGTGCAAATTTCGTTTTGTAACTTTTTATCGGAATGTAATTTGTTAAAAAAAAGCATTTCGATCGTCTGTTTCAATTGAAATGAAAAAAAAACAAGATGTGTTTGTAAAACACTGACGCCCCCGTATGGCAACTTATAGCGAAGATTAAACTTTCTCAAATGCAAATCAAATATGTAGGTACCCAAAGTAAGGTCTTGTCTCAAAGAATATACCTGTGAAATATGAAAGCTCTATAGCTAGCAGCAACCATTGAAAAGATATATAAAAAGTTTAAAGTTTTTCAAAAGTGAGTCAAACATAAGGTCATGTCAAATGGTCGAAATTAATGGTGCCTAAGGAAAGGCCTCTTCACAAAAAATACACATATGAAGTATGAAAGCCCTAGCGCCAAATGTTCAAAAGTTATGGACAAGGTTCAAGTTTTCCAAAAGAAAATCAACTCCAAGGTCGAAGTCAAAAGATCAAAGTTGTTGGTATTCAAAGGAAGGTCGTGTCACATGGATTACATATATGAAGTATGAAAGCCCTAGCACCAAATGTTCAAAAGTTATGGCCAAGGTTAAAGTTTTCCAAAAGAAGGTCAAATTCCAAGGTCAAAGTCATAGGGTCGAATTTGTTGGTATTCAAAGGAAGGTCTTGTCACAAGGATTGAATATGTGAAGTATGGAAGCCCTGGCACCAACTGTTCAAAAGTTATGGCCAAGGTTAAAGTTTTCCAAAAGAAGGTCAAACTCCAAGGTCAAGGTCAAAGGGTCAAAGTTTTTGGTATAAAAAGGAAGGATTACATATGTGAAGTATGAAAGCCCAAGCACCATCTGTTTAAAAGTTATGGCCAAGGTTAATGTTGGGTAAAATTTTGAAAAACTGGGTCAAACTCCAAGGTCAAGGTCAAAAGGTCAAACATGATGGTACCCGAAGAAAGGTCTTGTTACAAGGAATACACTTTTAAAATATGAAAGCCATAGCTCCAACCAATCAAAAGTTATGGGCAAGGTGAAAGTTTTTGTGGACAAACAGATAGATAGATAGACAGACAGACAGACGGACGGACAGGGCAAAAACTATAAAACCTTCGATTACGGGGGCATAAATATGGAGCGCGGTTTACAATATTGAACGAACTAATTATCACTAGTAAGTAAGCAATATAATAAGTCGTACAATATTGTATTCTCTTAAATAGAGTGACTTTTAATAATAAATTGAACGATTTTACTCTAATGTTAGCTATGATTACTGCTAATTGTGGTCAAGATATTTTTATACCAATGCATTAAAAACGTATATCTTTTACAAAAAATAATAAATGATTCCGAATAATAAATATTAAGTCGGCGAATGTACACGACATGACTCTCGGGATTACTTTACAAAGTGTTTATCCACGATACTTATTTTAGTTTTATAATTTCTGCAAATAAATAAATTGTAAAATAATTGCTGATTTAAGAGATTCACCAATGGAAAGATGGATATGGTTTTAATTAATTTTATGCCGTAATTTAAATTTTAAGCGCCCTTACTGCATATCATAAAAATAAATAGAATCAAAACACACCATGCTCACGGTCCACCTATATCACTTGACAGAATATGCAGCAATCGATCATAAATTACATTTTTACGTACTAAAAAAGTTGTTAAAAAATCACTTTTCCTAAGTTGGAGAATTAGATAAATAATTATTTGTGATTTTAAATAGCGATTAAGGCTTATTTACTTTCAAAAATATCCATTCTTTTTTTTTTTCTTCTTTTTTTTTTTTTTTTTTTAATTTCATATTTCAATAATTTGCATCAATAATTGTTTGTAATATAAAACAACTATGCTAAGTCTTAATAAATCGTTTTGAAAATATCCACCCGTTAATATTTTTAACTATTTTGCGTGAAGAATCGTGCGATTGCAATCGTGAAAGATCGTGTAAGTGTAGAATCGTGCGCGTGAAGGATCGTTCGTAACAGGTTTAATCGTGCGTTAACGTTCGGAATCGTTCGTGAAACGTAATCGTTCGGGTAAGTTGTCAACAATAACGTTGCAGCCACTGTATTACCTTTATGTGTCCTTAAAATATTAGGTTAAAAATTTTTATAAATATGAATTTCAAACAACAGGAATTGAAAGTATTTGTCATTTGAATCATACATTTAAACCTAAGGTTTGAAAACAGCTCAGGTGGATTGAAAATGAATTTCAAACTAGAATTTCATTGCAATATTTTCTCGGACGTCGTGTCGAATTGTACCCTCCCATTTCATTGTCTATAACTGTAACAGATTAAAATGACGTACGCTGCATATTTTCAATTTTGCCAGTTAATGTTCCGCGGTCTTGTTTGGAAAAACAAGAGCTGCAATCTTGCTTAGTCATAAATTCTTAATAGCCAATACCGAAGGGGGGGGGGGAGGGGGGGCTACCTTTATTTAATATAATTCATACAAGTGTGCGCTTATATTTTTTATCCCCTAGCGATGAAACCAGAGGGGACTATAGGTTTCCTCTGAGTCTCTCTGTGTGTCTATCTGTCTGTCTGTCCGTCTAGCTGTCCCTCTGTCTGTCTGTCAGTCTGTTCCACTTTGTTTTCCGCACTTTTTCTAAACGCTTGCAGATATTAGGCTGATTTTGGGTATGTGAGTGTATCTTGATGAGTTACAAATCAGGTTTGCATTTCGTTTCGCTTCAATGATTTTTGACGGAATTACGACCTTCTCAATTTTTTAGGGTTTTCCGCATTTTTATTCTTAACGCTTGCAGAAATTTTGATGATTTTTAGTATTGACTTTACCTTGATGAGCTATAGTTTAAGTTTAAGTTTGCATTTCGTTCCGCTTCATTGATTTTCAACAGAATTATGGCATTTTTCATTTTTTACGGGAACCAGATTATACTTGTCGGTAGGGGACTCGTATTGCTAATGCAATACTCTCAGAATGCTTGTTTAATTATACCCCCTTTTAAACTTGGGAATGCATGATTATGAATGAGGAAAATTTTACGTACAATGATTTAGATAAAATTATTTGCATTTTTTTTTTAATATCAAACTAACATTACTGCCTTATTTGGAGAAATATTAACATTTTTTCCATGTAGGGCAGTTATGTTAGTTTTAGTGTTGTTGTAAAATGTGCTTTATAGATAAAAAATAATTCATTACAACATGTATTGGTAACGATCCTCTAATAAAACTAATAAAACTAATTCCAAATAACTGTATCTCACTTCCATTCTCAATGACCGTGTAGTGTAGGACAGCGCCGCAAGAATTCCATCGGCATCGAAAGCAAGTTTTTTGACTTGCCTAGATAGCCGAGTGGTCTAGCACGCTGTTCCTGTACTGCTAGGAGACAGATTCCGCAAGTCGAGAGTTCAACCCCGGCTTGCGGCGGAAGTAGGTATCCTTATACATCTTTCTGCTCTCTCTCTCTCTCTCTCTCTCTCTCTCTCTCTCTCTCTCTCTCTCTCTATATATATATATATATATATATATATGTGTGTGTGTGGGTGTGTGTGTGTGTGTGTGAGGGTGTGTGTGTGTGTGTGATTTGGCATTGTTTCACACTTTGATTTTGCTAACAATCTTTGTAAATCATTGGCATTGCGTTGTTTTACTTTTATCGCTTTATTCAAAATGCAAGCAACATGCAGTTTTCTCACTGAGCTTGCAAAGATGTTTTGAAAGTCGGATGCTCGAGCTGAAAGTCCGAATTTTGAATTCCTTGTTTACATGTAACTCTGTGTGAACAAAATGTTGCAGTGCACTGAGCAAAGTCCACAGTGCAATATTAATGTTGCTTGAATTCATAATGAATTAACTTCATAAGTACCAGCTAGTGTTCACCTAACAATGGACTTAGTTCTTTGAGAAACTCCATGATAAGTATTTCCAATGCATGTTTTGGTTTGAACGCAATGACAAATATCATTAATCCAGCGTAATTAGATTTAATTACAATACAGATGTGAACATAATATTATTAGTTTTAGCTACTAATGGTAAAAGGGAAAATAATAGGAGTTCAAAATACCTTTTATCTAAAACAAAATGGCGGAATAAAATAATTTTTTTTTAAAATATCACATTTTGAAGAACAAGAGATACGCATCCCGAGATTTCAAAGCTTCTGTGAGGGTGGAATGTGTTACATTGCTATCATTGCAATAGTACCAATGCTCTGTGTTGGGTGAAAGGTTTTTAACAAATGACGTGTAATGACCGCCATGTATTGATCCATGATGGTTCACAACACCGTACAGATGATAAGTCACACTGCTGCCATTCTGAAAGAAAATCAAATAAAAAAAGTATATCCACATCAGAATGAACATATTTTGAATAATTTTGGATATTTGAAGACTGTCAGAGCAAGTATGCATACCCATATTTAAGTTATTGAAGTTCAGGTTTAGAGAAATCAGGCGATCATTAACTACTTACTAACAAAAAATACTAGTATTTTAAGAGACAGTGCATTTTTTTTTTTTTTTTGCAGACATTAATATTAATGGTTAATTGCGAGATTGAGGGGTCATTTATGCATCAGAACTCAGCTATTTGTTTTCTTTATGAAGCTTTTCATAAATTAAAGGTCAATGCCAAGATAAAGCTTTTCATTTTGGGATGGTATGGTTGTTCAGTTAAATATGCGAAGAAAGGATAAGTAAGGAAAAGGTTCGGTAAGGAGAAAGAGAAAAGGGAGAAATGGAGGGAGATACCTGTGAAAGGAAAGAGGACAAGGTACCATCAGGAAAAAACTGACTATTCAAATTTATAAACCATAGCATGTTTCTACCGTGTCCTTTTTAAAATTCCTTTTTTTTTCTTTGTATCTATTTTCATATACTTTTTTGAGGTTAAGTTTGTTTAATCTTTTCATGATCAGCAATTGTTATCATATTATATCTAAAAAAAAATATGAAAAAAGAAGCACCAAAACTACTTTAAAATAAGTTTCTTTTTTTCTCAGGATTAACTGCAGTCGGATTGTTGATCAAATAATTGATATAATTTACTAGTATGAGAATACATTTAATTAATTACCGATTTTGGTACTCTCAATTTTTCAGCAAAGCCAATTCTTCGCAGGGATTTTGCAATATGGAGATGTCCGCCATAACTTTTCTGAAAATTCCTTAATATTTAATTTTTAGAAAGACAACTGTAAAATAGTCCGTTATTAAACAAACGAATTTGTAGCTAGAATACAATTAAGAATCTAGCTACACATTTCACACAGAAATATTAAATTCTCCATACCTCTTGAAAACACCCGAGTTGGATTACAAGAACTTTCGGCAAGATGCGAAATGCCATTGCTTTTCTTGTTTTTCCTTTCCCTGAAGGTAAATATCCAAAGGTCTTTCCATGAAAACAACATGAAAGTCAGTCGTGTTCACTTGCATAATTTAACATTATGTACAAATAAATCTTTAAATTTAAATATTTTCCGTGCAATTGTATCTTTAGATTTAAGAATTTTACATGTATATCTACATGTATATCTATATGTATATATCTAGCAAAACTAATTTTAACGATTTGAATATCATAAGAAATGTTAAGCTTTTATCATCGATATGGATCTGAACAATCTCGCTGTTAATCTTAGAATAAAATTCGCGTCAAAAAATCTGCTTATGCATGTATTGTATTTATCTATACCACCTGAACCACATTTTCTACAAGGGACATCTGCCTCATCGAATTCCTCTTCATTCAGCAATGAATCCAAACCTCCCTCCACATTCTAAAACCATATTACATTAATCACTAGGGTTATTGTATTAGAATAAGAATAAAGATTTTTTTTTTCTTCAACCAACATGTGCATGCAAACTTACATGTGATTCTGAGGGAATAGTTAGACTTCTCATAATTTGAGTATCTGTTTCTTCTTTCTACAAAGAAATATGATGTAATTTATGAACAATTCTCCTTAAATATTATGTTTTCATGCTTCATACTCAAAAGATGTAAATGACCATTATCAAACATACATGTACACAGGAATCAAAATAAAATTCATCCACCATTTCTATTTCAAATATACGTGTAGCTTCTAAAAAGGAAACAAAAAATGGAGGAATATTATTTTCCTTATAAGTTCAAAGTCTCTCTCTCTCTCTCTCACACTCTCTCTCTCTCTCTCTCTCTCTCTCTCTCTCTCTCTCTCTCTCTCTCTCTTACTTTAAATTAAAAAAATTCCAGGCCTTAGTTCTGTAAATAAAAATTATATAAAAATATTTTTGAAAGATTTTAGATGTTGTGCATGTATTAAAGTATAGTATATTATACCTTACCTAATCTTTTAGATGACATATATAATGGACGTTGCATCTGTTTTTATAGTCTAATAACTGTTCATGAATAGATGTTAAATTATCATATTTGTGTTTTTATCGAATATGCATTTACCTTTTGCCTGGTTTTCATCATATATTTCACTTAACAAAGCTAGAAAAAAGGAGTGACAGTCATTTTGGAACCCAATTCGAAATTCGTGTTCCCTGAAAATACGAATAGCACCAACAAATACAATTTAGTGACAAAAATTGTTTGTTTTCCGTTTTTATATAACTAAAAGAAGCTTAAGCATACGGAGCTGGAGCAGCACCTGCTTGAAACTTTATTCATAAGTGCTGATATCATTCCTGCAGCTAGGATTGGATCAAAAGTCAAGGAGTTCATTGACCGTAAAAGGTTCCGAAAAGCAGACGTAACAGTTGTTTTCTAGAAAAAATAATAAAGACGGTTTTGCAATAGAAACAAGATTAAATTATATGTTAGATAATGCAAATGAGAAAACTAAGGAAAGGTACTTAATGTATCAAAAAAAAGTAAAATGTTCACCACGGAGCAGCCTCAAAAAGTATTCCTATTCAGCATATGAATTGATGATATAAATTAAATATTTGGTATATCTTTACGTAAATGAATTGCGAATGCATTTTTCATACCGTCTGATAGTCAAAGCGTTTCAATGAATGGTCTATACAGGAAACTAGTTTCTCGTTCAAAAATGGTGTTTGTCCTAACACCTGAAATTGTTTTATACATGTCTTTAAGACCTTATGCAACTGTATACATATTTTTCTTTCAGAAATTAAGTAGTCTGTAATTTTTTTTAAGAATAGCTTTCCAAGATGACTTCTGGTTACCTGAAGCAAGGAATTAGCGTAACAGGTGTTTCCTATGTTTGGTAGACCCTAGGGAAACAGACATAATAATAAGATACTTTAAAAAGAAACAAAAAATTGAAATTTATCAAGTAAGGATGTTAATTGGTCACTTAAAATTAAAATTCCTCGATACGTCAAATTACTTTTGGTGGTTCCCTCTTTTGTACCGTTGATTCCCAAGTTGAATAAAAAGCATGATCCTGTAAAATACATGCATTTAATTGCTTTCTCTTATGTCTTTATATACAGTATTTAGACATTGCCCTCGATCATCAAAAGGCTAAATTTACAAGTATAAAGTATTGATCAAAGACATTCATTTATTGATATTGCTTGTATCAGTGTTATGTATTATAATTTACAAAATAATTCACAAAGTACTTACATTTTCATGGAAAGTGTGTTTAGCTGAAATTTCTCTTTGAGGTATAATTTTATCCTGTTGTAAGATATGGCTAGAGCCCAATACTTTGTCATTGCGAATTGCTGACATCCCAAAGGTATATACCTTAATTAAAGCAAGATTAAAAAAAGTGTAACATTTTCTTCACGTGAATGTAGTTTAAATACGATATATGTTTAGAGTCACGTTAAATGATGCAAACTTTTTACCTGTGCCTTTTCTCCTCTGTGTCTTGAATCTACATTTACTTGGTGCATGTAAAATGAATCTGTATTCATTTCCTGTAAAAATAAAATAAATCAAATGTTTTCTGAAAGTTAATTTTCGATTTCACATTGAATCTTTAATCTAAATCATTACCCGTTTATTCTTGTGTGTTTTTCTCTCTCATAAACAGGCAGAGAAAATATAAGAATAAGAATTTAAAAGAAAAATTAAAAAAAAATATTTTGATAATATTACGTACCGTAATTTTCATTTGGTTTTTATCCCCAAAGCCTACTCTATGTTTCTCATTTGATGGTGGTTTAAGAACGTTTGTGCTCAACTCTCCGACTCTCTGTATAGAGCATTCAGTAGTTCGCTGATGTTTTGGAACTTTCTTAACTTTTGCATCTCCATTCGACAACTGTGATATACATAATACAAATGATAAACCTACACCATTCAGTCAACTGAATGATAACTAAAAGGTCTGGAACTGTCGCTGAATGGCAGAGCTCTGTCATCCAGTTTTTTTTTTTTTTTTTTTTTTTTTTTTTTAGATTTTTAGTCACCTTTTATTTGACTGCTTGGCAGAGTTTCATCCCATAATATACGACATTTATTAATATTTTCGTTACGCACAGAAGTAATGTTATGGTCAAAAATATGTTAAAGATACAAAATTTTTAAGTTCGGAAACAAATAACTAATATATAAGTAAATATATGTATTAAGATTCAACTTAAAGAAATCTACAGTATCTTTTTTATTTAAAATTTTGTATTTATGGAAAATTGAAACTATATAAATTATGTTACCTTTGAGACAGCGTTGTCTGGACATTTCAATTCGTTCTTGTTAATACTCGGTAATTGTAAACTATGACTTTGATTTGATTTCACCATTCGCAGATTTCCACTTTGTCCTAAGTCCTTTATTGTATACTATAAGAGAAGGGGATATTAAGCTTTGTGATTCAAACGTAATATTCTGCTTACTAAATGAAATATTTGCCAAATTAAATGTTTGTAGCAGTTTCTTAAAATTTTACCGATTCAGTATGCCTCCCTTTGCCACTAAATTGTGGATATGGGGCAGATCCTCTTCTTAAGCTGTTTACACCTAGTTTCGTCGGGTAACTCTATATGAATAACATACAAGCTTATATAATAATATCTGTGTTCCCTGCAAAGCAGAATGATACGAGGGCCGTTCAATAAATAATGCAATAGGTCATCTAGAAGTAAGAAAAGTACGTAATACATATTATAAACATTTTCAATCCGTCAAAGCTTTCCCTGTTATCCTTTACACATGTCTTAAGTCTTTGTACCCATGACCAGAAAACTTCAGCATACCCATCTTTAAGGATACCCTAAAGACACTGATGAATATCACTTTCCATGACATATCTCATATTATGCAATCTCCCTTTGATTGTTTTCATACATTTTTGGAATAAAAAGATCTCAAAATGGTTGAGATCTAGGACAAGCTCTAAAATACTTTAAAATGATAAGATAATATTTCCCGACGGAATGGTTGTTAATTACCAAGATTACAAAACTTGTAACCTTAAACTTGAACATTATTTTTTCTTTTCAAAATATTTCATAGCCCCAATGCATGTATACACTTTATTTTATGAACTTTGAGAGTTAGGTCTGAGTCATTAGTCAGTTTTACTTTGCATCGCTTCTTATAAGTGATAATGATGAAAGAATTCAGTGTTACAGTTTGTGATAGTTAATACACTTTTCGAGAATACTTCATCGATTTGATTGAACTGATAACTTTGATACTTAAATTTAGATATTTTTAACTAGCATGTATTTCCAAGATTATAACCTCATCTCATCATAATTACCTTTAAATCTGTTACACATTTAAGATACATTCAAGTTCTTAGATGATAATAATGAAGTAAAAACAAAGTCATTCAGAATGAGAAAAAAGCTATCTATTGCTAGTTAAAAATCAGTGGGAATGTTGAATTGTTGAGGGAAGAAATAAATTATATTTGCCCCAACTTTCACTGAAAACAGGGATATTAATTTGGGTATGTTCCTCTTTCTGTCTACCTGTCTGTTACCTGTGTCTGTGCAACACTTTATTTTCAGACGATTTATTACAAAATCCTTGAGTCTGTGATATATTATGTATCTGGAAGGCAAACAAATACAGAATTGCCAATCAGTTGACCGTAAGACGTTCACACCCCTTACCGGTTAATCGGATTTACAATTTTACTTGGTATTTTATTTCCTCAAGTCCCTTAAGCATAAAATATTCCTATTTCAAATGTTTGTTTGTTTGTTGTTGAACGTCTCTCCCGAGAATTTTCATTCATATGGAGATCTTTTTCGTGCCCGCACCTACTGCGACACGGGACCTCGGTTTATATGGTCTCATCCAAAAGACTGGTCTCCACGCCCTACAGTGGGATTCAAACCCGCGACGTAAGGGTCAACTCCTTACTCCGCGACTCTAGAACAGACGCTCTTACCACTGCGCCACGCGTGCGACAGTTTTCAAATGTCCTTGATGTCCCTGACATATCCAACAAACTAGACAGTGAGTACTTATATTCATATTTGAAATAAAAACGTAAATTTTAAATGCTGATTTTAGATCATAAATAGGCGAGGCTTTTATGTTCATTTTCATTTCACCCGCCAATTGAGGTTTATAACAAAGCCGCAGCAAGTGATTGAAATGCATAAGGCACTTGAACTTTCAATTTGCGAAATTTACATTCAGTTGTAAATATCAAGAAATGAACACATTTAACTTTCAGAGAGTTTCACAGAAAAAAAAAAAACATTCAGCAATGTAAATTTTCACTTTATAAGGCCACTGTGCTCAGTCAGATGAAAAATACAGTTAATTTCATTATAGAACTAAAGATCAAACTTGGTGATCTCACGGTTTTAAACAGTAATTTACACTCTAAACTGACTAATTAGAGTATATTATATACTACGACAATCTCAATTGAAAGCCCTGTCTCTGTAAGTTTAATAGTTACAGCCAAGGTTCACATTTTGAAAAAGAGGTCAAACTTCAAGGTGAATGTCATTGAGTAAAAAAAATTACAATATAATTTAGCAAAAAATACACATGTAAAAGTAAGAAAGCCTTGCCTTTTCAGGTTAAAAATGTTCAGCATAGGTTAAAGTTTATATATGTAATAGTTCAAAATCAAGGTCATGAGGTCTAAAGCATAATGTTTTCTGATAGGACTTATCACAGGTGTGGCACATGTAAACTTCTAAAACCCTTTTCCTTAAGGTGCCAAAGTTACAGCCTATATTATGATTTAGTAAAATTAAGTCAAGAAGTAAATATTATAAAGAAAAAAATATCTTTTAAAAAGTTTTTACATAGATTATGCAGGTGTTAAATATGACAACCCAATCATAGATTACTCGGAACTCAGTGCCATTGAGCAGTGAGGGATCTTTATCGTGCCAACACCTGCCGTGACACGGGGCCTCGGTTTTTAAGGTCTCATCCGAAGGACCCGTAACTTTCACTTCAAAGTGCCGAGCGCATGGCGTAGGAACAGTTGCTACCCATTTTTTTTATCAACTTGGGTCAGTCACGACCTCCCGATCACGGAGCAAGCGCTCTACCGACTGAGCTACCGTGAACGGTTTTACACATTGAAGTTTAGTTTGTATGGATAAATACATCAGAGTGTCGTGAGGTCATGAATATATTTTGATAATATCTTTTTTTATTTGAACATGCAGAAAATTATAATGCATAAAGGTATAAATTGATATCTTTTTTTTTACCTTCGATTAATGGGACAGACAGAAAGGCATGCAAACAGGCACCGGGTAAATTCATTCTTAATTAATGTTGATATTATAGGCACCATATAAGATTATTGGAAACACTTTCTATATATTTTTCAGTGAAAAGCCACAGACAAGGATTGTAAAAAATAATTTAAGAAATCGATTTTTATATATACTAACCTCTTGTTTTGATTGAAATTTATCTGATTGATTGATCATATGATGCTTTTCATGTTTATCTGTGAAGACAAAAATAATTTAATGATTATTCTTATAATGAATTTTGGGTAGACTGTGAATTACATTTTCATAATATTGTTATGTACATGTGTTTACATGTCTTTGAATTGTAATATGATAATATATTTTATATGTATATTTACAGCTCTTTTTCAGTTCTGCGTGGCTTTGACCACTTTGCCGACCTGCAGTGCCTCTGTGATAAAAATATGAATAAATGTAAAATTGTTAAATTGTAAGTTTAGAAAGATGATAACTACGCAGTATACATTGTAGATGAAACATTTAAAAGCTACATTGTTAGAAACTTTTAGGAGTATATGAGATATATCCAATAATATTTTTCAACTCACACTTTAGCCAGCATTGCTTTGCTGATCATCATCATAGTTTTAAAAGATTTAATTTTATAGTTTGTAATCACAATGATCCTGGCTGAACCAATCTCGAATCTAATTTCAGGAGGATGCTGAATATCAACAACTAATGTGGCATTTTTTTTAATATGCAGAAGGCATCTAAAAAACATTTTCCATATTCATGAATTCATATTTAAAAAGGGAAATCTTTATAATTAATATAGAATATAAATTTCAGCTCAGTCCCAACCTAGCGTTCAAAGTTTGGGGAAAAAATGAAATTTTGAAGAAGAAATGGTTGCAAATTAACGCAAGAAATTGGTTTTTAAACGATTTTTCTATAAAGCTCCCTATATAATCTATGTAAATAAATTTTTTTCTCCTTTTATGGCCCAGATAGTGTCTAATTTTCTTTCTTTTTTTTAAATTCTGGCTTTAAAAATCGTTCGTAAATAAAAAAAAAAAGTAATGAGGTAAATAAAATGAATTTGTTTTTGCGTCCAATAAATAATGATAAAATGACATGAATAAGATAATGGAAAAAAAAAAGACAAACTGACAGGGAGAAAATTGATCAGATTATCTTTGTAACACTACATTTAGTACTGATATATTTTGCCTAGTAAATGTTCTGTATGCAGAGAAAAAAAAACTTAAGGTATTTAGTGTATAATAAGTAAAATCTCTATAGTTAAAAATTCAGATTTACTTACCCCTGCGAGAAGAACTGGTTGAAAGGAAGGGGGTAGGGTAATGAAGCAGTGTAAAGATATATATATATATATATCTTTATTTTATTGATCAAAATCAAAGAATGAACATCATTTGAATAGAAGGAGACATATTAAGCTTGTTTGGACAATTTCTTCAGTGAAGAGTTTAAACGTTTTGAATATGGAAGTCCTTTATACAGATGCAAATGAACATAAGAAGCACATGAAATATATATTTACCTCCCTTTTGACATGTCTTTTTCCTTGCAGCACTTCACACAATGGTAGTAAATGTGACGATTAAGGACTGTAAGGAAAAAAAAATAAAATTGTAACATTTTACAACAGGTTGGATGGATTATTATGATATAATATTTTTTTTATATATTTAGATAAAATTTGAAGCAATATATAAATAGAATTCTATTATAGAATTTAGGCTTCAATCTACATTCTGTAAGAGAAAGAATTTATACATATCAGTAAAGAATGGGGAGGTTGGACTTAACACAATATTTGTTGTGTAAAGTTTGGACAGTATCAGGAATTTGTTTACCGTGATGTTTTCTATCAACACGTGTCTCCATTATGTACTATTCCAGGTAAAGTTATTTCTTTAAACAATAAAACCGGTGTCTTTTGTTTCACTTATTTGTTGGTAAGATGTATAAATGACTGGATCGACGTTTATCGATTTCATGTTTAGTCGCTTTCATTATTAAGCCAAATACATGTAAATATGTTTTACATACATAACATTTTGATATGTGAACAGGGGATTCTTACGCGTACTTCTTCATGGCACCTTTTCCAGTCTCTGTTGTTTTTAGGTACTTGTTTGCCCACCTTACTACTTCCATTATTCAATAGATTTTTTGGCTTTATTACTATTTCTTGTCTTCACATTTCATTTACGTCCGAGTTCCATTTAATTTGAAATCAAAATTGGCTTTTGTTGACACATTTTATTTCTTTGATGACCTGGTGGTAATGTCCAATAAGTTAAAAGTAAATGTCTGATAATACTTTCTGCCACCATACAAGTAAGTTATAGAATTATTTTTAAATTTACAAGGTTTTTTGCTGTAAAACAACCGATAAAAGCGTAGGCTTACATTGTAAAAATATTTAAAATGTGCATTTTTGGAGAGATATTTGAAACTAAAATATATTGTTCATTATTGGTCAACATAATAGTTATTTGTTATTTATGAATAAAAATAAGCTTCAGTGTGACATTAAAGAGATTTTTATGTGTTTCTCTAATTTTCATTGAAACTTCAGTGTTACTTGTGGTCATTTAAGGTCTTTTAATAAAAACATATTTGTCAAGGACTTAATTTGCTAGCATTGTCGTGAAAAACATAACATAATTGTATTGTTTACGCAACCAACCTCAGCAATTTTCTTGATGACTTCAACGATGAAAGAAAACTAGCAATATACATGACAGTATGATCAAATAGGGATTGCTGTATTTTTTGTTTGTACTGTAATTTACATCTAACGAAAAAAAAAAAAACAAAACCAAGTAAAAAGTAATAAAACAAGGACAAATTTTGATTCAAATGTCAACTATTATTTTTTCTAATCTCATGATATAACAAAAACCATATTTTAAGGAGATAAAACGTACTTACTCTTTTGTTGATACGAAAAGTGTCTATGAGACGGTGTTTTCCAAAAAAAAATGATTAAATCGAAAGTGAAAGTTGTAGGATTTGTCGCACAAGTATATATACACAATCTATATCCAAGACATATATTAATAAATCTACTGAATAGATTCTACATTACATGTATTTAACACCTGAAATAACCTTAAAGTCGCTCATAACAGACAAAGACGTAATGTGCTCTCAAAATGTTTGCAGCCAATCACAGGTTATAGATATCATAGCTGCATAACCTGATATCCGATTACAATCATTCAAACGATTATACCTGTACACCTACAGTGAACTGAAGCCAGCAGCTGTTCTTTACAATTTTATTTACTTAAATAACAGCAAATGTTACAATATATGGAAAACGTCAATAAATGTTTGACAAATATCAAGGCTTCCTCATTTCATAATTTATGTTCAATCAGATTGCCTAGATGATGTTTTTAATAAATATATTGCGTATGAAAGTCTTTCATATGATTATAGAAATCCTCCCGGTAATCTTGAGACCATAAACAAAGTAGAACGGTCCTTAATTCCTATGTCCTCTATCCTTTTTCGAGCTTCCGGTTGGTCATGTCTGTATTCCCTACCACTAAATGTTAGCCTGATGTGTTGTAACTCAATCCCTACCCTTCCAGCTAAAGTCTCAAATATCCTGAGAAATTCGTCAGTCTGAAAAAATGGTCATTTGCAATTAACTGAAATGTAATGTTAAGTATCTTTTTTGTATGCCATGGATTCAAAATATAATTAAACATAGTTTCATGAGATTAATCACATACCTTTTGAACAGTGATAGTTTCAGATTTGTTTCTTGTTGACATTTTCACAAATATTGTCAGAGACATCTTACTTGTAATAATAATAACTATCAAAATATATCAAATATAACACAAAAGCAAAATGAAAATAGATTTCCCTGTATATCCTATATATTCTCATATGGAGGATGTACCTTCGAAACGTCTATGTCCAAACTGCAAAACTCTTCTACAGCATGACCAAGCTTGTAAATCTATGCTCTGCACGTTCTGTAAAACTGAGTTCTGTTTTGCATGTTTGAAAGTTGCCAGGGATGGAAAACTTCCCTGTGGGGAATTTGATGAGCGATGTATCGTAGCACCTATCCAATCAACAGAATGAATTATTCATTCACTAAAATTCTGTCGATTTAAGCTCTTTTATCCACATGCCTGTTTGTCTATCCATCCATCTGTAAACATTGCACATCTTCGATTTTTTTCTTAAAAACCACCTGTTGGCCAATTTCAACCAATTGTGCCTGTCGTCTCAAGGCATCTTGCCAACATTTGCTAAAAAGTAGAAACCATAGATAATTTTCTGTTGCGATCCCTCAGTTATGTCTCTCTCTCTCTCTCTCTCATTTTTTTTTTTTTTTTGCTTGTCAATGCAATTTAACTTTATTTGTTACCCACCCCTTTCAAACCGAAATTGGTTCCTAAGGATCTTGGAATTATGCAGGGAAAGTCGTGTCGTCTAACTACAAAAGGAAATTGATTGGTCATATTAAAATGCAAGCAATAACAGGTTATGCGAGTTCAAATGTCATGGAAAAACATAGGAAAACCTTTTAAAATCCATCTGCTACGGAGAACCACTGGGCTATTACATGTACTAGTCATAATATGTAAGCATCACAAGCTACTGTAGATTCAAATTTATTAAAACCATGTCAACTGGGTCTAAGGTAGGCTAAAATATAGATTCTGAGCCTTACACATGAATATTTAGAAAATTAACACGATTTTTCTGAAGAGTAACAGAGTTATATTTACACTTAATCACACATATGCATACATTCCACAAGATATCAAGCATTTTAGAACCTGGGATTTAGGATGGGATTAAATTTTGTGACAAAAATTTACCTAATACCAAATAGATGTATACATTTCCTGAGAGTAGCAGGTCCATGATAGTCATTTTAATAATGAAACGACACAATGTTGATTGTATTCGAGTAAGTCTTGACAGCTTGGAGTTATGTTTGATACATAGTATGGGTTGAGACTTCCATAAAAACAAAATTGAGGAGGAGTATCAGGGTCAAATTTACTCGGGGGAGCGTTGTGGTCCATGGGTTTTTTGTTTTCATTTTCTTTTAAGTTTTTATAATCAGTCTTAAATAATTCTTTTTTATTAAGTCTTACGATAATAATGCTTTGATAAACAATTAAAATTTATTGTCATGTTTAGAAATGGAAAATCTAATAACACATTGCATATGAGTAATTGAATAAATATTTTGAAATTTTTTTATTGTTTTCATCATTTATTTTCTTTCTTTGAATTAATCTGATAGCTTTTACGCAATTATATATTGACTGCACACATGCAATCTAGGCTGGCCTTAAAGGGGCTTGGACACAGATTTGAAGTTAATATTTCCTCAAATTTTTGTTTACGATTCCCCGGGTGTGTCTAAGTCCCTTTAAATAAAGATATTGTATCGGGGATGGAAACTAAGTAATTGATTTTAGCTTGTCATTCCTGTAAGGTTGTGTCCCTAAAATGATAATCCTTTCTTAGGGCTGCAAGGCTAATACATGTACTAGAATGATACTTTGGATTCAATAAAAACGGGGTAGTAAAGGTACCTGTTTTATATTTATTTTAACTCGACCAAATTCACAATAGGCTAAGATCCACCCCCACCCTCTTTTAAGGTAAATCATTTCAGATGCTTTCATATAAATCGATTAAAAAGTAGTTTCATAAGTTGGAAATATATCTGTGTATTTTTTTTTTAGCTAGAGTAAAATTTACACAAAGCATATCGAAAGAGAAAGTTGAATGAACATTAAGAATTTCCTATTTTTTTCTTAGTTTCATTTTACTTTAGTATTGGGATTAATGTACATATGGAGTATTTCAGAAAAAGTGTGAAAACCTCTCGGAAAGAAAAAAATAGTTTTTTTTTTTTTTTTATTCTAATAAAATGTTTTAAACATTATGTAAAAAATGTCATAGTTTGTACAGTCATGTATTTTACATTTTAAAGGAAATTTATAGTTCATCTAAAGCACGTTATGGTTTAATTAATATAAATAATCTCGATTGAATATTAGATTTTTCAGACAAGATAAACACACAAAGTAAAGGTGATTTAACCCTTTTGCTGCCGTGCAGATTTCCAGTTCAAATTACGTACAGTGCCGTGACAGTTTTCTATTACGTTAAATCTATGATGTAACGTAACTGTGACGTCACAAACAATGTACGTAGGTAAAGGTATACGTGTATACTTTTTCGTATTTGCAGAATATTGTTACAATAGAGACAATAATAGATTCTACAACGACAGGCCCCTTCGAAAAAAAAAATACATTTATAGAACGCACAAAATTAATAGTAATATTCTTAGTAGATCTAGTCACAGGCACTTGACGTTACATATTTTTCTTATTTAAAAAATATAACCTCATATCCAATTCACGTGAATTATTGGGTAGGGTACCTGTGGATCAAGTGTATACACGTACAACATATATTGAACGCAGTACGAGTTAAGTTAAAAATATATACAAGTACAGTGTAATTGAAACACAGTGATACGTAAATAATTCTTTTCGGAATCTATCAGTGAAAGTGTTCTAAAACATAAAAATTCGATTGGACTTGAAAAAGGTTAATTTCTGTTCGTAAACCTTATACATATTTTTGAACATAGGCCTTACATATAACCACATGTACACACACTTCTTTCCCTGAAACCACTTGTATTGTTTTAAATTATATAATTGTTATGGTTGTATTTGTTCAAACGTTAGTATGTTGATCTTTTACTGTCACATTTTTGTAACCGTATTCTTACAAATTATAACTTGGAATACACCGACTAAGACGTACGTTACTTCCAAATGTTCGTTTTCTTCGGAGTCTTTACCACCCTTAATCGGCAACTCTGATGCAATACATGGATTATTTAATTCAATCAAATGAAGAAGCTTAGATTTATAAAACTTATATTTTGTCCTTTTTGTATTTTGACTACAACTTTTTTTTTCTACAATATTTATGACTTGTATCAGGCACTGTTTCTGTAATACTTTTTTAACCCATAGTAAAACAATGTTATTATTATGCTGTGGGTTAAAAAAAAATATCACAAAAACAAGTGCCTGTGCTTTGTACTTCATTTCATTTGTTAAAACTAAATATTCCGTCAACTTGTAACTTACAATGTGCATCTACATGTAAGTAGTAATCGGCCTTAAAAGTTTAAAAGTTTTCATTGCAAATATGTTTTTCAAACTGAAAGCGTCAAAGTACAATATTAGGAGTACACAATGCAAACGTTTTGGCGATCGGCAACTCTTAATGTGCGATCCTACAACTAAAATAACATGGTAGATAAATGACAAGGTTACTACTGTACATGTATATAAGTATATTATGATTTTTCACAATTACATTGGAGAGGTGTGGAACCTATTGAGCAAAAAGAACCGTTAATTTATGTATTTATCTACTTCATTTGGAATGCTTCGCCTAGCTGTTAGAAAATAAAATAGACTATTACTACTAGGTACATTGTAAGTTACGTTGGGAGGAAATCAAGATCTTATGGGTATTTGCGAGGGTGGGGGTCTTGCCCCGATTTCAACCGAAAAGATATTTAGCCTGCCATCTGATTGTTAATACCTCCCATAATTCTTCCTTTAATTTAATAGCAAAACATTAATCTGACACGATAAGCATGCCAAAATATCTGATCCCGGCTAATAATACCCCCCCCCCCCTCTCCGCAGTTAAAATCTATGATTCGTGCCAAAAAGAAACCTGTATTGGTCGTATGCACAAACAGAATGGATGGGATTGGATGGGAACTTATAAACATGCAGAGGTTCCATGTCACAGCCGTTTTCTGCAGAAATAAGAGCCTAATTGCCCAATGGACATAAGCAGTCTTTTCCTGCAATTGGCGATTTTCTAATTCGAGCGAAACATTCTCGAAGGGACAACAAAAAGGCTAAGGAAATTTGAAAAAAAAAATGTTTCTTTTCCCTAATTATATCCTTGTTTTCAACATTTAAACAACAAAACACCAACAATTATGCCCCTCCCCCTTTTTCGCCGATATACACCCCCGGGCTTGTTGGGGGTTTCCCCCCACAAATTATTTTTCTTAAGACTTTTTATGCCCCCGGATCGAAAGATCCCGGGGGTATATTGTTTTTGTCCTGTCTGTCTGTTTGTCTAGCTGTTGTCAACTTTAACCTAGCCCATAACTATTGCGCTGTCAAGGGTAATGCTTTAATATTTGACATGAGTGTTCATTATGACAAGACCTACCCATTGGTACACAAATTTTTTATCATGTGACCTCAACTGTGACCTTTGACCTACATTTGAAAAACTTTAACATTGACCATAACTATTGCACTGTAGTCTACGTCCCACACCAGAATTGTGTTATCATCGGGGGCATAGTGTTTCACAAACACATCTTGTTAATCATGTATACCATAAATATACACAGTCGCGATTTTTTTTTTTTTTTTTTTTTTTGGCTTTCCCTCCAGATTTTTACAATGGTAAATATAATTCATAAAATACTATCAAAACTGGGTGTTGTGTATTTGGGGAAGAGGGTAGGACCATCCACGAGCACATGTACATGTGCCACAAAAGAAGGCATCTTGATTTTTCTTAATGAAAATGTCGTGCACTGACTACTTGTATTCTATAATTGAATGTTTATCTGTAGAGTTCTTTGTCTATTTGCCGAATTTCTTTTATTATGCGACATGTAATCTGTTGTAAACTGCATTTCTCTGCATAAATTTGTGATGCTCCTGAGGATAAAACTTGGTTTTATAGTCGGTTAAAAATCTCTACAAGGCTTAAATGTTAAATTGTTAAACTTTATTACCTGCATATATAATGCCGATTTTAGATTTAAAAATTATTTACAGAAATTACAATGATATTGCATTACTACTGCAGAGTTGGCGAAATGTGCCGGATTACCGACGATCGCCGGTAGCTTTCACACATGTCCGGCAAAAGTTGAAACCATGCCGGACATCGCGTGTCCGATAAATATTAAAACACCATTACCCAGAGAAATTAAAGTTATTCCCGTGTTTTAGGAAAAATATTACTGAAAAAAAAACCTACGGGAACTTTTACGGCATTGTATTGCTTTTATCGTGCAGACAAGGATTGAAAATATTGATAAATTTGCATAATTTCAAATCAGAATGCATCGATTACATTTTCTGGAGATCAAGACAAATGAAAAATCTGATTAAAATTCTTTCTTATAATTTTCAGTATTAAATTGGTTTTAAAAATGATTGATTGTTTTCTGCAACAAGAGGCCAAAATGGCGCGAAACTTAGAATGATGACGGAACGTCATAGTCATGCAGTTTTACTTGTGACGTAATGAGTTAACGGTAGGCCCAAAATAGGCCCATGGCACTTAACGTAGTTTTTGAAAATAGGCCCAAAATAGGCCCGCGGCACAAAGAATGTTAAAATGCTTATTTTATATTTAAGATTTATAGTTTCGTTTTCACTTGTCTTTCTAGGTAATGATAAATCTGTTTCCGGAATCTACTACGTATTGACTGTCAAATACAGGTATACATTTAATTGTGTAAAACGTATACTTAAATGCTGAAATGTGTCTGCATTGTGTTACATGTAAATATGTACTTTGATGCTGGTATGGGTCTGCATTAAATCGCTTTATTTATTTGCAGAAAATGGAACAGCTGAGCATTATCCTACTATGTGTATTCGTAAGTGTATTATCTGTACTATGTTTGTTCATAAATATAATTTTTTTTTAAATGAAAAAGCATAGTTTTATTCTTTGGAGAGTATATTTATTAAGATACACACATGGCTTCTTTGATAATTGCAGATTCCAGTCATTGTTCTTCTGATTTTATGTCTTCTATGCGTTTCCATATATTGGAAAAAGAAGTGGAAATCAAGAAATGTAATCCACGTTTCATTATACAATATATTTTGTGCAGTAACTATTTAAGCCTCCTAGGTAATCTTGCGTGCATAACTTCACTATCAATTAGGTTGACAACATTAATTTGAGGGACAAAACTGTTTAATTTTCAAGTTTTCATTAATATGCAAAAAAGAGCATTGCTTACAAGCACACAGTTTTCGAGCAATTATAGCTTATATGTGTCTTTTAGAAATCATTCCATATAGAGGCTCATAAAGATACTAGAAGCAGGGTATGTACATAAGTCAAAATTCAACTGCTATTTGAAGTTAGCTCCAATGTAATAATACTACAAATTATTCTACAAAATGACTTTCAGGAATTCTCAGAAAATATAATTTCGTCGAAATTTACGTCACGAGAACAATTAACTTTTATACTTCTTTTATTATTACAGAATAAATCCAGAGAAAATGAGGAAAACATCATCAGAGTGAGTAGTAATTTTATTATGAAAGTTTACATTGCTTAATAAATAAACTTTGAAACAACTGAGGAACCGTTGCATTAAATTAAAATTTATGCGATATCGTACAAAATAATAAAATCCTGTAGTAGCTAATAAATTGTATAAAGTGAATTAAATATGGTACAAACTTTCATCATAGATCATAAAAATAACTTGTTGAAACAGTCATCCTATTTAAGCAAAATGAATAAATGATATTAAGCCGCATTAATTTTGTTTTTCCTATAAAATATTAACATAATGTCAAATATAGTAACAAAAATGTGTACAATGTATGAAATAAGAAAAATATGCACCGACCAAGGCATCCATTTTTTCTTCTTTTTTTTTAGGGAGGGGGGGGGGATTATCTGTCAGTTTATCTGTCAATAACAGAAAATTAAGTGTATTCACAATCCACTCTGACAATAGTTCTAGATATGTATGTGTATAAATTATTATTAACACAAACTTCTTTCTAGTACAAGTTCAGTGTAGAAACGCAAATAGTCGCTCATTTTTAAAAGAGTACAAGAAAGGAATTTTTTTTTTTTCATTTTTAAAATGCATATTTCCAGACAACACATCACTATTGCATTGTCATTGGACTTTGATCAACGAAGTATCAAAATACTTGTAGGTGATAAGCAACTATTTAATCAAGTCTAGATTCATTCAAATCAGGAGTTCTTAAGAGTTCAGAAAGCTAGACAGAGAAAAGGAAAACTAGACTAGCAAAGTAACAACAGATATATGAATATATACCAAAACATATTTATCCTCCTGTGGAACGATACAATAGTATTATTACAAAACCATAATAATATAAATCCTTGAAACCTTCAAATTAATTTGAACTATAAATGTAATGTTATGTTTACAGTTTAGTTTAATGTAAACACTTCCATATTTATTTAATCAATAGTATCATTTTCTTGAATGATAGTTTCAAGATGAAGTCCACAGTAAGGACAAACATGAAGAAACACAGGTGAGCATCAGGACGTCTTTTTCTGAGAGAGATAATTATTTTTCCTTTGGTAGTGGTGGTTTACATTCATAAGACATATATTAATTATTGAGTAAATAATAATACAAAGTTAAAGCTCTATGGAAAGAAAATGATGAGTTTTCACATGCATATTTATAAATTTGTTGTTTTTAACACAATTGCTTTCAGGATATTCCATAATCACCTTTCTTAGATTAGCTGTTGGAACAACATGCTTGAGATTAAAACCGTTGATCTAGACTTGTATACTAATATTTAATTTCAGTAGGGTAAAAACAGATATGTTGAACAATTTCTAGTTTACCCAATGTATTACATATTTGTATTTTTTATATTAGGAAAGGGTTAATCTTTAACTCTTACTTATAGATTTTTCTACATAATAACAATGAGATATTAAAAAAAAAAAAAAAAAAAAAAAAAAAAAAAAAAAAGATGCCATTATTAGGATTTTTTATTTTAAAATTTTAGAAATGTTTCCTTTTCCAATCGACTTTTTTATATGTGTATATAGGCAATTGCTGCAACTCACATTTCCTAAACATACTTATATACATAGAAATACAATTTATTGGTTAAATTGTCTGTATAAATATTCATGTTAAGATAATTATTTTATGTATGCCATTGTATGCTTCATTGATTGAAAAGTACCCTGTTAAGAAAAAATATACAGGCGGCTTGAATAACCTGTTCTAACTAGCTTAACAGCTTTTACTGATTGATGGAAGAAGTAGTTTTTACAAGAAATTATGGAAAAATCTTAAGTGAATGTAAATATATGAGATTTAATGGTAAAAGCTTTTGCATAAATTTTATTTTGTTCAACCACTTAGGTTAACTTAACCACTTAACTCTCAATCATAAAATATTGAAATCATAGAATTTGCACTGCTTCTGAAGTTTATCTGTGCTTTAATTCGATGATCTAACACTGTACGATTTTAATTCCTAGACCAGACATTACCATTACTAATAATGCACTAATACTACTATAAATATAGATTCCGTTAATGGTATTACGAGAAAATGACGGCACACAACGGAATACTAATCAGGCATGTAAATTTATAGACATTTTTCAAATTCACTTAAACCACAAGCTTCATTTGCTTTTAGAAGTATCAGGATTTATAGAAATGAACATTTTGCTTTAATGTGTTTCATGTCATGTTCATGATGCTTTTTCAGCAATATTTCATTGAAAACATTGCAGCTGAAAAAGAAGAACAGCTACGAACTAAAACTTCTATTTGCACAAAGGAAGTAAGTCTTAGATATGTTAGTGATGTCTGTTACACAAATACAGTTTAGTAAAGACTAGACATGGGCGCTTACAAATGCTAATTAAAACACGCATGGAACAGCCTTTTTATAGAAAGAATGTATAAAACCACATTTAAATGCTTGCCCACTACCCAAAACTTAAGTTTTTTTCTTAAGAAGTTGTCTTATTATTCTTTACAACCTAAAGGAGTAGTGAATATCAAATAAATCTTCGGCACAAAGGCAAACCACATACAATTTTAAAGACGCTTAGAACGAGATGTGTTTAAAAAATACAAAGTCCCTGTATTGCATCTCAGGGCTATGGTTAAAGTGGGTTTTTTTTCACTGCAGGTCAAACACCAATGTCAAGAGTTACAAAAATATTTATGCCCAAAAGAAGGGTCTTGTCACAAAAACACGCACTTGAAACATAATACCCCTAGAAACAAGCATTCAGAAATTATGGCTAATGTTTATGATTTTGAAAAAAAGTAGGTCATAATCCATGGTCAATTTCATCAGATAAAAATATAGGGGGGGGGGGCTTTTTTTTACGAATGTGGTACCCACTTAATTGTCTTGTTACAAGCAAAACAATGTGATATATGAAAGTCCACGCACCCACCGTTCGAAAGTTATAGCCAGGGTTGAAATTTTTCAAAAGTAAATACATTCAAATGTCAAGCTCAAAAGGTCGAAATGTTGCTACCCACAACAAGATCTGGACACACTGGATACATAAAATATACTTGTACATGTGAATCATAAAAGCCCTAGCTCCATCTATTCAAAAGTTGTGGCTAAGGTTAAATTTGGTACATTTTTGCAAAAGTTGGTCAAACTCCAAGTCAAAAGGTTAAATATGTTGGTACCAAGAGAAAGGTCTTGTGAAAAGAAATACACAAATGAAAACTAAAAGTCCGAACATTCAACAATTCAAAAGCTATGGTCAAGGTTAAGTCTTTGCAGAAAAACAGATTAACAGCAGACAAACTAAAGGACAGACTTAAAAGATATATCAGTAATTCTACAAAAACATGACCAATTAAGAATTTTTTTTTATGTCGCTTGCAAATTTACCATTGTAATATCTTAATTATAAATTTAAAGGTCGATTCCAACTCTATGACTTAAAATACACACATGGTTTTGTAAATATTCACCGATATATATGCAGTTAAAGTTATGATATGAACATAATGTAATGTTGAAAAACGTATTCCACTGCAAATCTTAATGTCGCTTCATTTATATACAAATTTCAAGATAAAATTTTCAGCCGTAAAATCGTTCCGAATATAGTGCAATGAATGTTAAAAAATGTCTTTTATCCTATATAAAAAGAAATCAAACCACTTCTGGCAAAGAAATACATATATCTCCTTTCATGCGAATTTATAAGCATGTCGCTTAAAATCGATTAACTTCCTGAACGATTTTGTTTTAAATTTCCCGCATAGAATGCAGATTTCAAAAAGAGCTGAAACTTATCTGAAAGTGACCACGGAACCTTATATCATCGAATCTAGTTGCGAGTCAGCTATTTTACACGATTACATTTTCGACATAGCAAAATGAATTAGACAAAAACAGTTGTCTCTCTTAAAAATTTAACTTCCGTAAGGGTAATTCAAAAAAGTTTTTCCATTTAAGGTATAAAATTTTTGAATATTTTGGGAGTGAAATGCTTCATACTTTTGTTTAATATCCTAAAACAAACTTTAATTTTAACTATTGAAGAGAATTTTAACTTTTATTGCTGGGAATAAACTTCCGTAACGATTAACTTCCGTAACGATATTTTTCCCGAAAATTTAATTTAAATTCGGATTCATGCGAAACTTCATGAATCATACTTTAGCGTTCTTTACTGAACATCAGAAACGAAAAATTGGTCAAATTCAGCTTTATTTAAAAAATAATAAAGCTTGATCAAGCATTAAGAGCCATTCTCTGTAATGACTTGAACTTTTATATAGGAGCTGTGGCACGCATAGTCTCAGAATTTCTCCAAACTCTCTATGATAAAAGTCTTTGATACCGTAAACTCAAATCAGGCAAAAATGGGTTGCTATGTGTCATGGTTACCATAGCAACATGTCCTAAAGTTTGAAAAATGGCATTTTTAAACATGTTCAGAGTCCCACAGTTAACGTTTGCAGCAAAGCAAACAAGTGGCAATGACTGTTTCTGAAAGTTGAAGGCCTGATGTCTTAAATGCATGACAAACATGTTTGATAAATCAACTATAACAAACGTTACTATGGAAACAAAGTATTCAAAAGTAATGATTTTGTTCATTTAAACTTATAAAGTCATACACTTAAAAATGAAAAACAATTATAGGTTGAAAGGCAAGCAAATAATAGACAAGAGATCCTTGTAACATATACCAAGGACGAAATATGATATTTCTTATAGATTGGCAATGGTTGCCATGGTTTTAATACCACGAAGGGATTTTGAATTTACTCTCTTAGTGTTTTAATCTTATCCTATCTTTTTTAAAAGCATATTTTTATATAACTGATGATCAATTTTTAAAGGCGTTGGTGTGACCCTAATTTTCACATTCCAAAAAATTCAATTTCAATTCTTTAAATAGTGCGTTGCTATGGAAATAAGGCGAAAAAACATGCATAAAAATCTGAAAAATACTCTGTTTCCTTGGATACGTACCCTTTGTATGTAGATTCCCAAAACTTTAATGATTGATATATGTGAACAACTAACCTGATTTTCAATTTTGACTACTACCCATTCTCTAACTGGATGCAAAAAACTGGCACAAAGGGTCTAATATTGACATAAAATTAACAAAATCGAACATTTTCTCTTCTTGGTAACCATAGCAACAGTGTTGTATTTTTCAACAAACTTTATCAATATATGATATTCAACTTTAGTTCTGCCAGATAAGTACTATTCAAGGTGAGTCAAATAAAAAGTTTCTCGATTAAAAGGTTAGTAAATTCCTAAAGCAGCAAAAAGATATCACTTTAAACAACTAGTACATTGTTTCCATGGTTACACTGCAAAGTAACAATTAATCTCAATTTTTCTTATGTTGTCTGTGTTGCAAGGTCCTAAGGATGTATATGTGCCAATCATGAATCTTATTGTTTTTCCTCGAGATAGTAGCATTAACCCAATCATAGCAACAGATTTTGCATGGTGACACTGTGTTACCATGGCAACCATGAAAGCTATTTTTAGAATAATATTGCCAATACCTAATAACATAAGGTCAAATATTTTTCATTGTTTTTCTTAGTTTGTTGATTGAGTTTGACCATGTAACATCTATCATTTGTGAATATTGAGCGTTTTTCAGCATTTTTCAGCATCTAAAATGTATTCCAAATGTACCCATGGTTACCACTTACTTAGAGATAAATTCTAAATAGTTTCTTTATAGCATAAGTGGCAACAAGGTGTCATGTTTTTGGGAGAATGGTTTGTTTGTTTTTCTTAGTCTTTATTAAGGCTTAATAAAGATTTGAAGTAGCTGAAAATCTCAATTTTTTCAACTTTTCTGGCTGTTACCATGGCAACCAAGACACATAGCAACGAAATTTTATTTGATATATGTTTCTGGTGTCAAGTTGTAATAATGGGCAAAGTTTCATCAAAATCGGTGACCATGCGTGGCAAAGAAGTTTAAGTGGTTACAGAGAATCGCTATTAACTTCCGTAACATCACCTTGAAATCGATGGTATCTTGAAAATGTTGTAAAAAGTTAACGAAGCCAGCTGCAGATTTGTGGACAATTCTTTGTTTTCAAGTGCACTGAAAGGTGCTTTAGAGAATTATGATGTTCATTTTGCTATTTGAAACAATTATTTTGTTCGTGTTTTTTTTCACTCTGAATTGGTCCATTTATCGTAGAATGACCGATATGTCTCCGAATCTTTGATTTTGGGTGCATAAAAAGAATCAGAATTGATGGAATGAAATCATAAAAAAATCCCCATTCTTCGGAGACATAACTTAATTGTTCATTCCGCGTTTATATTTTTTTTTTTTAAATGTCTTTATTTTTCCTGTATCAATTTACTGCCGAAAATCTGCAATAGTGTACATAACATAAAGTACAGTTGACTTGTTTACATTTGTGCAGCAATGACAACCATAAAATATTCTTTTTTTTATTATTGATATGGCTTATTTCTATAATATTTACTCTTAAATGCCCTTGAAAAGAAGATGTTTTGTTGTTGTTTTTTTCATTTCATTGAGTAGAATAGAACATTAACGTCTGACTCATTATTTGCCTTAGACAACATGTCTTGGGTTCTTCAGTATAAATATGTATTACAAAGCGAGTATCTCACTTTTCTATACAAAGGGATTTGTATTAGATCTTTGTAAAGAAACACCCACACATCTAGTATCAATTAACATACAAAGGTACAGAACATCATAACATGTAGAATTACATTGTACAAATGTAGAAAAAAATGACTCAGTACGACGTTAGTCGATTTAAGTGTCTTCTTTTTGTATCTTTCTCCAAATTTCCTCTGTAATTTATTTTTTTAGATAGCCTTGCAGACAACACTCCCTGAAACATCGGAAAAATATACACAGATTTTATATGCAGCAGAGAACAAGTGCACCCAAACCGAGGAGGTAAACTCCTGATTCCGTAATATTTATTTTTATTCAATCTTTAAATTTGATAAGCGTCTAAAGATACCTCTGAAGCTTATAATTCAATCAAGCAGGATGTATTAATCACATCTGCAACTTTCTCAGTCATTGGGTACCTAATTATTCTGATCTGGAAAGCTATTTTTGTAAGTTCCTAAATAAAATTACAACCACGATAAATACTTACATTGTATATATTGTGGTCTTTGTGATACATTGTAGATGCACTTAATGATGACTTAACAGATTCAGATATATAAGCATTCAAATTTGATATAAGTTGTAGTTATTTGCTCATAAAAGCGCCCTTTTGTTTGTTATTAAATCTTGTTGTTTTTTTTTTTATTTTTAGCCGAGAAGGATTCAGCAAGGTGTTGGCCTTGATACCCCACATAAATCAGAAAGACAAGGAAAGAAACGCAAGGTAAAACTGCAGTGATATAAGTCATACATAAATCTAAAATACTAAATTTGAAAAAAACTTTAAAGAATATGTTCATAGACTTCCAAAATAAATCTTTTAGAAAAAATCAAAATCAAAGAAAACAGCCACAGAAGGATTGCAGGATGATGCAAAGCAGAGTGTGGTAAATGAGGTAAATATATAAAGTAGTTAAAAAACAGATTATTTCAGAATATTACTTAAAATGTGTTTTAGAGTAATCGTCCTACACTTTACATGCAGTCCTTTATACAAAATATTAATTCAATGTATATCATCAAGATATTCATTACCTTGCCATTTAGCTTACCAGAGCTGAAAGCTGAAGTGAGCTTTTCTGATAACCCGTTGTCCGTCGTCCGTCTAGCTGTACCTCTATCCGTCCGTCTGTAATTTTTTTCACATTCGCAAGTTTTTCTCAATAACCTATAGGCAGAGTTAACCAGAGTTAGTACAAAGCATCCCTAGGTAAAGGGGATTCCAACTTCTTGAAATGGAGGTGCAAACCCCTTTCCAAAGAGAGATAATCAGGAAAAGAAAATTAGGCTTGGACCATTAAAAAATCTTCTTTTCAAGAACCATTAAGCCAGAAAAGCTTAAACTTATATGGAACCTTTCTCATGTTTCTGAGGTAGTGAAGATTCTCCCCGGGAGGAGAGTGGTGCCAAAATATGTAATCAAAGTTTTAAACTGAAATATATAGGAAAAATCTTTAAAAATCTTTTTTCTCAAAAACTATTGTGCAGAAAAGCTGAAAGTTATTTGGAAACTTTTTGAGGTAGAGTAGATTCTAAGTTGTTCGAAACATAGCCCCGGGAATAGGCTGGGGCTACAATAAGGAATCAACGTTTTATACTAAAATGCTGAATGAAATTCTTTCTCTAAAAGCTTGGACCAAAAGATTAATTTTAGGTAAAAGCTTCCTTGGGTAGAGTAGATATTTTTTTCAGATCAAGGTCCTCTTGGGACAGGGATTGGTCATAGAAGGGAATCAAATTTTAACAGTGAAATATATAGGGGAAAAAAATAACAGACTTTTTTTTTAACTGCTGACCAGAAAAGCTTAAACTTATGTGGAAGTTTCCTGAAGTTGTGTAAATTGTTCATTTTTCAGATCATGGGTCAAAAGGGTGGGGTGGGAAACCAATAGGGAAACCTTGGAAAAAATCTTTAAACTCCTCTACTCAAGAACAGCAAAACTATGATGAACCATATCAAGTGGGGGCATCCTATGGTACTGTAGATTTATTTTTCTTCAAATCAGGGTCCCTGTATATAGGGGGAGGCAACAATTGTTGGTCAAAATTTTACATAGGAAAACATGTCCATCATACAAAGAGAATGTGATACCGAACAGTAGGGCAAAATTGACTCAGGTGAACGTTGTGGCCCATAGGCCTCTTGTTTTCCAGATATTTATTTTTTAAAAGTATTATATCAATTGATCAAAGCACTCTTAATATTTCATTTAAAGGTGGAAACAATTAATTTGATAGAGTTTGATCCTCCAAAGGCAAGTTTCTTTTTTGATGTAATTCCTGTATTGCATTCACTTTGTTGCTTTTCACTACATTATAGCTTTTCTTTAGTCATATTTCTAAACATTTTCATTAACGAATAGACAATTTTGATATTACATGTATTATTTTTTGCAAAAACCATTTTTCATATACTTTTAGGGAAATAAAAATCTTGGTAATACTTGTTTCTTCAACTCAACGCTACAAGTAAGAAACCATAGAAAAGACTTAGGTCAAAATTTAAATTTTGAAAATTGCACATGTGTTAAAGAATGTGCAAGTTTGTTTAATTTTTAAATACAAAGATATGCTGGAAATTTGTTATATTCTAAAGATACATCAATTTAAAGTTTGACGTATGTAAATATGTTTGCGATTATGGTCCAGAGGCTGTGTATTTAATTAGAAATAGACTAATTACAGCGCAAAAATAATTATATTCATAATTATATTCATTTTTTCTTGTTCTTTCTATGTTAGGCATTGTACTTTACCAAATCCTTTAAAGATGCTCTTTCCTGCATGAAGGTAAGATTTTTCACACATCGTATATAACCTGAACCATTTTTTGGCTTTACAATATGGATTTGGTAAAAACATACACAATCTAAAATAATCCAGATACAAAATTTTGAAATTATGTTTGATGAAATTTCCTTATATATTCTTAAGATTTAATCATGTGGGGCTTTATTTGGTGATAGAGCTTTGAATTTTCCCACCAATACATCGTTACACATGTGTATTTTTCTTATTCATATGTTATTTTGTTCGAAGAAATCCCTTTCAAGCATTGATACTTCAACACTGACGGAAAGGGTTTTAGATTTGCTGGAGAAAAAGAATACTAACCACTCTCAGGAATTAACGGATGTTCTGAATACTGTTAGGAACATGTGAGCACCATTATCCATAAATTATGTTGTATAGTTATATCAAATACGTACAACGTAAATGCCTGTTCAACTTTTGTTGTATTGCAAATGTATGGAAACTTCACTAACTCAGCATAATGGAAGTCAGTATTTTATGTAATTTTATTTCAGAAACGATCAATTTGGTCGAGGAACACAAGAGGATAGTTACGAATTGTTAAATACGTTACTGGGAGGATTATTTGATGAACTCCGAACTGTTAGTGTGAGTGATATACCCTGTATCACAAATGCACATATAATCTTTAAAAAAAAACATGTAAAATAAATAATTGTTTTATACAAAACATTTGATTCAGTTTAATAAAAATATCAAATCATTCTCGATAACTTTATATTTATTTCAGGAAAATGGAACATTGCAATCAGCAGGTATTCAAACTGTATATGAATTTCTGTGTCAAATTCTTTATTTGATGTGCTTCGTAGATGTTTTGCAATTTTAAAAGTTCTACAATTGTTCTACATTTTTAGATTATGACTCTGATCAAAATGGTATAAGTGTAAAAAATCTGTTCACCGGGTTTTTCATAACCATCTACGTTTATGATTCCTGTTGTGACGTAAGAATTTTTTTTCTATTTTCCTGCTGTCATTAATTACGCTGAAGCACGTTTGCATGTAAGCTGGTTCATGCATGATCAAAACATAGTTCCTTAATTCCTAATTTGATTCTTAAAAGGCTATAAAATTATCAACGCACTACTCCTAAAAAAATACTATAGTAAACTACAACTATAGTTTTTACTACAGTAAATTGAAGTATTTTTACTATGTATTTCAGATTGTTATATATATTTTTTTGTTCTGAAATTCATACATGCATATATCTTTGTTAAATGGAATTATTATTGGTACATTTGCAAATTATTTCCACATTTTACAGTACTGTTATCGAATATAAGAGATTTTAAGCTTTGACACTTCAAAAAAAAAGTCCAGAGTTAAGTTTCACACTAAATGAAGGTAAAAAAAAGTTTTTACTATAGTTAATTATAGTAAATTTTTGTTAGGGACGGTTTACAAACATACTAAAAAAAAACACTTTTTTTCTTCTCAGGTTGAGGTTGACTTTGAGGAATTTACAACTTTAAGCATTCCAATTATTGAAGAGCTGGAACGTAATTTCGATGTAGGAGTTATTTATTATTGAGAAATAACGGTTATTTAAGCAGTAGTAAAATTATATAGAACAAAAGAAATCTTCTCTCTACACTATCATTCTTCCTTAGAAATTACCACATCATGGTTTACAAACAATTTCTTCGGAGGAACCACAAAACGACATTGAAAAGGGTTTAGCAGACTTGATACAGATAGAAGACTATGATGAGAGTAGTCTCTCCTGTCGAATTTGCAATATAGGTAATTATTTCCTCATTCTCTCGTACTTTGGACATTGTGTCTTACAAATAATTCGAATTACTCGTCAATCAGCAAGACAAATCAGTAAACCGAAATGCTTGTTCAAATCATATTTCAATATATGGTGATTTGGTTTTGCGATAAATTACATTTTGAAACTTAACTACATGTAAACAATTTTTCGAAATGAGAAAAATACATAATAGATTGTAAATTATATACATTAAGAGGGATCAGGAAAAGCTTACAGACGAATGTTGGTGTTTCAACCTCCTCCTGTTCTTGTGATACACATAAACAGATTTAAAATGGTAATTCCATTTTTTTTTTTACGTAAATTATTTATAACCTTTTTATCCTTCAAAGTGGTAAAACAATTGTCAGATTACCCAAGCAACGCCTTTTTTTAACTTTCAGAATGATTTCAACAACCTTACCAAAGACACAACATGTGTACGGTATCCTAGGAGATTCAATATGGCCAAGTTTTGTTCAGTTGCAAACACAGTATGTAAACATTCTTTGTTTAATTATTTAACAAAGAAACATGTATGTTGTACATGTACTTGGAAAGTAATAAGATATGTACATTTGTATAAACTAGAGAATTTTTCAGGAACTCTCAACGAAAGATTTGAATTACGAACTGTATGCCGTAATTGTTCACTCTGGTGCCCTATGGGGTGGTCATTATTATGCATACGTTAACACCACACGGAAACATGACGTTAAAAAGTGGCAAGAACATCTCAATAGATCGACAGGAGATTTGGAAGAATTAAAAACTAGAGTAGAAGATTTGTTGAGGGAAAAGCGTGATCAGCAAGATGATTCGGGATACTTGGATCGATGCAACGTTAGGGATAACTGGTTTTATGTGAGCGATGATTATGTTCGTTCGGCGAATGCCGGTGAAGCTCTATGCCATAAGGACGCCTATATCTTATTTTACGAAGTGCAATAATTGTACATGTGAAAGGTGGAATGACTATTTCTGTCAATTTGTCGGTGGCATACAAAACATTCCTAATTTTTAAAAGGGAACTCAGCTTCTTCACCTTATTCTGTCAGCGAGCAAATTTCCATATAAGAATACTTGTATAAAGTTTCCACCACTTCTTTTCATATATCAAGACATTCCTCTTTTTTTCGGAAGCGTGACTGGGATAATAATATTGCACATTTATCGAAAAGTAATATGAATTATCTAATGTATACAAAATGAGTTCATATGCTTATTGGAATATTTTTTCTGATTGACTGATGTCTTTTTAAGTAGTGAATAACAATTACAAATCTTGAATGCACTTAAAATGTGAAGTATTTGCCTTTGCTGTTGCCAAAGTTTCAATCACGATTTTCAATCCAATCGAGTTACAGTCTCATCAGAAACTTCTGGTTGTTGTATTATCTATTATTCAATGAGCAATAACAGACATCTGCATTGAATATGTGTATTTATTTATCAACGATATATAATTAATTATGCAATTATAAATAAACTTCTGTACTTGTATGTGTAACTGTTTATTTACTAACTGAAGTGAGGTAAAACATAAATTGCTGTTTTTTGGCCTGCTTGAAAATATTATGGTTACATATTTTTGTTGGTATAAATGCTGTAAATGTTGCAAAATGTCAGAAAGAAATAATTTGCGGAATGTTATTTTCGTGTGCTGTTTTAAAAACTCATTGTAAGTATGTAGAAGAATAAATCTGCGAATAATTCTTGATCTGCTACAAAATGAGAAAAAAAAACTTGTTCTAATATATCATTTTAAATATTTTTGGTGCATAGGCTGCCACCTTATTAAAAGCAAATCAGACAGTTTTGTTTATCTTTAAAATTAAGTTAAACTTCAATAGTATCAAAGTCTACAAAATATATTTTGAATTCGCTGTGCAATTAAGATAGTTATTTTTATTTTCCCTTGTAATCGTCTAGAAATGTGAAGAGTGGCCGACCGAAATTCATTTCCGATAACTTTTTTACCTCAGTAGTGTCCTCAAAACTAGTAATCGATCCTTCCTTTTGGCCTTCCGTCTGCCCACTCACACTGATAGGATGTCTTCGCTATATATAAAAAATCTTCAACAGCTTCACTTACACATTGTTTTACTTGCACAATGATTGTATACGCCATGAAAATGTGTACTTGGATCTTATAATTTGTTTATTAAGAAAAAAGGGGCTATATTTTTTTGTTTCCATTGCTGAAATTTTCTTCAACATTTTTGTTATAAATAAAGCACATATCTCACACGTACATCTACGTGTAATGTTCATATAGAAACTTTGCACATTGATTTTCACACATAAAAGATGTGCAACTTGTATCTTGGATTGGTTTCGAAAATGGTATGATGCTGATTTTTCAGTTATTAAACTAACAAATTTGTCTTCTTTTTTTAAAATTGTGTAGATACAATTCCTCATTTTCTGTGATTATTATTGTTATCTTTAATTTGGTGGGAGGGGGTTCGAGGGAGATGAGGTTGGGTATTTAATCAACGTTTCACTTCTTTGTTTGAAATAGCTATCGATATTTTACATAGTTTTACATGTTGTATTTTGTGTCAGATATATAAAAACACATATTAGTAATTAAAAGTATTATGACGCACTGCGAAATCAAAATTTCTAGCTGAAGGTCGTCTTAGTCTGAAGAATTATTGCATCGTGAAATAGATCTCAGTTTTCTGATTTTTTTTTTTTCAATATACATGTACATGTATACTGTCATCAAAGTAATTACGATCTAGAGGTAAATGCACTTTATAACAAATCAGATAAAGAAGGGAAATCGCTGTACGAAAAAAGATGCCCATGGACCACAACGCTTACCTGGGTAACTATGGCCCTTCTGGTCTTCAACAGCAGATTCTTTTTCCTAAATATTTTTTTTTTAAGTAGAACTTTGATCAGGTATTTTTTGCCACATCCAACTCCAAGGGTCATGATTGCCTGATGCCACGAGCGTCAGGCAGCTAGTTACACTGTAAGGATCTTTTTTTTTTTTTTTTTTTTTTGTGCGAAACTACGTGGTCACAGTTAGGCAGCTAAATTTTTTGCAAGCTGGTATACATCGAAATTTGTTACCTGCATTTTAACAGAAGAAACTATAATATTACGGATGCAAAATGTTGATGCATTTCATTGCTTTACTTTTTTGCATGCAGCTGTTCTAAAAATGCGATTCCCTATACAGTTTGTCGGTGTTACTTTTTTTCTGCTGTTCTTTACCACAGGATCAGTCCGTTTGTCTTCCAGGAAGCGGGTGACACAATTTTTTCGCTCAAAATGTCACGAGTAAATCTTCGCGCCTTTTTTTTTATTCTATTGAATGGAAATGATTTCTCAATGGAATTAAAGTTTGTTCACGAACTTTGGAAAACAAGTAACATATCCTTGATGTTGGGAAAATATAAGAAGTCATATCACACGCTATTTAAGGATTTAAATAATTAAAATGAAACATACAAAAACTTCTTAAAAGGAAGAATTGGCCAAATATTGATGATGATTCTGATACTATATCGCTCGCATCCACCTTGGGATTTTCAGAGTTTAAAGATGTCCTTCCACCCACCCTCACTCCCATGGGAAACACAGAAAATATACTTAGGTAGGAAAGTGCTTTCTAAACTCCAACCCACCCCCTAACAACAACAACAAAACAATTGGACAGAAATGTTTATCATGCTTATACATTGATTGCTTTATAGTCCGGCAAGCTATTTGAAAAGTTATTACTTGTTTGAATGAATTTTAATTCTACCTCGGGATGCTACGTTTGATCCCTGCTGTGACCCCGTCCTATCCCCAGGAGTCGTGATTTGTATAAATTTGAATCTGCACTATCTGAGGATGCTTCTTTAAAAATATGTTTCTATATTAAATGGCTTATAAAATCTATGCTCTCCTTGAGATGACTTATTTTTAGATATTTCCTATATATGCCTATATAAAATTCATCCCCTGTTTTGTCGCGCCCTACCAACCTAGGAATGAGTGTTGATTGGAGACTTTAATATTTACCTAAATTAGAACCACAGAAGTGACCAGGATCTTAACTTTCACATTTTGTATGTATAGAGATCAAGACTGTACTTCATAATCAAATAAAATCAATTCATAAAATGTATTGTTCACGTATTTCACGACAAAAACACACTACTTAGAGCCCCAGGTAAACCTAAGGATGAAAATCTCAAAAATTTACGATATGATCTATTATATCTATTAAATACAAAAAAAGATAAAATGTGCATGCGGAAGCAGAGACAAGGCGAAGTGTTAAAGGAAAGAAACAACAATTAACGACAAAAAAAAAAAAAAAATTAAAAAAAAATCAAGACTCCGGGACAAAGCATATAAAATTTTCAAATTTTATTGCACAGCTATAGGACATAAAACTTTATAGCCAGTCATATAGTTAAGGAATATTTTCGCTTACTGAACGTGATAAAAAAAGTCATAACAAAAGACGGACAACCAATAATAAAGGCACAGGGGTATATACATGTATGTACTAGAATTAAAATTCTTTAAGAATGGTTGGATATATTTTTACAATGTAATGAAAAATAATATTTACTGGAAAATACTAGACAAACAGTAGCTTTTAATTTCCTACAATTTATGCTAACATGTGCTCGTTAATTACCTTGTGTAATTACAGAATTTCTTCAACTCCACTTGATTGTCAAAGAGCACATGGCTTGTACGAGAGTGATTGAACATACATGTACATATAGCGGTAGTCGGAGAAGGATTGTTGTCGACATTCAGGTTTCTTTAGGAAATATTACTAAGGAATGCATAAGCCAATTTTTGATAACAATTACCTAATTTTATGCATGCAAAGAAACATTACAAATTTTGATTTTCTGGAGAGAAAAAATTCCAAGTCGATTGAAGTCCCACATCTATAAGCTTAGCATCAAACACTGAAATAAACTAAATATTCATAATATATCGATTTATCTTATTCTAGTATTTGACAATTTGTTTGATCTGAAATCTTTTCTAAAGATTGATTTCTTTGGATGATAAATTGCATTCTTTTTATATTGTGACTTTTAGTTTTTTTTCCCTAAAAAGGTAATATACAAGAATAAGGGAAAAAAATGACAAAGAAATAGAAAGTAGAAAACAAAGAACTTCCTTTTCCAAATACCGATTAAAATCCCTATAAATAGCTGCCGATGTGGATGACAATCAATATACATGTATGCACGCACTGACATTTACTGGGATTTAAAAATAAATAATTTAAATACGGGGCGTTTTCAGAACTTTGAGGCACGAAATGTGCGACAATGGTGAACGGAAAAGTTGCTCGAAAATGTTGTATCATACATGCATATTATAATTACATTAAAATGCAAACTGGTGTATTTTTACAGAAACACGACGCATTTCGCCTTACTAAGCTACCGGTATATGATGATAATCACTGCATGGCCTAATTCCATCAAGTATGCGACTCGATAATGCTTTAAGGTCATATTGCAACAGTAACATTTTTAATAAAAACAATTTTTAAAAATGTAAAATTCACATGTATGTACTAAGCGTTTCTTTCGTTTTGACATTTTTCTGCGAAAGCCTGCTTTCATTTTGTTTATTGTTATTCATACTTTCGTTTCACATTATTCAAGTAAAAGGAGACAACAAATTAGCCTGAAAAGGAATAAAACGACACATCCCCGAAAAACATTGAAGGTATCTTTTTCTACTCTCTCCTAGTGAATCCGATTAGCATGCATCAAAACTAGTTTGTCAATAATGAATTAAGTTCTGGTAGTATGAGCTCGAGCCCACAGACAGCTCAAACGTGAGAAATGCAGTAGTTTCTAATAAAACAAGGTGCAGAAACCTCGAATCAAAAATAGTTTAGGTGATATGAATCACGACCTATTGCTATTTGTTTTCGTCTACTTTTTGTGGAGAAAGGATTTTTGAAAAAAAAAAAATTGAAATTTCACTAATCTATTGAGCCCCAACCTAACATCAGAATTCCCGGACTCTCATCGTCGCAAACCACAGCCAAAATTTACGATCCTCTCCCATTCTGGCCGTGGTTGAATGGAAAGAGAATATTTCGAAGCGCGTTTAAATAATGACCAATGCAAGTAAAGTCAGAAAATGAACTTTCAATACCCAGTCACAGTTTACGGAATATATCTCGTTTACTGTTCATGTCAATTGTTGATTTCAATTGCGATGAAAACAATTATCCTCATTGGATTATCAAGCGGCCACGGGTAGGAGAGAGCTATATGCGGACTCCGGACCGTGCCTTGAGGCGATGCCTGACCCTTAAACCATATATATCACAATTTTGGTATAGGGCTTGTACTTTACAGTCATGCTTGACTGCTTGATGTCAAGGAGAAAGAAGATTTCTAAGATTGATCATTTTAGCTACACCTCTCAGGCCTTATTAGGGGCAGGGACGAAGAAATTCATAATTTTCGTTTTATTTTGCCTATAAATGCAATATGCCAAAATTAATTGAAAATGGTTTAGCAGTTTAAGAGGAGAAACTGAAAATGCTAAATGTTAATGCATGGCGCACCTAGGTACATGTATTAGACAAACTAAGTGCATCGTTATGATGAACAAGAGTGTTGTCATTGACCCTGGTCATAGAATCTTGGCTAAATTATGATCATGCATGTATATAAAAATGAAAAGTATGCATCAACTTTTTTTTTGGTGCTATTTGTATGTCTTATTTATATTTCTATGCATAATGTAACATTTTCTCTCAATTTGTAGTGAACATTCAGAATAAAAATGCCATGGCATGCAGAATTATATACAGATCGTAATACTGGGCAACAATGTGGTTATATACAACTAAAAGGAAAGGCAAGTTTTAACTCGAATGTCCTTATAAAAAGAATGAAGGAAGTGCAACGATGTATTTCCGTTGCTTTTAACAAGTCCTCATGTGTTTTGGTGCTGCAACTAGGTAAAATAAAATCCATCCAAACAGCATGCAGTCGAAAGTCTATAATAGAGCACATGCAATTTAAGTATTTTACAAATAAAATATTATAAATACCAGTAATGCAAAAGGTCATCTAAAATTAAGTAAAGCACGTAGAGGAGATTCTTAATCTGTTCAATCCCTAAAGTTTTCCCTGTTATTCTTTACACATGTGATTAGACATTGAAAAAAAAAATCAGCATACTCATCTTTATGGATGCCTACAAGACACTGCCGAATAACACTCCCCATGACATATCTGAAATCGTAAGGTTTTCTTTTTATTGTTTTCATACATTTTGGATTAAAACTATTTTACAATTACTGAGGTCTAACGAATATAGAGTATAACTAAAGTCTGTAAACGTTTCTTTCTTCAAAGATTCATTTATTTCTTTATGCTTATTGTATCAGCCTTGTTAGGTACAGGGAAATTCCCCAGGAGACCGATATTTCAACTTCTTTCCAAGGAAATTTGCTTAAGGATGACGTTTACTCAGGGTCTAAGATGACAGAAATTGGAAATATTAAGTACAACATGCTTAATAACAAAATATTCTGAATGGACAAAATAACCAAGTTATTAATCAATATCAATTTAAAAATTTAATATTTTATTATTTGAAAAATTATGAAAGACCAAATGTAAACACGTGAATATGGTGATGCAAATGAAATTCGGACTATTTTTTTTTTTAATATTTCATCCTTTTTTTCTTGCAATATTATTCACAGTTCACAGTGTTTTAACATTATTTTGCAAATATTATGTGTGTCAAAGCTCATGTATTATTTCAATAATTGAATGACAAGCTATGAAGTTTTTCAAAAATATGAAAGAAAATCATTCCAGACAACATATCTCAATAATTTTAACATTAATATTGACCGCATAAAATTTGATACCAGCAGAATAAGGGCATGAAAAGTACGCTGAAGCCATGAATAGTTTAGAGTTTTAATTATTAAGAATTTTGTAATATTAGATTAAGATGGGTAAAAATCAGAAAATTGACAGAGGAAATTCAATTTGGAATAATTAACAAGTTTATGGCTCAAACTGTAATTGTGTATTTATATGTTGAAAAACTATTCTATTCATATTATATGATTAATCTAAAGAGTTTTGTTATCCCTTGCAACGAAGTTTGAGGGGATATAGTATCGCAATCCTGTGCGTTTGTTTGTGGGTGAGTTAATTCTGTACGGAACGGAAGTAACGTTTTTGCATCGGGATCGATGTTGAATGTTGCCTTGATTTATAGCGAGCGCAGCGGCGGCGCAAAGCGCCGCTCGTCACTGCGAGCTCTTAAAGCATTGATCCAAACGATTTTTTTCCCGCAGTTACCTGTGGTCCCAAAATGCTTTGCGAATGGTGCATCTCGCAGCAAACTACGTTCTCACGGATACCCAGAAATTCCAAAAAGAAACAAACTCACCTTGATTTAATGGATATAAAGTAGATAAATTGTAGATTTTTACGTTCTTTATTAAAATTAGCACTGTTCAGACTTTGTTTCGATAATACAACATTACATACGACGTCATGTGACGTCAGAGTACGAATTAGCAACTGCGGTTTGAAGAGCGCGATCTAAATTAAAACTGAAAAAGTGTCTGCGCTCGCCCTAACGGTTGCACCGTCAACATATTAGATATGCTCTCTACAAGGGGTGCCCTTGTTTCTTGAAATATATTTGAGAAAAGAAAATGCTGGTCATATAGTGAAAAAATATAGGTACTTTCGAGAAATGCCCAGGGGTCACTAGCATGAAAAGTAGGTCACTGACCTAGTTATTTGAAAGTGAATAATAACACAAGAATCCTAGGTGTACAATAGGTTGTTTTTTCGTTCTTATAAAGGGTATTTTTTTTGGTCATCCTTAACATTCATTACTGCAATTTTGACATAATAGTTATCATTAATGGTCCTTCTGTTGGTTTTACTTGAACTATTACATGTACATAAAAACAGTACTTTTTTTCGGTGATCTTGCTTCTTTTTGCAATAATAGGACGATCGCCTTTTCTCTTAGTCTATATTTTATTATTGATCTTCCGTTTTGGCTATAAATATGCACCCATGTTTCGTCATAAAATACCCAAATTTATCATTTTTTACGTAAAAATGTACATTTTTTTAAATAGACCATGACACATTTAATGCACTTTTCTCAAGGCATTTCAAACGAAATAAGCTTTAAGGCATCCGATATACAATTTTAAAAGATTCATGTACCTTGTCAAAACTTTAAAAACTGTTGTGATGATAAAATGTTTAATTAATGTCTAAGCAGAGTCTATCAATGCTAATCTGGCATTTTCAGATATGTTGCTCACAGCATCGATTTTTTTCTTTTCGTTTTCCTGCAGATTTCGACCCACCAGTTTGACTGCGATCTTTTCTTCTTTTTTTTTTATCTTTTGAATTTCTGAATTTATGTGAGAAGTATACAGCGTTAAAACTAATTTTTCCACATACCAAAATCACGTCTTCAAATATGGGCGCTTCGGCAATTTTCTTTGCGAGGACAATATGGAAAAGCGGGGGGGGGGGGGGGATTATATGATAAGAAGTTCTTTGATAGAACTATTAAAATGAATTTAAATGCTTCTACATTTATTATGTTAAAGTGCATGTTGCAATACTTATTGAATGACCATAGTATACTGCTTTGCAATTTTTAAATATGATCAAGTTTACATTAAACTTCAATGTTATTAATACTACAATATGATTACAATGCATATGCAAACATTTCTCCCATTAGGATGGCAAATATGGACCGCCGATTCTCGGAAAAAGAGCACAACTTTCAACTCGTTCTTTCAGTCAATGTGAGGTTGAAGGATGCAAACAAAAAGTAAGGGATAGTTTGAACGATAAAATGGTATTCCAGGTTCTGAAATGTATTGTAAAATCTATCCATATAAGGCTTGAATGTTTTCATATGCAATATGTTTTTATCGAAATAATGTACAAGCATTTATTAAACTCTTGTTTAAATGTTTTCATATGCAGTATGTTTTTATCGAAATAATGTACAAGCAATTATTTTTAAAACTCTTGTCCTACAGAATTTATTTCTTTTCGAATTTATTTCCAAAATACATGTCATGTACTACAATATTCCTACAAAAGAATAATTATATTTCTTTTAAAGGTAAGGTTCCAATTGCGTGAATGTGTGCATGTTTTTTGTGGTTACTGTCTGAAAGAAACGGATGCAGAAGTTAATTTTGAAAAGCATGAGCCCCAGAAGGCATATGCCTGTCCTGTATGCGTCTGTAGAGGAGGAAGCAGCTACTCTCATAGCATCACATGGGTGGAGAAAAACGACGTTTACAAATTTCTTATCGAAAAGGTTTAATGTACTGTATGTTTGTACAGTTTTCAATATGTTAATCTTAAACACCCACCTTCATTGTTTTAGTATATGCAATGTATAATTATAACTTTTTAAATTTCTTACCTTACAGAATATTTGTATCTGTTGTTTTCAAATTAAGGTAAGTTATTTAGTTATTTACTATTCTTCGAATTGAGAAAGCAGATTTAATGAATCTAAGGTAAATGTTTCCTCAAATTTCATTAAATAATTATCTTACATTTCAATGTTCCTTATTAAGACATTTGATGTATCCTCCTGCAAACATAATATGTGCTGCCTTTGCCTAAAGAGAATGCTGAGGGATGACGATGTTCGTGAATATATTTGCAAGATAGACGGCTGTCACGTAAAATACGATCTCTCGGACATACTGGAAATGTATGAAAAATCCATTTCAGACACGGTTGGTGCAGAAACATTTTGATAAGATTAATGAACTAATACCATTCATAGAACTTTTCCTTAAATGGACATGGACACAGTAATATTGCCGGTTTGTTTACAAATTTTAATTTTTCTATTTCCATTATTACTTCATTTTTAAATATGTAACTTCTTTCAATACACAGCATATTTCTTACTTTTCTTCAATATTAAAAATTAGTGCGAATAAAGTGTAATAGAGTATAAAAGTGCCATGATATATGACTTTAATACACGCCAAGAATTCGTAGATGTGATATTTTTCATATAAAGGAAGTATAAAAAAAATTTTATAGTACATTGGTCTAAAATGCTCTTACAACATGTAGGTCATGAAATTTTATCGAAAATCTTCAAGGATTTGTCCTAATCTGTGTCATTTTTTCTTTAAATCATAATTTGATTTTCCTTGAAAAAAGATGACTTTTTCAGTAGAGCCTATGAATGATGTGCATATTCATATTTATGTGATGTTATTCTCTTTAAACAGAGTTTAAAAATCTTTGCGTACCCAGGAAGCAATTGCTCAATGACAGGTTGTTCAAAATTGGTAAGTTGCGCTTTCAAATACTCTTAGTTGCATGTTGCCTAGTCTTACTGAGTTAGGGGATGGTTAAGGCAACTTGCTATAAAGAAAAAGAATACATTAGATTCATGAATTGGAGTATATTTTTCGATTTATTTTGAATGTAAATGATGCAAATATCAAATTCCTAAAAGTGAAAAAAATGTTCAATTTTCGATGATGTTCAATATTCCAACTTTTTGTCATACCTCATAATGGCTTCACAATTTTTTTTTTATCACTATAGAACACCACGGAGATTTATTCATTAGAAATCACTTTAATGAATACATTTATTCATGCTTAATTGAACAAACATCTAGTATCTATTTTCATGATTTTTGAACTTGGAGCAAGTGGTCTTAAAGCTAAAAAATAAATCAACAAAACTGAGTATTAGAAGTGACATATTTTGCCTCAATGTCATATCAACGAGGAAGAAGACTTAAATATACAATACATGACTTTTATTTATACAAAAACGTATTGTACACTGTACATGTACGTGTACATAATACATAATGTTTGCTAAACTTGAACAAAAAGCTTTCTTAGTACAGTAAAGTGTCATATAATGAACCAATATTAATGAATTGAAATCTTCACACCATAACTTACTCAACGATAAATCTGGCTCAGTAAATGTGGAAAAAACTCTGATGGGTGTCCCTGACTCAAGAGAAAACAATGGGTTTGATGTTCATGGGCAATTACGATTTTAATGGTCCGTTGGAACGTAATTTCTCGAGTTATTCGTACAATGTAAATAGAGGAGATTCAAGGAACAGATATGTTTACAAAACATTTTTTAAGGAGATGTCATTTTGCTTGTAAGGGAAACCCTCGGAAACCACGTATGTTGGTCTCCCAAGAACAATGATGATTTCTTTGATAATTCTTTCGTATTTGATAAATCTCTTGTTTACAGCTCCATGTTTTCAGTCACCTGTTTGTTTAATCGCAAAAGCTTACAAAAAGGAAACTGCATTGGCCAATGGTAATATAAGCTTCAGATTAAACCAATGATATAGATATACCTTGGTTTTTAAGTCATTTTTGAATTAAGTGCATAGTGCAGGAATACAGCGGCTAACGATGCTGTCGAAATATATGCCGTCACATACATGTAAACACGTGATGTATAAACAAAAACACGCCCAGAATTATGGTGTTCTACACATCTTGAAATGCCAATAGAAAGTCTAAAATGTACTCCTCATTTAACTCTATTAACAGTCAATATGAATTGCTTGCAATAATGGTCGGCTTAGGGAAGTTAAAAGGTTTCTGATCCTATTGCTTCGCTGAAGTATAGAAAAGGCAACAACAGGTTGGTTTTAAATGTTTCCACAAAAACAACGTCATAGCTATACTGAAAAGGTTTCTGAACAGCGGGAACGTCTGCGCGGAACGGCACCATGTCAAATCTGGGCTGTATTTGCCTTGCCATCTGGAAAATGTTCATGTTACTACATGTACCACTAAAATGGCTATTATTACAAAGAGGAATCGTAATCCTCATATTTACCACAAGACTGGAATTAAGAAACCTTTAGCACGAATTTGGTATGCAGTGGTATGCGAGCTAGTTAATCTTAAGTATTTTGTTCCTGTAAATTGTGAACGTGTGCATCGTACAAATATACATACGCATATGGCCAATTTTCTAGCATAATTACCCAAGTACTAGTTTAACGTATCCAAAGTTTGTCAAGAACTTCTCGCAATCAATCTCAATAACCCACTCAACTAGTCTCCGTACAGTATACCTCTGTTTCCAATCGAACATCGATGAAAGGATTTGACAGTAGTGTACAAAGGCTATGGAATGCCCAAACTATTTTCAACCAAAAAACAGTTACCATAATATTGTTGCAAGAGTGACATACTCTGTATATCCCCTTAAGAAGGATGAATGCGTCGATGAGCATTCTAAGGAGATTCAAGTCTGAGATTCAATTTTACTTTTAGGGGGATCAATCAGACAAATGAATTTCAATATCTTATGACTAATGAGTCACTTGATTAGTATAAATAAAAAAGAAACATTAAGCTTAATTAAAGAAAAATATGTTTTGCTGAAATGTTTCAGATGTCAAAAAGTTTAAATCATAGTATTTAGTAGCCTGCGTTTGCTCTAGAGTCGCGGAGTAAGGAGTTGATCCTTACGTCGCGGGCTCGAAACCTACGGTGGGACGTGGAGACCGGTCCTTCGGATGAGACCATATAAACCGAGGTCCCTTGTCGCAGTAGGTGCTGACAAGAAAATGATCCCTCACAGCTCAATGGCCCTGAGTGTCGAGTATAAGTATAAATTTGCAGCTCTCCACCCGCAAGTGGTGGCGTCTCCATATGAGTGAAAAATTCTCGAGAGGGACGTAAAATAACAATAAACAAACAAACAAATCAAAGTATTTATCACAATTGCCTCACCAAAATTACATGTTCTATAACTACTAATTTTGAAATTAAGTTCACAATTCTAAAGCATCTTACATGTACGGATGTTGAAAATTTGACTTAAGTCTAAGTCTCTTACATGATCCTGGCCCTAGACTTAAATTAAGGAAAAAGTAAGTTACATGAAAAATTTATGTTTAAAAAAATCTGTAGAAGATTTATGCCACTCTATTTTTTTTTTTTTTTAACAAAGAATATTATATCTATAACTTTTTTTTTTTTTTTTTTACATATATTGAACCACATCAGGGTGTATCATTGGATTTCTCTTTTTGAAAGGTTGTAAATAAACATCAATGAAAAAAAGTAAATTCATTTTTATCCCAAGTTATTTTCTTTTCTTATTTTCTAAGAATTCCCATAAATCTAAGCTATGTGTATTTGGAAAGAAAAAAAAAACGATTTACTTTAAAATTCTAAGTCTTAACTATTTGTCTAAAGTCGGAAAAAATTGTTGCAAATACCATTGTTACCTGTGCAATATTTTTTAAAACATTTTCGTACATAGGTACCTCTTTCGGTATAGAAGTAATATCTCTTCGGTTAAACAATTTTGATTTAAGAAATACAATATAATTGAATGAAAAAATTGGAAAGTGTAACATTAGAGTTGAAAATAATTTTGAAAAGTTAGAAAGATAAGATTTTTAGTTACCGTAAAGTTTCTGGGAACATTAACAATCCTTTTTTTTATTAGTTTTACAAAACTGAAATATCCATAGTTTTTGTTTGAAGAAATTGAAATGTATTAATCCTGTCATTTTGAAGTCCAAATGTTCAGGAGCGTAATTTCTTGAATTGGCATGTTGGGTTTCATATACATTTTGTTTGTTGGTGCCTGAGGATGTACACTTTTGATTTTGACATTCAATTTAATATTCATATATTTACTTAGACGCTGCTTAAACTCATCAAATGTAACCACAGCCTGTGTTGGGAATGCATTACAAAAGGATCAACTGCAGAAAACAGGGAAATTGAACGTCAACTTTCGATGAAGTGTCCAGTTCGGAATTGTGGGACTTCTTTTCCTTTGGATTGTTTAAAATATTATGTTCAATGTCTTATGTCATCCATGCAGTTGGTAACGTATTTACATGTATCTAAATCTAAATGGTTCTAGAGTGCCAAAACAAGGGGAAAAAAGAAAAGAAAAAAAAGAATTGATAAGAATAGACCATAATCTATGATATCATATAGATAAAATTTACTTCTTTGTGTTTCCCTGTTCGTGTGATGTTAGATTCTCTTTCTTTTATGTATACTTGTTTGCAAATGTTGGTCTGATCCATTAACGTTTGAATTCAAACTGATTTGAAATTACGAACACAATAATTTATGTCTGTCTTTGGTTAATTTTCTTTTCAGGCAACTACATATATAGAACTACGATTTGAAGGAGCACTTTCTGAGTGTTGTAGATGTGTACAAACTACAAATGAGGTATATATTCGAGGCTCTCTCAAAATATTTGTAAACTTTTGTCTTTATTTTATTTTTCTTTTTAACTTCATATTATAACCAAATTTGGTACCCATATTTTAACAATAGATTAAACAAGAGTCAAAAAAGAGTCAAATAATTTTAAATATATCTTGATATTTATAAAAACTATCAAAAATTTAAGTCGGGATCACAAAGCAGGTTTAAAATAGATTAATGTTCTAATGATGCACTTTATAATGTCATTCCGCTAATAAATGGCGCTTAATGAAACACATGGAGATAACGAACAGTATCCAAGCTCAAAAGTCCATTAAACATTACAAGATAGGTGCAGAGCAAACACGGACCTCCAAAACATCAGAGGTGGGATCAGGTGCCATGGAGGAGTGAGCATCCTCTGCCGACCGGTCACACCCACCATGTGCTCCTTGTCCTGATCAGGAAATAACGGAAAAATCCGTCGGCAATTCAGTGTGTAAATAATGGCCTAACAATTAGTATGAAAAAGTCAGTCAGCATTTGACTCAATGATAAATTGTGTTTGCTGACAAGGTCATTGTATCGACCATAGAACTTACGAAATGATGACTTTAAACAAAACGGAAGAAAAATCAATTGTCAAATTGGATTGTTATTTTATTTCAAATGTTAAAGGTAGTGTAATACATTACTTTTTAAAATATTAATTTCAATTAATATTAAATAGATAAAATAGTTAAAAAAAAAAGACGATGACGTGGAAGGACATCACGTAACGGCGAAAATAGATAAAAATTGGCTTTGCATTCGGGAATCCTCTAAAAGAAACTCTGATAATGCTGGAGAAACTATTGTTCAGTCACTGAAAATATGATTATTTTTTAAGATGACATACGCTTTCGTTTAATTTTTCCTAACATTTAAAGAAAAAAAATATGGCAACCTCTACATTTTTGTTATCAGTGCTTTATTTAAACTATATTCATTGAAAATAAGTGCATTCTACTTTAAACAATTAAGATTTTGAGGGTGGAAATAGCTTAAGGCAAGATTTCATTAAAAAACCTCCTTTTATGCGGTGCAAATGTATACTTCTTACAAGTCATTTTCTAGGATTTTGAACCAAATAAGGTTGCATTAAGTGAAAGTTGTTGCACAAAAAGGTATAAATTCCAGACTCCATTTCAAAACTTACTCAACGAAGTAACGATTTTTAGAGTTATTTTTCCTGGCTGAGGAGCGGACATCAATCCTTACTTACAAATATTTGAAGCTACAATCTCATTAGAGACTTATGCTTACAAATTATACGCATGAAAATTTTGTCCAGACATCTTTTAATTAACTAAAAACGGTTACATGTATAGGGTTATAAATTCAGGCTATTTATTCATAATAATATATGGTAAAGCTCTTAAGAAATTGAAAAAAAGGTAATTATTTTGTAACATAACATCTTAACTGATTCTTTCCGGTTAAAATTGTTTTGTAAATGCAAACAGAAAATATAATTGTTTTTATATAACATGAAATTTTACTTATAGCTTTTAGTCAAACTACGGAATTGCGTTCACAAAATTTGCCTCTCCTGCTTTGAAAATTACATCGTAGACGTTAAGAACAGAAGACAGTCCATGCATCTCGATTTATCAATGACGATGACAAAGTGCTTTCATTCTAGTTGTAAAAAGGAAGTTCCTACAGCATGCCTTAGAGCAATAAGTATGGCAATCAAAGGAGAGCCCATTGCTGTAAGTTATTTTTGTTTAATAATTTTTTTGTGGTATGTGTATTTGTCATCCGCCCCTAAAATTGTATTTGAAAAAAAAAAACATATCAATTATTCGAAAGGAATTTCATATGAAATGTAAAAAAAAAAATTAAGGATGCAGTGAAGGTTTTCTGAAGAAGATTAAGCAGATCGTAGAGAGAAAATTTATTTTCTCGTTATAGTTATACCCGTTAAGAATTTGCATGTTTTCCCCTTTATTCCCCAGATCCAAATCTATATAAACATATATACGTACATATATTAATTTAGGAGAATGAGGCAGCCTCAAGGAATGGGGCCGAAGCTTCTAGCAATGTTAAAATGCATGTATTTCCAACACATAAACGGGTATACTGCTAATCAATTAATATATGGTTTATAGCTTTGTATAGATGTTGCTCCCGTCTGTGACAGATTGGAAGAAAGGTTTCTTCTCAGTAGTGTTGCATACTGTCATAAAGATATGATACAACAAATATGTAAATAATATACGGTACCAATTTTAATGCATAATGCAGATGCGCATTTCGGCAAATTAAGTAATGTTCATGCTGAAACGTTGGAAATCCGAAAAAATGTTTATAAAAGAAAACTTGAAAGAGCTGAAAAAGGGGTACCAAAGCCTGGAGTCTAATACATCGAAGGACCAGAGCTATACCCGAGGGAAATAATCCTTGATTTTGAAATAAATTTCTAAATTTTACCACAGTAATTACATATACGTATACCCGTATTTTCAAGCTACTACCGAAGTACTTACATGTAGATACTCAAAAAAATTAACTGATACTGAAGAGTAAAATCAATTTGTTTTCTTGACACGATTGTATATGCTCCATGCCGTTTCCCTAAAAAAATACATGTACACATCAGGTGTTTCACATTCTCAATGTACACACGTGCTATATTCATTGTACATGTTTTACCCCACTTACTCACATAAGCATTGTTATAAAATTTGTTATTAAAAATGTGTATTAAGAATTGTATTGTTTTTGTCTTTTCTCTATCCATATGTCTTTGGGTCTTATATGTGCTCCTTCATCATTTTACGTTAGTAAAGTCAAATTTCCTTTCTAAAGATTAAAGTCTTCTGCAATTAAATCCACAATGTTGTCAAGATCAGAGGTTTTTTTTCTAATTTTTAATTTTATTATTTTTTTAAAATATTTAGACATTTTATCTTTAATTAAAAAATCGTTGAATTTCGTTTTTTTTTTTTCGTTAATCGAAAAATCATCAATTTGTTTATTAAAATGTTACTATCTGGGTTATATTTAAAAATTTGTTTGGTTATTAATGGTATTTCGTTTTGATTTAATTGATCATAGGACACGCTAAATCTCTAGTACCCTGGGCCTCTCTTTTCACCTGACAGCTCAAAATAAAATTTAAAAAAGGCAGACATTTGAATCACTTTAAAATGACTGCCGGGAGTTTTCCTGATTCATAAACCACCATGCCTATGATAAAAACTGTCATAGATTGAAAAATATTATTATTCTATCCGACTTTTAGGAGTATTTCCAGCATTACACCATGTTAGGCAATTCAACCCAAAGTATTTTTAGGTCACCTGAGTTTACTCAGGTGACCTCTTGCTATCCGTTTTTGTCCGTCGGCGTGCGCCGTGCGTTAACATTTGAACATTTTCAACTTCTTCTCTGAAACCGCTCAACCAATTTCAACCAAATTTGGCATATATTTTCTATGGGTGAAGGGGGAAAAAATTTATAAATTTCATGGTCCCTGCCCCCCTGGGGCCTGAGGGGTGGGGTAAAAACCACTAAAATTAATGCAATCTTTCAAAATCTTCTTCTTTACTCCTGGACATCAAGCAGTCAAACTGTTGGCATGATTGTAATAAGCATTGAGCCCTCTATCAAATTGTGAATTTGATTGCCCCAGGGTCAGGGGTTCTGGTGTTAGGGCGGGGCTCTATCGATTATATAGTGAAAATGCATTAATTCTTTGAAAATCTTCTTCTCTGCTCCTGGGTATTGAATAAACTAACTAACTACATAGTTATGATAAGCAAGAATGCCTCTTCCAAAATTGTGAATTTGATGGCCCCTGGATCAGGGGTTCTGGTGTTAGGGCGGGGCTCTATTGATTATATAGTGAAAATGCATCAATTCTTTGAAAATCTTCTCTGCTCCTGGGGATTATTTAAACAAAGGAAGTGCATGGTTATGATAAGCAAGAATGCCTCTTCCAGAATTGTGAAATTCATGGCTCCAGGGTCAGGGGTTCTTGTTAAAGGGGGGGGGGGGCTCTACTGATTATAAAGTGAAAATTCATAATTTCTTTCTAAATATTTTTTTCTACTCCTGGTTATAAAACAACTAAACAAGTGTATAGTTATGTATTTTATGTATATATATATATATATATATATATATATATATATATATATATATATATATATATATATTATTGATAAATCATATGATAAATCATTAATTAGTGATAAGAAAAGAAGGATGCTTTTACAAAATTTTTAAAACTTGTGGTCCTAGGGGTTCTGTTGTTTCTCTGAAGGGGGGGGGGGGGGGCTCTATTGATAATATAGTGAAAATGTGTGAATTCTTTGAAAATCTTCAACTAATTGCATAGTTATGATGATGAGGGTACCTCTTCCAAATTTGTAAATTTCATGACCCTGGGTCATCGGTTCTGGTGTTAGGGTAGGGCTGTGTTAAATAGTGAAAATGCATTATTTCTTTGAAAATCTTCTCTGCTCCTGGGCATATTGGAGGCAAACAGAGTAAAAGTTTTAATAAATAAGGGTATTTTTACCAGAATTTTAAACATCTGGACCATTTGGTCAAGTGTTCTGGTCCTGGCCATGGCTGTATTAATTTGTATTATACTGAGTGAAGTTATTCCCCTTTGCCATTCACCTTTGATAATTAATCACTGTAGATAATGTATTTGAAAGTTTAATAGAATAAGAGAATTATGCAAGAACATTAATTGTATAATACAAAAAGTACTTTCATAGTTTTAATGATCAGGTAGATTTGGAAATACTAGATTAAAAAAATGAAACAAAAATAACTTATCTTTTTAAATGTTCTTCAATTAGGCCAAGTGAGGCCAATATGAGAGGTAATAATATGGAGTTAAAAATAGATATTTTGTTAAAAGTCTGCATGGTAATAATGATGAATGGGGGAAAGATAGATAGATACTAGACCAATTATTTTGTTGATCTTAATCGTACTATTTTTCTTGCTTTTGGACAACAAAGCTTCATTTATCGGTTTATGGATCCTCTAAATTGTTGTACTCAGGTGACCGTTAAGGCCCTTGGACCTCTTGTTGTTTTAAAAACAAATCAGTTGAATTAAACTTGTTCATAATACATCTCAGTCTATGAGAACCACTGTCACCACGGTTGCTAATCAACCAGTAAACACCGCTAAGCATGCCCCCTGTAAAGAGTTCTTGAACAGCGGCTGTTCCATTAACGAAGCATACAGTTCAGTAAATATATAATTAAAATAACAGTTAAACAACTAAATTATGCTTTCTATGGCTATTTATACAGACATACAAGGGTTTATCAAAAAGTTCGTGGACTGATGCGATAAAATAAAATTTAATATAAAGGTGCTTACAAAAATTATAAAGAACATTAAACAACAAAAGTTTAAGTAAAATTGAAAATTTTAATTTGATATGTATTTTTTTTATTTAAATGTATCATTAGATATAAAAGACATCCTGTTATCACCCGGCGCTGTTGCAGTTGAGTTTAATGACGTTCGACAACATCATTGCTTCTCAAAGTCCGTTCTCTTGCCTCAGTACACTTTTCTTCACGAGATACTCTGGTATTAAATACTGACCGAATCCCATCCTGTTTATATGACTTTAAAATTTCATGAACAGCTGATTTCATAATACAATAGTGTACAATATTGTAAATAGACCTATTCAAAAAAATGACTTTGTCAGCTTAACTTGTTTGACAGAATTCAATTTCTACCGCACGGGAGCAACGTTCCCTTTCGACGAGACTGACTTTGGACACCCTGTCCGCAAACATACATTAAATATGTCTCTCCCTTTTCTGAATCTTTTGTGTCAGTTAAAAACCATGTAATCTCGACTTATTTTTCTCTCTCCGGCCTGTTTAATGATTTCCAAAGTATAAGCAAGTTTTTTAAAAGTTGAACTATAAACTGTAGCAGAAAGGCACACAGCCCCTCCCCTTTCCGACGTCATTATTAGCCACTAATTTGTTATCACTCTTTATCAAATTTTACGATAAACTCTCACAAAACTGAGAAAATGAGGTAAAAATTGTAAATTTTCACAGAAAAATTGTCACTTCACACAATGTGAGTTAACGAAAAAATTGGAGGACGAATTTTCTTATCAAAACATCTGCCTCCAATAGAGGACTCACGGTAGAAATACGTCTTTTTTGAGGTTGCGCTGCGTAGTCATACCATTGCATAGGAATACATTGACAATTTATTAAATGGCTTATCGTATATCTTATAGTTTATTCTGTAGAGAGAAATGATGATTTTATATAAATTTGTCAAAATTCATTGATTTACCTTAATCGGTTTTAAGCTTATGGCGCCAGTCCACCAACTTTTTGATAACCCCTCGTAAATATATACTTATAAACAATAAAATGCTTTTTGGTTGTTAGTATAGAAATAAATGTGACAGATGTTGCAGAAAAAAGATAAGCCACGTAAGCTGGTTATGTAATTTTTTTCTGCATAGGCAACAACAAATAAAATAAAGACAATTGTTTAAAGGTGTAAAAAAACAAAAACAAAAACAAAAAAAAAAACAACATATACACATTTTTTTCCTAAAGAGCTTTTTTACTTTTAATAAAAAAGTCTTTTGCAAACTATATTCTTTTAATATTCATAAAAATAATTCACAACATTAAAAAAAAATCAGATCCTTTTTCTTTTAAGCATTAATTCTTCGATTTTAAAATGTTCTATTAAGTAGAATGCATATGGTTACGCCCTTACTAAACACAAAATGCCTGTGAGAATAAGATGCTTTTCCTTTCCATCCGAGATGTGCTTTTAATTTTTATATTTTCATATTGTTTTTAGCAAACTGCGTTTCTTGCAAAACGGAGACTTATCAAGTGTTAATATTTTTCACTATATTTCATAGGAAATATAAGGGGGGGGGGGGGGATTTTGCAGGATAACTACGAGAAGAATGTTGAGTATGGTGCTTTTATTCAACTGTAAATTACTATTGAATCAATAGACATATTGAGACATCGTAGGAGGAATAAATTACACTAAATGTTTACATTGTTGTTGAGTTGATTAGTGTTATTAATATGAATAATTAATGTCCTGTTTTAGAGAAGATTTTCAAAAGATTTAGCAATTTGTTGAGAAAGAATCCTTGTATTCCTTATTGTCTTATTGTGACTGACTGTATTTCTAAGTGCAACAAAAAGTGAGCAAATTTGATTCTTTATATATATAATTATTTCAAAGAGACATTGGCTAGATTTCTATTTTTTATTAGTTTTTTTAACTTACCCAACGTTATTTATTTATTTATTTATTTATTTTTTGCCTTTTAATGTGTGTCGACAACTATAGGCAAGTTTTGAAAAGAAAAAGGTCAATTGAACCTTTAAAATTACTGTCATTTACTTTTTTCACAGGTTGTAATGTACTTACAATTCCCTAAAGGGAAAGGAAAATGTTCTTTGTGTGACCAGGAAGAGGTTTGTGTAAAATTTAATCATAATATTTGAAAAGAAAAGTATTTTTAAGTTTTTTTTGTTTTTTTTTATCAAACAATTAGACATTTTTGAAAAATAAATGTAGTATTGTCCAAACAGGTTATGTTTGAATAGTCTTAAATCAACTGCCCTCTTGTGAACTGTCTAAGTAAAACTAAATGTGTGGGTTTTTTTTTTTTTTTGGTTATTTTTTTTTTGTTTGTTTGTTTGTGGGTTTTTTTTTTTGTTTTCCAATTCAAAAGCTTGACATTATATGTGAATTTTAAAATGTAGTTGCTGATTTAATATATAAGACCATAAAAAAAGAAAAATTCTTTGTTACATAGTTCCTTTGTGCAACTAATATTTTTTTGTTTCCAAAAGAAAGACACAGATACTGTCATTCTTCTTTTAGGGGTACCTGTCTTTTATCCACAACTCCTCCTAAACCACGAAATAAAATTTAATGATGCTTTCAGAGAATCTTTAATACATAATGCCATTGTACATTTCTTTTTTTTCACTTTTTGATTACACACACATTTTGGGTTTCCCATAGCAAAACATGGACACTGCTATTCTTTTCGGGGTACTCATGGCCATCCCTTATCCGCTACTCCTCCTATATAATATCACTGAATAACATTTAATGATATTTTAAAAGAATGTTTATTACATGGTGCCTTTGTGCACCTCATACTTTATATTTTGATCAGACAGATATTATGGCTTTTCCTAAGCAAAAAAGGACTGTGCAATTATAATCATATTGAAGCGGTAGTGTCATTTGTAAGCTCAGTGCTCACATACCTTTAATTTGTTTGATATTCAAGTAATTTTTCTTTAATTCTATGTACCATGGACATAGAATGTACATTTAATAATTCAAGCTAATTACTAACATCAAAAATATAAAATTTTACAAATTTTGATTCTTTGAATTTTTTCTGATCAGATTATGATATCTGACACAAGCCAGAAAAAAAAGTAAATGGTTCCAAAGGCTTAATGAAACAGCTGAGCTTTATTTGTATCTTTAACGAAATGAAATTCTTTTCATAATCGCGTATGCCAGAATCGGAAGTTAAAGGGTAATATACAAAAAAGATGAAAATTAACCGATACGCTACCTATGTTATATTTTATTTTTTTTAATATGTTGTAGGTGTATATTGAATTAGCTATCTGCAAACATGGCGCATGTAAATCTTGCGTGATGAAAATGTACAACAAATCAAAGAACGGGTTTGTTAAATGTGAATATTGGCTTTGTGATCAACGTGTTCCTGAGGTGTGTTTGAAAAGAGTTTTCAACGACCAATTACTTCTTAAGGTACATTTTCCATACGTAATAATATAGAAAGAATAATAGTGTTTAAAAGAATTTAAGAACATTTCCAAGAACCTATATGAGGAGAACAAAATAAGACTAAGCTTGTGGACATTGACTAAGGACTTGTTTTTGGCATGTAATTGCATATATAACTTTTAATCATAATAAGACATGTCTTGGATCTGGAAAATTAACACGGCCAAAATATTTTTCGGTTCACTAAGAGATTTCCTATTGTCTTTTACAGTTTTTAAAACCCGAAATATGATTCTTTAAGCATTTTTTAGGTATTTGTGTAACAAATAACTGTTGTTTGTGGGGGAAAAATCGTATAGATAAAAAAGATTGATTCATGTACTTAATGGGCTTGAATTTTGGATGAATGTAAAACAAACGCTTAGTCTTATATTTACTAACGAAAGTATCAATATATATATATATATATATATATATATATATATATATATATATATATATATATATATATATAATTTGGTTTCAGATTGATACAAATTACTTTGATGGTAAGAAAATTTCTGTATCTTTGGCTTCCTCTCTGTGTATTTCGATTACACTTGACAGATGCGCATAATTTTACCATTTTAATATATATATATATATATATATATATATATATATATATATATATATATATATATATATATATATATATATATATATATATATATATATATATAAAAGAGATAAGCAAGAAAGACGATATCACCAGAAAAGTTCAGATCAATCCAGATGACAGTTTAGATGTAGGCAGTTCAAAGGCACTCGATGGTCAGCATGAAACAGACCATATGGAGACAGAAAGAGTTATTGATGTAAGAAATGTTACAATAATTTAGTTGCAAACTTTATTCTCTATCGTGAATTTTGATTTCCCACCCCCTTTTATTCCTCTTTTTAAAACATTTTAATAGTATAGGACTGTTTTTTTTATCCATTGAATTTAAAAGTAATATTTTAAAACGAGATATTTTTCTCCATAAAAATATTAAGAAAAATATTCTTTTTTACTATGACAATATCAAAAGTTCTGCAGAACGAAAGATTTTCATACCCTTTTTGAAATGTGAGAAAATGTACTCCTAGTTATAAGAAAGCAAGAGTAAATAAACCATACTGACACAACCTAAAACCGCCAAATTTTCTAAAAAAAAAAAAAAAAAAAGTTTGGTAATATGAAATTTCAGATAGTCTGTCAATCGCTTAATTATGATTCCAACAAGTCACAACCTCTCAACTATGACGTCACAATGTACGGTACTATTTTTACGAAAAGACCTATGCAAAAGGAAAATAAATAAATAATAATGAACATATTTTTTTGCTTTGTACTTGCTTTGTACTTGGATTTGAATTTACTAGTATTTCACTCGCGAAACAGGATTTTTTTAAAAATCATTTTTCCTAATGCAAATATCAAAAAATCCTTTCTCACTCGAAAAATAAATTCCATATCTAACTACAAAACAATTAATATCCTCTAATTATTATATATTTTCAACGGTTTAATAGCTGTGATTTATCAATTGATAAAAGATTGAGAATTGAAATGATTTGTAATTTTAAAAAAATGTCAAAAGTGATATTTTTCTATGTAAAAAAATATCAAAAGTACGGCAAAACTTTCGAATGTTATGAAAAAAATACTCTCACTTTAAAAATAGCGAGAGACTACATATAATCCTGACATGGACTTAATTTTTTTTTCAAATTTTCATAAAATTCATCTTCACTAACTTCAATCTCACAGTCGTATAGTTTCAAAACTTCTCACTTATGACATCACAGCCTTGACACTGCGTTACAAAATGGCAGAGACAAAATAAAAAATGAAAGGAAATTTGAAGAAAATTAAACTAAACAGAACATTCAATGCCTTTTAGTTGGATATTATTTCTCTCGTGATACCGGATGTTGTTTATATTTTACGCTTACTTTGCACTAAAGAGATTGTAAAAGCAACAGTTTCTGCCTGCGAAATAATTTTAAACATCAAACATCCTCTGAATTTACCGTTTATGTTTAGATGATTACATGTACATGTAACAGTTAAATTGTCACATATCTCTTTAAGAGGCAGTCCACCAGAAAACCAGGCAGTATTGTATTAATAGGCGGCACATCGAATGTGACGAATATTTGATATTTTATTGAAAATGATATTAATGTAGTCCATATGGAATAATGTAAGTAAAGATTTGTTTGAAAATAGCTTATTTACTAAAATATCGTTTTGTTTTGTTTTTTGAATTCCCCTATATAAACCATTGAATGTAGGTCGGAAACAAAGAACTGTAAATTCTAATACATTTTCAACAGATCTATAATTCACTCCAAACTAAATCAAGAAATATTTCATCTTTTAATTTAAAAAATAAAATCAGTGGGAAAAATATTTTCAATAGTAATTTTCTTGCAAAATAGATAGTCATTTTTATTAAATTCTGTTATGAAAGAGTTATCTCCCGTAGCATCGGGAAATCGGCTAAACATCTTACTATCAGAACCCCTATGAGATATTTAGAACTGATACGCTAAAGAATATCATTCAACCAAAAATAATTGGTTTATTTTCAAAAACGGAATAAATTTTCACCTCCAAACATTATATTTAGTTTAAAATTTGCTTTATTATTCAGGTTGAATCCACGATTCCACTGATGTATCAGTGACGTCAAATACCTATCTAATATTGCGTCACAATAGTTGCAAATATTCCGCAGAAGTTGGTAAATTTATGTAAACGTGCAAAGAAAAAGATTTTTAAAAAGTTAAGTTAAATAATTTCTCTTTTCTGTCCAATTACTTTTCCGAGTGCATTAAATAATATTGTGATCCAGAATGTATTTTATTCACGGGCGTTGCCTCAGCTATAAATGTTTTAAAACAAGTCAGTGTTGATAGGTAATTCTATACATGTACAAAACGTCTTTACAGTAATCATAATAGATTATATAAATTGTTTTATTTTTTTAAATGAGTTAATAGCACATGCATATACTGGTATTTTATAATTCCTAAAAATAATTTTTCTAGTGTAATTTATTATGAACATTTCTGATAAAACTGGGATGTGAAAAGATTAAGAATTATTTCTTATTATTCAGTAATGATGAATATTCCAGATTAACGCAACATTAAATTCAGCAAAGTCGATGTGTGCACTTCATGAAGTGTTGTTAATACTTGAATATGTTAACTTATATGCAATAATATCAAATATGCAGTCAGCATTATACGATTGCTCACGATCGACTGTCGGACCGAATAAGTAAGAACGGAAGTACTCCTCACATCCCACTTCACTAATTAGCAATAATTGTTTACTATTAGTGCGGTGGTTCAGATTCTGTTTAGACTTTAATCTTTTAAAAATGTTAAACCTGAAATAGAAAAAAAAGCTATAGAAATCTATAAATTTACTACTTAATGAGGAAAATGTTGCCAATACTACTGCTGGATGCCCCACTTTAAGCTGACACTAAAACGGCAGATGATTCAATGGAACTTTTTTTTATTTTCGTTTTTAAAATTTGACAATTGTTCCACATATCCTTATACTTTATATGGAGTTAAAATAAGTCAGTAGGTTGGTAAATTTCCAAAATATCCCATTATTATCAAACCAGTTACAAAACGGATGCCGCCCAGACGACCCCCCCCCCCCCCAACCGATTTTTTTCTGGGCTCCATTATCATGATTATATGTATGTAAGTGTACAGGTTTTTTTCTTATTTATTTCAAGTTAAATTTCTTAGAGCAGGAAAATATTCCTTAATATGATGAATGGATGAAAAAAATTGGATTAAAGCCGAGGCTGTACACATAAAAAAAAATACTTGCTGGATTAAAGTACGTGCATGTATAATTTCGTCACTTTTTTTTTTTTTTTTTTTTTTTTTTAGATTTTCTTTTTAATCCAGATAATTTAAAAGATTATTTTTCTTGGAAATGAGATATCTTATTATTAAGCTTAAAATTTGCTATTAATTGTTGCATGAAATAAATATTTTTTTTTAGGTGTGTATCAAGAAATCAAACAGATGTTTTACAAGTAATTCAAAAGATCTTCATGGACCTGAAAAACATTTAGTAATTAAGATATATGTAATCTATGGATAACATCATCTAAAACCATGTAACATACAGAAAAGAAATAAAACACAGACATATTCTTATGATAAAATACAACGAAGAGCGATTTTAGAAAACATTTCTAATTTTTAATATAGAAACCAATCCCGATTGAAATAAAACCGATCCCGATCGAAATTAATGCATAATTTTTAAGTAATAAAATTAATGGTAATTGCCACCTAGAAAACATGTTTAAAAAAAATCAAGTAATTTGTAAACCATATTGAAACAAAACAACCAAATTTCATGATGAAATCATAGTAGCTTTCTTCATTATATAATTCCGGTCGGAATCGGTTTAATTTGGATAAATTTATGAAAAGTAGATAATTTGACGCCTCTTATTTCACTCAATATACCTGTTCCCACCAATTTTTTTAAATTGATTCAACAATTTGTACTTTGAATTCATAATAACATGAGGAGAAAGTTCTGACATTTCAATGTATTGGATTTTAGAACGTAATGAAAATTGGATAGTGACTTCATTAAGTCACTTGCTTAACTGAATTTTTTTTAAAGAAATATAAATTGGTGTCTTATTCATTGATATTATAAAAGATAAGGGTTTATACTATAAATAATATTTATTGACATATTCAGTTTTTGAGTATCTGTTTCAAATAAAACAAAACAAAAACGTAGTAAATTTTTAACCAACTTGTTGACCTTTTTGCACTTAAAATTAAGCACTTACCAAAAATAGAACTAGAGGAACACTAAAAAAAATTTGATGTTGCCATGTGTAAACATTTGCTTTTATAAGTCTACATGCGAAAAATAATTAAAATCCATGACATGTGATGTGCCACCCATTGCCTGGTTTTTTGGTGGACTGCCTCTTAAAATAAAAAGATGTCGCCATGACGACAATGTTCTTTTTTTCATTAATAGTTGCTTTGTCCATCATATGGAGAAAGACTGTCTTGCAGCTATTGTTCCAGAATGGTATCAAAATCTTTAAACTGAATGACTAAAGCACACATTTTTAAAAGAATATTTCGTTTTAGTTAAATTTGAAAAGATAATGCTGGATTGTGTACCTCTTTTCATACACATATTTAAACATATCTATTGATAAATATAACTAAATACAGGCTGTCATAAAGTTTTCTGAGTGTCGCCATGGTTGGTGTTTACGATGCCTCAAATTCTTGACCAAAACTCAAAAAGATGACAAAATGCATTGCAAATATTGCACATCGTGTGGAAGCATTGGAAATGTTAGACGATTCATCAGAAACTGTGAAACAGATGGATTGTTGGTAGGTAACAAATTTTCACCTTTAGGCTACGTTAAGGAATGTCTGATTTCACATTTATAATACACCCAATAGCAAGTATCATTGTGACATCATTAAAAATAAAAAAAAAAGAAAACTAAACTAAATTTAACTTCATGATGATACGCAAATAAAAGGTTTCTGGAATGTGTTTTATCTGTTATTCATTGAAGAATTCAAAATTTTACAATTTGATAACAATACTGTAAAATATTTAGAACCAAATGCCGTGTTTTTATGACGTCATTCGCCTTGACTTGACGTAGTACGGGTTTTTAAGAGGAATAGATCGATAGCGTAAATAAAGTAAAAAAAAAAAAAAACATGCCTAATTCATCTGAAAAAAAGACATTTTTTTCATGTAAAATTCCGTGAGTATATATTAAATTGATCAAGCCGTGTCACGAGGCACAGTAATAATTAATGCAAAGAGAATCACTAATACGATAAGCATATTCCACATAAACCTCAAAATGCAATGGCATGGACTGAACTGTTTAAGCTAAAGTATGGAATACCATTTATTGCTTACATAGTATATTCTATAAAAGTGCTTGGAGTTAAATTTTGTCTTAGTTGACATGAGTCAAATGCTTAAGTGCGCTTTTCTGATCTCATTTTGACCGGCATTCGCCTGTCTGTCCGTTTGCAACTTCTTTTAAAGAACCACTGGGCCAACTGCAATCAAACTTGCCAAAAAGTAACCACTGGTTAAGAGGATTCAAGTTCGTTCAAATGAAGGGCGACACCATCTTCCAATGGGAGATTATTACGAATAAGTGAAAAATAATATTTATCGCAACCGACTACGAGATGGCTAAACTCGCGTCTATAAAGAATTCTATTGCTTGATGCTACAACTCCATATCATTGGCCATTATTTGAAGGGAAATTTTGAAGGGAAAGTTGTCCCGGAGAATGGACTTATGAGCTTGAATAAAGCTTGGTATTCATACTTCATTTAAAGAAATTATTAAGATAAAATTTCTCATTGCCTTCCACAAAGCAGAACTAATATAAATGATTCGTATTTTAAATGATATTTTAGGATGTATTTATTAGCTCACGTAAGCCGAAGGTTCAACATATTTTATTTTTCTATTGTCTCTCGGTGGTAGTTGTCGTCGTTGTAAACTTTCAAAATATAGTGTGGTTTTTTTTTCTCCAGTACCACTGAGCCTACATTTCGTCCAAAGCAGTATCGGGGAAAGGGACTCAAGTTACATCAAATAAACGGTTGTGTCTATTTTTATTGGGACATAAAAATAAATGAGGATAATTTTAATGCATCATTTAAAAATCTTCTCAAGAAGCACTAGACTGAAAAGATTAAATTAATTGCAAAGCATCTATACTTATAAATTAATAAATTTTGCAAATAAACTCCGATACGGGGGTACCAGAGTTCTTACTTACTCCTTTAAGAATACACACGATACAAGATGATGTCCGTAAACTATATTTAGATTTCACTTACATTGTAAGTATCGTACATTAAATTTAAAGTTTACTTTTATTTTCTATAAACAGCCATGAAATAGCAAACACATGAGTACGGTGGCGTTTTCGGTTGGCGGATCTAAGTTACTGGAATTTTAAATGAAACTGGCAACAAGCAATCGTATATTTGTTTCATTAAACGTCATTACTGAATTATTCAATCAAAACTTGATTTCAATGATATAAAAGAAATAAGTTGTGATAACCGATTAAAACGGAAAATGTGCAAATCATTTTCGTCATTCACCGATCTTAATATTGACGGAAGCTTCCAGATCATCATATAGCATCGAGCCCGATGTTAAAAAGAAAATAGCTGCTTTAACATAAAAAAGCTTTTGTGTGAATGGCCATTGAAATAATGGTAAATCATTGATAACACTAAGTTGTGAATATATTTATATATCGAAAGACTATTACATATATTTAGTAAGTTTTCCTAATAAATTTATCGGTAAAATTTATATTCCTCACTTAGAGCATCGTGACAACGAACCCGAAGTACAATTTGGACTTCGTGATAAACCTGGTTACATGAAAAGAGAAAAATAATGAATAAGGCATTGTTCAAATACAATTATGCTGTTAAATTTTGTACTTTAATCAATACATTTCGTTTTTTTTTTCTGAATACAGTCGTTTGTCTCAAATACTCGGCCTATTCCAGTGGCGGATCCAGGAATTTTGAAAAGGGGGGAGGGGGCGACCAGTTTGGGGTCGGGGTAGGGGCCCACGGACAAAAAAAAATTGATTCATTATATTCTATGTATATTTTGGAAACAACACGGGAGTGGGGCGCCCCTCCTCTAAATCCGCCAGAGTATTCATAGAGCGTTATATATAAAAGCTAATTTTTACACAGGTACTTGGGTCTTGGATTATAAATATGTGTGTACCTTATTGATATGTAAAAAAGAGGTAAGGTACAGTTTTTACATATCAATTAGGTACATACATATTTATAAACTAAGACCCAAGTACCAGTGAATTCTTACCCCAAAAAATCAATTTCTTAGTAAAATGTGCATTTCTTGACGGAAATAAATAAGAGTATCTGAAGTACAATATCCAAAACACAGTATATACAATATCCATTACATAGTATATAACAGGTTTCACAATAAACGTCAATTAATGAAATTGTTATGTAAGTTTTACAAAGGGGGTGAGGTGGGGGTGGAGACGTACTTCAACTTTATGCGGGATTTTGAACAAAGTATATTTCTTCCTGCTATAAGCCTGTAGGCTGTCAGTAGAAACTACAATATATATACATGTATTATTGGATTTTTTTTCTGTCGGTAGTGGTATAAATTCAATTCCCCGCGCTTGCGCGGGATTTCATCTAGTTAAAACATACTTTTCTATAGGATAACAAAACCCTGTATTGTCACATCAATAGGGAAGCATACTCAGACAGTGCAGATTCAAGTTTGTTCAAATCATGACCCCTCCCCCCCCCCCCCCCCCCGAGTCCCCCCCCCTCCGGGAAAGGCTAGGTTAAAAATAAGCAAAGTTTTACTATAGACTGCATAGCAAAAAAGTCTTGAAAAATCTTCTTCTAAAGAACAGCAAAGTCTGCAGTAACCATAGTGTCATGTATATTGTAGCATCCTCTAATAGTGTAGATTCAAGTCTGTTCAAATTATGACCCCTGGGGATAGGATGGAACCACAGCAGGTGACCAAAGTTTACATAGGAATATAAGAAAATAAACATCTGCTATTGAAGAAAGCAGGGCGAGGGTGACTCGTGCGAAAACTGTGGCCTAAGGGTCTTTTGTTTGGGATATACACTGTATGACTGGTTGAGCCCAGTATGTAACTTTTTACTTTATACAGCTTCTTGGGATACAATTTGATGGTAAAAACAAAGTAGCACAAATTATCTGTAATGATATTAAACTGATAAAACTCCAGTGACATTTGTAAATTTTTTTTTTAACTAAAAAGTCTGTGTTCTTGATACTTTTTAAATAAGATATCTAAGCATTTTGCATTACAAATGTGAAAAGGACATACATTGTTGCCAAGTGTTGTATTTTTCTATAGTATGTAGAGAGACTTTTTCAAAGTGTGCTTCCCTAGGTCAGCATATAAAATTCAGTGATTAAATGACTTCAGATTCAAAGAACTTTTTCGGAGAATTAAGTGATTTTTTTTCCAAAACTCAATATATATATATATATATATATATATATATATATATATATATATATATATATATATATATATATATATATATATATATATATATATATATATATATAATTATTATTATTATTATTATTAAGATCTTCTACTGATTCTGTTGTTTCTTTTCCACTATTATTATTATTTTTTTCTTTTTTTTTTCTTACCGATTTTATGCAGGCGATTTCTCGAGAACGCCTCAATCAGCAATGACGGCAAATCATCTGAACTTAGGGCTTTTTTTTTCGTCGTCACTTCCGGTGGCGAGATACAGCCAATTTTCTGTTTTTAAAGTTGCATTTTGTCCGCAAGTGTTCTCAAAAACGCTTAGAGATTGAGTATTGAAACTTTCAGGGATGATAGATTGTGACTCTTAGATTTGAATTTTCTGTTTGGTTTTTGTTGCCGTGACGTCCGTTGTCCACCGGAAGTAGTTTAAATATATGCAAATTTTTATTTTTTTTCTTTTTGAAATGTTCATAATAGAGGAAAATCGACTGTTTCGAGTCATATTATTTCCATCTCAAGTTATTTCTTCCGAACCGGAAGTACTCGAAAAAATGCTCATTTTTCCTCGAAACTTTGAGGGATGATTTCTTCACACTCAGTGAGGAGATAAAGGTCATTTTAAGTACTTCCGGTCATACCGGAAGTGAATGAAAAGACCGGAAGTTGTTGAAATTGATAGATTTCGCTCTTTTATGTCTTGCTAAACATATTTTGAAGAATTGATGTGAATATTTCTTTAAATTTAAAGTTGTTTCACTTTGTTTTATCATTCAACCTTTTCCAATTAAGATCTTATCAGAAATCTAACGGAAGACCTACTCGTTGCTCGCAATGAGATCTCATCTAGTTATTATTATTATTGTTATTATTAAAATAGCAGTAAATATTTCGCTCTTCTTCCATAAATGTCTGTAAAAGTGCATGGTGATGTATGGTTTTGTCATATCCACTTTAGCCTGTTAATGTCCTTTTTTGTATTTTGTTAAGGATAATAAAGAAGTAAATTATTACTTAAGATATTTTGCAATCTACAAGCACAAATATCTTATTTTTTAATTTACAATAATCAAATTGATTGGATAATTCGACAGGTTCCTTCTTATCTTAAACCAATAAGTGGAACTACATCATGTTACCTTTGCAGAAAAAGAGAGGTATATATATCATAAAAAATTCATTGTATGTTATAGTAAAGTATATTGTATCTGAAAAAAAAAATTATATACTGAGATTCACTGACATCTGGTGTTGTAATGACACAATTTAAAATACGTTGTCATTTAATGCTATATATAGGCAATACTGGAAGGAACTGAATGTGGACACAGGTTTTGTGATTCCTGTTTGAACTTAAGCACCAGACTTCAAATGATGACTTCAAAGTGCCCAGCATTGGGATGCGAATCTGTTGAATATTATCAAGCAAATGAAAAGAAAGGCAAACAAATTGCAGTAAATATTATCTTTGAGAGAGAGAGAGAGAGAGCGAGAGAGAGAGAGAGAGAGAGGAAGAGAGAGAGAGAGCTGTGCAGTTTCGTATATTGTGTGATAAATTAAAGTTTGTTAGGTCATCTGAGTCGCTGAAATGACGTATTGCTATCTTTTTTTTTGTCCGTCTTTGTCCTTTGTCTGTCGTGCGTCATGCATCATTTGTAAACTTTGGAACTTTTTCAGTTTTTTTTTACTTGACCTGCTGAACCAATTTCAACCAATTTTAGCACTAACATCAATTGGTCAAGGGGTACAAAAATTAGATAATTGCATGATCCCTGTGCCATGCATCCTGGGGGGCTGGGCTAAAACCATCAAATTAAGCGCTATCTTTAAAAAATCATCTTCAATCTCGGACATCATGCAGTCAAATTGTTGACATGATATTGATAAGCATTAAGCCCTATAAATATTTGTGAAATTCATAATCCTAGGGTCAAGGATTAAGGAGTTTTAGAGCTATAATGATCATGTAGTGAAAATTCGTAAATTCTTTAAAAATATTCCTTTCTTTCGTACATGTATATTAAGAAAAATATGCACAAAAGTGCCCTTTTCAAAATTTTTCAAAATAGCGAATTGAATTTGTCCTTATGTAAAGGGGCCGCGTGAATCTGTATTGAATATACATTATTCATTGAAAATCTTCTCATTAAAACTAAAATTGTAACACACGTATATGTGCATATTTAAACAAAACTGTATTTTATGTGTATATATACCAATGTCTAAAGTTTCAAGGCATTTTGATTAAAAATAAGAAAGTTATTGAGATTTTGGTCCCAGCCAACGGCCATATTGTTTTGTCTTGACTACTAAAATTTTGCTTTTGCAAAGTGCAAGGTACTTTATAAAAGAAAATACGAAAAAGAAAGCTACTTTAGTTATATCCGGCACTTATTTCATCGCATGCACATGCACGTTCATGCATGCGCGCGTAAAATGACCTTTGTTCCGAACATCTACACAATCAACCATAAAAAGATTTCATCTCAATCGGATAGTTCTCGAGAACATTTGCGGACCAAAAAGTATCGGAGAAATAATATTAATAAACGAAGCCAAACTATAATGTTTCAAATATTCTTTGGGGGAACATAATTATTCAAGAATTCTTATAATATAATTATAGTAAAAAGTCCATAGCTTTCAATGATCAGTTCGAGTTGTAATTAATAGATACTTAAAGAAACAAAAATGTCTTATCTTTGTACATTAAATTATCCTAAAGAGCAGAAGAGGACAATGTTTGAGGGAATGAGATTTTTGGTATATAGTATTCAATAACAATTAATGTTTTGTTTAGTCAGAATGGTGATAGTGACAAATGGGGCAAAACAGGCAAGTAAATAAAACTATTTTAAGATTTGTTACTAAGCATTAGACTATTTTTAATGGTTCTTGATCATCCTTTTTCTCTTGCTTTTGGGCAACATACATTCATCTCCTCCAAATTTATTTTCTTTTACATTATATCCAATTTATGGATCCTTTACAATGTTGTGTTATATTCAGGTGACCGAGTAGGCCATATGGCCTCTTCTTTTTTTTTTTTTTTTTTTTTTAGATTCAACCATCCAAGTGTGTTTGCTGCTCAAAAATGGAGGTATGTGAAAATTGTAAATGAATATTTATACTCCCGAAAGCGATTTCTTTTTTTTTTTTTTGGGGGGGGGGGGGGGGTTGTTGGAATGATCTTCTCTCTGTCTGTCTCTTTACCTGCATGTCTCTGCTTATGCAAAAGTGTTCTGATATATCTTTTAAATAGTGAAACATTGGAAGATCGTGCTTGACATAAACGTTGCTTTTGACCTAAGAATTTTCATAATCTTGACTTCTGATCATTCTGGAGAGAATAAAATCACTGACAGAAAAAATAGGAGATTCGTGCCCGGTGTCTTATATTGAGGCTTCCCCCGTAGTGATACTTCCCCCGAAGGCTGGCTATGTATTGATACTTTCTCCCGGAAGACTGGTTATATATAGTAAAACTTCTCACGGGGACGTCTCACTATAAATCCAGTCTTCCGGGGAGGGGGGGGGGGTCTCGCTATATAGCAAGTAATCCCCTTCATAGCGGAACTTCAACCTAGAAGACAGTTTCCAGATTAACTTTTTTTTCATTGTAAAACATTATGCTATATATACTCTTTCATCGTTTGAATATAATTTTCTGTCATATGAATTAATAATTAAATCATCTTAATACAGTTTGTAGCCACATATAATTTTGGGATTACTTGTACTGATAAGTGAGATAATTGCATGAAAGAAAAATGTACGTATATATACATTATTGTTGCAAGTATACATCTTTACTAAATTGTATGACACTTTTCATGTCTAGTAGAGAAACAGAGGGTGTGAGAAAGTTCATATATTATTAAAAGATTGCTTTATCATGTTCATATTTAAAGACTTGTCGTTATCTGGAATCAATGTCTTTTGGTCAAGTTTAATGTCAATTTTGGGCAAGTTTAAAAACCTGTCTTTACCAGTGTTTGTGATTAAGAAACATTGGAAGTTAGTCTTGATATAGAAACGGATTTTGTTGATATGGTGGGTCATGAACTTGACATACATGTAAGTACATTTGAGCAAGTTTAAGGTCATTGGAAGAAAAGTGCACGCTTTGTGTGTATGTGGGTTTTTTTTTTATCTCGGTTGGATAAAAACTGGGATTTTTATACTCGATATGAAGATTTCTCATTATTTAAGAAGTGTCGTGATCTTGACATGTCATTTGAGACAATTCAATGTTACTAGCAGAAAAGAGTAAAATTCGCGCCTAGCCTAACCTCTTTAATGGCTAGGTATTTGATGTTGATACTTCAAACAAATACTAATCGTAAGTTGATTGTAGGTCAGAACCTTTACTCAAAGCCATTTGGAAAATTTAGGTCCAAACCTTTACCCAAGGTAAAATAGAAAAAATAAGGTCCCTCGCAGAAAAAGGGTCCTCTTCATAACTTCTTTTCATCTCCAGAAATATAGGTTCATACTTCCTACAAATATTACGTCCGACCAGAAATTCTTGATTTTTTTTTTCTATCAAAGCCCAAAGGCAAGTTAATTTTTTTTTTTATTTAAGGAATGAATTTAATAGCTACCCAATTTATACGGCATAAAGTGGGTTGGGACAGTTTACGCTTTATAAACCGCGAAGCGGTTTATAAAAAAGCGTAAACTGTTCCAACCTAGTTTATATACCGTATAAATTGGGTAGCTATAAATTTCATTCCTTATAATTTAATTTTCTTTCATTTAGTGATTAGATGATTGTCCTTAAAGAATTACTTCAAATCGTATAAAATTTAAATTTAACGTCAGGCGAATCGATACGTTTTTGACGCAAGTCATTGTGACGTAGGCAACCCAATTTATACAATATAAAGTATTTTTTTATCCAATCAAATACCGCGTTATAACCAGAATTAAATTATTTAATATTGGTTTTAAGGGAAAAAAATATCTTGGGCAAAAGTAGACTGTAGCGGGGAATATAAATTTGTAAGCTAGTAGACCTCATGTTAATGCTTAGTTGAAATATGAAGTAGATGTTATCAAAAAATGAAAAAACAAGGTTTTTTTGAAGTGTATAACTGTATTAAAAATTAATTTTAGTGTGTTGTTCCTTTTATAGGCAGCTGATCTGATGACGGAATGCGGCCATGCTTCATGTAAAAACTGTATCCAAAGTATATTTCCTTGTCCAATTAAAACCTGCAAAAGCTTCATCGATAGCGCAACCTCAGAATTTTTGTCAAAACACATAATCAGCAATAAGGTTTGTTAATACAATAAATACAAGGTCCGAGAAGTTGCGAATGAGTATTGCATTTTCAGTTCTACTGGCAAGTGTTATATAGTTCTTATAAAAAAAAATGAAAATGGCATAATTCTTTCAAAAATCATTCGGATCGAAATGAAAACTAGTTCTGTAACTTATCGGTAGGCCATACCAAGTTTTTTCTCCGTTTAGCGTCCATCTATCTTTCAAAAACTTACCTACCTATTCACAAAACACACACACATACACACACAAGCCAAAAAATAAAACGCAGACTTAAAAGTTATAAAAATGACTTCATTTACGGGATTTAATTTCATAAATATACATTTCTCGTAAATAGTGCTCTATTCTTTTACTGAAAATGGCAATAAATGCTTATTATATACCTAATATGAAACATTGTGGACAGATCAATGAAGAGAACGACAGAAATCAAAGATTAGTCAATAATAATTAAATCCAGCACTTCTAATTCTGTTTGTTTGTTTTTTTTTTTGTTTTTGTTTTTTTTTTTGTTTTGTTTTTTGTTTTGTTTTGTTTTTTTTTTTTTGTTTGTTTGTTTTTGTTTTTGTTTTTTTTTTTTACCGATATTGAGTATGAAAAACAAAGGCAACTTCTCGGGCCTTCCTGACAAACGGAAAAACAATCTCGAATATGTAAACACCTATGACAACCTCCCTTTTCATGGTCATTGAAATATATGTTTCATAATCTCTTATCTGTGTATAGCCTTTAGCTATTGAATTGAACTGTATTGAATGTCAGGATATTTCATAAATATACTTCAAATGGGACTCTCAGTTCTGCCTATCCAATACTTTACCTAGGCGTTGGAAGCAAATTTGAAAGTTGGGGGGGGGGCTAATTGAAAATGGGGGGGGGGTTAAACCAAAAAAAAGGTAACCCCCAATTTTCAATGCTATATTACTTGTATATCTTTGCAAAAAAAAAAGTGTGGGGGCTAAGCCCTCCCCCCCAACCCCCAGCCCCCCCCCCCCCCGGGTACAACGCCTATGCTTTATTCAATAGAAAAGGACTCATTTTGAATAAAAATGTTATATCCGGTGATGTAAATACATTCGATGTTTTTTTCCCCGAGCTTACCGGAAAGACACGAGAAAATACAATTCATGCAGTACAATCGGAATGTTTGTTGTATAGGGTCCTTAGGTTCAAATATTTTGATAAGAACTTTTATCTTTTATAAATGATAAATATAACAATAAGAACTGAAACTTATTTTGACCTGTTTAACAAAATTAAGATTCAAAAAATGACTATTTTATTTGATATATATACATGTACATGTCCATTTTATACATGTTTGCTTAATTTTTTTTTTTTTGTTTTTGCCTGAACTGAATATTATTGTAACATTATTTTTTCCTTATAACGCATTACAAATTCTATATATATATATATATATATATATATATATATATATATATATATATATATATATATATATATATATATATATATATATATATATATATATATATATCCTTGGTATCTCTCTCTCTCTCTCTCTCTCTCGGTTAATATGCAAACCTAACACGACATTTGGACTCTAGAAAAGAACCTTCCTACAATAGTTACTAACCGGGATAATTTTTATCACCAAATGGTTTGTTTGTTTGTTTGTTTGTTTGTTTTTTTCTTTTGTTCAGTTAATTCAAGCTTAGATTTCATTCTTTTTCTTAGGGCATGTTATTTATTGGTAAACAAGTTAAAACTCGAGATGTCTGTTGTATGTGTTCTGGGGATCAAAAAGCAAGCAAGGTAAGAATGCAATCTAATTAAGAAATAAGGTATCATTTTTAAACATCTATCGGGATATAAATACGGGTTGGTACGAGATCAAATTTACCATAAAGCCCTTCGGGCTTTATGGAATTTGATCTCGTGACCAACCCGTATTTATATCCCGATAGATGTTTAAAAATGATACCTTATTACTTATATTTACATTTGTGATTTATTCATATTTTATATTTGCCTGATTATAATCTTTAACGCGTGAAACGTTTTATTTTTCAAACCCAACGGCACGTGTTTGATCCTCTGATTGCGCGTCGACCCTTTATGACGTCACTGAAAAATTACGTCGAACGTTTATGACGCAAGGAACCCGTGTTTATACGGATATAGATACGCATTGCTTTCAATAGTGTTATATAAAAAAAAAAACATTTGCAAATGTAAATATTAGCACATACTTTTAGATTTTGTATTATTTACACGTGTAAATACCTTATTTAATAGATAAATGCTTAGCTTAAACATCTGAAGGATCAAGTCCATTCAAGATATCTACACTATTTTATACTCCTCATAGATGCAACGAGTAATAATGATTTACTTCGTCGATACTACCATCACCCTAGCTTCTTTAATTTCATATCGATTCAAAATTTTTAAGGATATGTTTATTTGAAATTCATTTCTTTAGCTTAAATATGTTGATACTGAATAAAACCCAATTTTAAGCAGCAAAATGTTTTGATTGTTTAGATTCTTAGCAATAAAAGCACTGGTCATGCTGACAGAGAGATGACTTTGTCGTTTTGTTTTGAATAAGAAAGTAAATTTTATTTGCCATTCATTCATGTGACTAAACTTTTTTTATATAGTAAATTTGTTATTCTACGTGTATAATAATGATCTATTCATTCAAAAAGTAACATACCCTGTCGCAATTAATAAATTGTTTGACAAGCAACAATTTATAACGAATAATGTATTTTTTTTTTTTATATATTATGTCCTTTACAGCTTAATGTTTTTTTGACTTTGTACAGAGTGAAGAAGTTGTGCAGATTCGAAGATGCAATCATCTTATTTGCACCAATTGCTTAACAAAACTTAAAGAAAAGTGCAAGGGAACTGGAATATCTACTTGCCCTTCTGATGGTTGCTTGGAATTATTCTTTATACCCCAAATGGCGCCATCTCAATTACAGGTATTATTATAAATGTGAGACACAATTATAAACTTCCTGTAACTACATCAGTTAAGGCACTTAACTGATGTAGTTACAGGAAGTTTAATGTATGTTATATTTTAAGACATTTTGAGACATTTTTTTTTTCCTAAATCGAATTCTTTTTTTTTTCTAACTAGACAGAAGATTATATTGGATCTGAAGGTATGTAATGTTAGAACAATAAGATATCAAGTGCAAATGTTTAGCTTTTGTACATGCATTTGCACTTTCCAATAGCAAAAAATGATTTAAAAATCAAAGAAAATTAGATTGGCATTAGGCAGTAATCTGGGCGCACTTGAAAAGTGAAAATTTCATTGATATGTCACTTGATATTTTAGCATTCTTTTGATGTATCGGGTTCCTGTGAAATAGAAAAGGGGGATATTTTCTTGATATTGTGTTTAGATTTGCTTAAAATAACTTGAAAATTTGCTAGAGAAATCATTTTGTACAAAATGTTACATTTTTAAACACGTTTTTCTGAAAGTTTGCTATTTCTGGGTGATCTCTCCATGATTTTGAAACGTAATTTGTGTGCATTTTAATTCAAAGAAACAAACAGACATTTAAAAAAAAATTGAGAGAAGACCCAGAGACCATAAAAAATTAACTTTTTCGAAAAAAAAAAATTCCGATTGTAAATGCGGTGCTTCATTGTCGTTTTAACATCCCTATCATGTGTATAGCGATGATAGCTCAGAAGCGTGCGTTACCTGTCCAGTGCAATGGAATCGAAAATTTTTGGTTCGATCCTTACATGCAGCGTATTTTTTTTTTAAAGCAACCATCAATTCTTTTATTAGTTTAATTTAATGTGTTGTTTTATTTTAAAATGAATATATTCTGGTTCTATTGCACCAAGAGCGAAACCAATTGTTCCAACCTACTGATACTTTAATATACAAATGTACTTGTAATTGCATGTAACTATGCCCTCATTATCTGATAGGTTTCATTATTTATGTGAAGTTTTACTGTATTATACAGTGTAGTAATTATTAAGATAAGCGGACTTAAATATAACAATTTGACAAGATATTTCAATCGAAATGTAACATTCTCTTATGTGCGTAACTATGGAAAGTCTGTCCAGCTGTGGTCAGCCGACCAAATCGTGGACATTTAAACTATAAATGTTTCGTTCAGATGATTCCTGCAGTTAATACGCTAAATACGCCCATCTTCTTTGAAAAAAATGACACCTTCAGCCAGAAATATATAATGAAATATGGAGATAACAAACAGCATTCAGGCTCAGAAGTCCAATCGAACAATGCAAATCAGGAACAGTGCAAACATGGACTTCTATATCATTAAAGGTGGGATCAGGTGCCCTGGAGGAGTGAGTTTCCCTGCCGCCAGGTCACATACTATATGTGCTCCTTGTCATGATTGAAAAAACGGGAAAACCTATGACTGTGTAAATAATTGCGTAACAATAAATATGAAAAACGCTCATCAGCATTTGACTTAAAGATAGATTGTATTTGCTGACAAGGTCGTTGAGATAGCTTTAACGTTGAAATGTTTTTTATGAATGTTTTGATGAAATACTTTGGAAATCAGTTTCAGTTGTCTGAAAGTATAAATACCTATCAGTGAGTTGAATTCTGATTAGCTACATGTAATACATAAATGGATGTTGCTTTTTTTGAAAAATTCTTTGAAATTTAATACATACAGTAAGCATCAAGTACGAAGGTCAATCAAACAATACGTAGAAATACCGCTCTATATATTATTTTTTAAGAAATTCAAGATCAACATACATGTAACATCGGATGTAAAACTTTTTTTATTGATGTGAGAAGTCGCATTATATTTTACTAAGTGGAACTTATTTTGGATTATTTTAAAATCAACATATATTTTCGCCAGGGAGGACTCTTATCAACGTAACGTCAAAAACACATAACGCCATGAAATTCTCCCTTCGATTCCTCTTCAATGCTCACATAGTCTGTTTATTAAAAAAGTTTTTTTCTACCACCTCATACTTAGTTTCCTAATAGTAATTTATGTATTTAGATGATTTCTCAATGACTTCAATTTTTATTTTACCGCGTAACTCAGCTTTCACTGGTTTCACAGCTATGAAGCGGACATCCCTTTCTATGACTTTTCAAAATGTTTTGACCAGATTTTGAGGCCGTTCATTGTCTAATACTGCTAATACTGTCTCAAAAGTAAAAAAGAAAAATATGACATTTATTCACAAATGCACTTCATATATATATATATATATATATATATATATATATATATATATATATATATATATATATATATATATATATATATATATATATATATATATATATATATATATATTTATTAAACAAATATAAAAAGAAAACACAAGAATCCTCCGTAAAGCTTTAGCGCTTTCATTAAAAATCTTCAGAAGCTTTACATTACAAAAATGTAATGTATACAACGGTAACATAGTAACATAGTACTTAGAGAGGATGAACAAACGAAAACTACATACAAAAACTGTCGTTTTATCAGCAGTAAACGTCAGCCCAAAAACCTTAAGAGAATACTTTGTTCCTCCCAATTCGCTGACCATAATTATACAGTGTCAAAGTGTACGGACCCTCGCTGCGGCACATGTGACTACATTACATAAGGGACGAGTTATAGTTTTAAGGGGCGTGAATTTAAAGTTAATGCCAACATGTCATGTGATACGAAAGATGTCATATACGCCATCATATGTCCTGGATGCAAAGAATATTATATTGGTGAAACTGGCAACAGTCTCCGTGCCCGTGTACGTGTACATAAGCAACACATTAGTACACCTGAGTATAGACAAATCCAGTTAAGTGCACACCTGGAAACTTGTGGAAAAAACGATTTAACATTTTCCCTTTTTATAAACTCAGATGTGCCAGTGATATCCAGAGACGGGAAAAAGAAAAACATTTTATTTGTATTCTAAAGCCAAAACTTAATAGTCTCTTATAAACTACCTATGATTTTCCCGAACTTTTTCATCATCATTGCAGTATTTTATCCATGACGTCACAATATAGACATTAAACGTTCCGCTTAGTTTAACGTCATAATCATTGTTACTATGTTACCGTTGTATACATTTTTGTAATGTAAAGCTTCTGAAGATTTTTAATGAAAGCGCTAAAGCTTTACGGAGGATTCTTGTGTTTTCTTTTTATATTTGTTTAATATTGTAATCCGATTACTGAGACTTTATTTCAATTATATATATATATATAAATATATATATATATATATATATATATATATATATATATATATATATATATATATATATATATATATATATATATATATATATATATATATATATATATATATATATATATATATATATATATATATATATTAGGGATGTCAACGAGTACTCGATCGAACGTCCGAGTATCGAATACTAAAATCGGTACTCTGTTACTCGGATGTATATTTTTTCATATTTCAAAGTGCATATTTTTATAATAAACTTATCACAAAATGTTATTCAAATACGCACTGTCCAAAATGTCTATACAGTAATTAGAGCCACCTTCACCAGTTTCATACTCGTTATCGCCTGTGGCTGTGTACATGCATATACAGTAATTACCGTGACCACTCACTTGACACTGTACACGTACAGCTGTCCTCACTTCTTGTAACCCTAATTTTTGGATGGCTTTAATGATTTGATTTCAATTTTTCAATCGTTTAATAGATCCATTATCTATCCTTAGATTATTTAATTACCATACAGTAGCGAAATCGGACATACGTAGAAATACCGCTACCAATTCAAAAGTGAAGAATGTTTAAAAATATCCGAAGATTAAAAAAAAGTTAAAAGTCAGCTGTGCATGATAAATTTAGCGTATACGGGGGAAAACAACCATATATTTAAGGAATCACGGTCTAGTTTGATGGGTATGCCAAAGCATCAACGGCATGTAGTTGGAAACGTGGGATAGTTTATGCATGACGGGTGAAGTTGTAAATGCTAGTAACAAGAAATCGTCATACTTAACTTTCAGAGTTATAAAAAAGAACACATTTGGAAATGTTAATAATATACAACTCGCGATCACGACAACGACAACGATATTCTATTTCGCTAGTCTAATCATTACAAAATTGCATCCTTCTCTTCCGTTGATCAAATTAATTAAAATGTCTTCCTAAACAAGAACTGTAATGCATTAATTTTGTAGTCATTGGCGTATTAATTGATCATGTCTTTTGTGTTTGATACATGGATTAAGTACCAAAAAAATCATTTTCGTTGGGCTCGATGTTTATGTACATGCATGATCATGATTATAAACGAAAGAAAACATCGATGGGGTATACAGGTCCATAAAATCAACAAACGTTTACATGTGTACACACTTTTTCCGAGTACCCGGGTACTCGATCGGAAAATCGTCCGAGTAACCGATTATCAAATATTGACCGATTTGACATCCCTAATATATATATATATATATATATATATATATATATATATATATATATATATATATATATATATATATATATATATATATATATATTCCGTCAGCTATTTAAGAATTTGTTATAAAAAATATTCCGAGTGCAAATCATTGCTCCTGAGATCTTGCGACGTCGTTTATTTCTACTTTTTTCAAGAAGCAGTACTTATTTTCTGCAATTAATTTCTTTCAAAGAAACATTAAATTAAATGACAATACGACACATGAATGATGTAACCATACTCTATTTGCATATTTAAATAAATTTGTTTTGACACAATTATAGGAGATGTATGAAGGTAGACATTTTAGTGTATTGCGACTTCATTTATAAGTATTGACTTGCTCCATTTTTGCAGTTTTCAATTTTGAAAAATTTGAAAAGTATTATGATATATTTTAGCTTTAAATACAAATATTTTGAAGTTATTGTTGAAATATTTCTTCCAAATTTGGTTATTATGTGACGTTAAATAAAAGAGTTATGAAAGAGATCTAGTACGCTTTTTTTTTAATAAAATAACTAAGAATATTCCAAGAAATTGAAAGAAGATACAAGTATATATGAGACATAAAATTAAATCTGAAGTAAAAGAAAAACGAAGCATGAGTTTGCAAATAGGCTGAATTCTGATTGGCTAATACTCTTTTTGCTTGCACAAAAGCACATGCAAGGAAAAAAATCGGTAATCTTATGGCTGATGACAAAAATGTATGGAATTAAATTTTGACGAGCGTGACATCCTGCAGGATGTGCACATGCATTGTTTGAAAAAAAAAATAATTTAGGTTAAGGCATGTCGTCGAATTCATAACCGGATATGAAAGTGTATGTCAAATTTGTGGAAATGAAATATTACGTTAAAATAACTCGACCCTAAGCCAAAGAATAAACTTTCATAATAGTTGTTGCTATTGTTGACATTGTACAAAATTACACATAATCATATAATATCAACTAACTGGTTGCAAGTTATTCTCTACTGTATAAGGTTATCATTAGAATATCCCATAGGTTGTATATTTTATTGATAATATTTCAATTACTCTATCAGAATTAGTATATACATAGATACTGCTTCATTTTGACTTATAACTGATCCCAAAATTTGTATTATACATTTCACACGAGAACCAGTTTAAATATTTGTAGTTTGAATGTTGGTGGACTTTTATCTGAAGATTATGACAAGACCTCAGATAAAGAGTTTTTAGCAGAATATTATAACTTTGACTTAGTTCTCTTAACAGAAACACATGTGGATTATGAACATGACATCAAATTTGAAGAACTTAATTACTACCCTTTTTGTCGTCAAAAGTAAAAAAACAATCGATATTTCGGAGGTCTTGGTATTTTGGTACGTAAAAGCGTTAAAAAGGGAATTACGATCCTTAATGATGGTACTTCAGAATACCAATGGATAAAATTGTGTAGGGATTACTTTAATTTTAAGAGGGATATATATCTATGCATTGTATATTATGCACCAAAAAGTAATAGTGACTTATTAGAATTACTGTAAAATAACATTAAAGAGAAATATCAGAAATTAGGAGATATCATTTTAACTGGTGATTTTAATGCCAGAACAGGATCAGATGCAGACCGTATAGCAGGAGACAGTATCCTTCACATTAATTTAACAATAATAACTATGATATTGATGTTGCGATTGAACAGAGAGTTAGCCGATCTTAGAGGCAAAGATTTATTAGAATTTTGCGTAAGTAATCAAATACGTATTTTGAATGGAAGGTGATTTGGTGATAGTTCAAGCAATTTTAACTGTCTAAAGGATGTAGTGTAGTTGATTATATGCTTGTTTCACAAAGTTCATTTCATGATATTCTCTATATGGGTGTATCAGATTTTAAAGCATTTTTTTCTGATTGCCACTGTAAACTCTCTTTTGAGATTTTAGCATTGTTTGATAATGAATGTATGAAATCAATAATGAGTCTTGATTACATGACTTTCCTTTTAGATATGTATGGAATGCAAATAATGCATTAATTTTCCAAGAGACTTTAGCACACCCTGTAACACAAAAAGAAACGAGACAGTTCTTAGATGAAGAAATCTCTTTCGACAATTTTGGAATAAATAATGCCACTAACAAAGTTCATAGGATTTATGATAAAGTTCGTATAGCTTCACTAAATAAAAAGAAGAATTTAAAAATGCAAATCAAGAATTGGTTTGATCAGGACCTTTTGAAAATGAAAAAAAACCTGATCAAAATCAAGCATTTACTCTGTGTCATTTCTTTAAAGATCCGAATGTGCGATGTTCCTTTTTCAAATTAAACAAACAGTATTCAAAACTAAGGAAAAAAAGAGAAGAGAATTTAAAGAAAACATTTTAAACCAGCTTGATGAATTAAAGTCTAATAATTCTAAAGAGTACTGGTCCCTAGTGAACCAGTTGAGGAATGGAAAAAAAAGAGGTGATCAGAACTGCATCGATGGTGATACTTGATTCCAACATTTTTCGGATCTTACTTCCGTCTCGGATAAGATGCAAAAAAAAATAGATACTTTAGAGGAAAAGCTAAAAATAATGGAACAAAATACATGTAATTGCAATTTTTCCATGATAGATAAAAAGATTACAAACAGAGAATTACAAGAAGTATTTTCTAAACTTAAGTTGAAAAAAACACATGGATGAGACAATATTTCAATTGAGATGCTTGAAGCATCCCAACACTTTATTAATCCTTGCTTGTTGAAAATATTAAATGCTGTATTTACATCAGGCCCCGGGATCATGAAACATCTTAAGCTTAAGTCAAAATCTTTTATGTTGTACATAAATTTGTAGTAGTCAAGCAGACCAAAATTAAAATATTTTTCAAAATTGCTTTACAAAAGTCTCTTTACCTGCAAATTTAAAGATTAATTCAATAATTAGTTAACATTTTACAGGCAATTTAAAATTTGACTTAAGTCTAAGTCTGTTTCATGATCCTGGAGAGTATCATTCAAAATGGTCAGAAAGTTTTCTTTGTCCTCCATTCAAATCTGAGGATCCAAACAAGCCATTAAATCACAGAGGCATAGCTATTAATAATAGTATTGGAAAATTATTTAACTTAATATTGAACAGCAGACTTGACAATTTTTTGCTGGAAAATGATATCATCCATAAATCAAATTAGGTTTCTCCAAGAAATCTCGCACTTCAGATCATATATTTCTGTTGAAATGTTTAATCAATAAATATCTCAAGATTGGTGATAAGAAATCATATGCCTGTTTTCTTGATTTTCAAAGGCATTTGATAAAGTTATTCATGTTGGTATTATGTTTAAACTAATGATACAAATGAACAAATGATATCAGTGGGTATTTTTACAGAATTTTAAAATCTGTGTATATGAATGTTAGATTATGTGTGAAAGTACGAGGGTTGATCCAAAAGTTCGTGGAATTTTCTTGTATTTCATTTATTTATAAATGGAAGTGATTGAAAACTGAATTAAAATTGTGTACTCTTGTTGAATTCTCCTAAAAAAAAAAATTGTTAATAATTCATGATATTAGCGCTTAGGCAGTTGCCATTGAAACGGATTTTTGAAAATGCGGGGGAGACATCCATGTATATTCGTTCATTATTATTTCAATTCTTAATACTCACTTTGCGTAAAAACGTGCTTAGTGTAATATTAAACGAAACTTATGTAATAACTATGATTTCTTGAGCTCTTATATACATCTTTGTGTGAAAGGTTTATTATTTTTACTGGATATTTAGTAATTTGTCTTGATGATTTGTTGTTCATCATGACAGTGTTAGACAAGGTCGGATTTCGGTCAGATAAAAAGTGTTGTGAAAATCTCCTGAACACTCCGACTCATGGGCATATACTTATTATACAGGCAGGAAAATGTGAAGTAAGCAACTGGTTTTCAAGTGGCATCAGAAATTTAAGGAAAATAAAACTTCCATAGAGGATTATAAAAAGTCTAGTCGCCTATGGAAAGGTTGCTTTCTCCTCATAGACAAATTGAGAGCGTCAATGGAAGTGGACGTACTATTCTGGGCATTACTATACTGAATTCGGAATATCATATGAAATGATTCTCAATTACTTTGAAATATGATGATAATATGAAGAAAGAGGGTGCGTAATGGGTACATACGCTTTTCTCGAAAGCAGAAACAAAGAATCAGTGTTCCGAAGAATTTCTAAGTCGATTTGAACGTGAGGGTGAAATGCCCCTAGAACGTGGCGTGACATACATAACTTTTATAGATATGTCTATTGTTTACTTTAATCTCATCACATAAAAAAAAATTAGAGAGAAATTCCACGAACTTTTGGATCAACCCTCGTAAATGAAAAAAATAACAGTTTTTTTTTTTCACATCTATTGTTGGAGGTGATGTCCTTAGCGCAAGTTTATTTAAACTCTTTATAAATGACCTCCCAAGTATTTTGGATGATAATTCTATCCCTGTTACTAGGAAATATTTCATGCCTTCTGTATGCAGATGACCTTGTTTTAATATCCAATACGAAATCAGAACTTCAACATAAACTCAATCTCCTCCATGATTACTATGGTGAGTGATGTCTAGGAAACATAGAAAAAAACGAAAGTAATAATTTTTAGCAACTCGGGTAGATTACTGAAGGAAACATTTCATCTTGGTTATGATATTATAGAATGTAAAACAATATCAATATCTGGGGATAACTCTTGAAAACAATGGAAGTTTATTGAAGCAAAAAAAAAAAAAAAACAATTGTACGAGGGTTGTTCGAAAAGTTCGTGGACTACCGTCATAACATTTTTACTGAACGTCATGTTATATCCAAATTTGGAAGAAATATTTCAACAGTAAATTCAAATGATGTGTATCAAAAATCTTTAAAATATAGTGGTTTATTTAAAATTAATTTAGACTTTAAAAATGCAAAAATCGGATCACGGAGCAGGTCAAAATTTTGTAATTTACAATCAAGACGCTAATTAATGTCTGAAGTTATATCTTCTGTAAAATGACACAAAAAACGGAAAAAATTCTACAGGTTCAAATTAAGAATTGTTTCATCGTTTCTGATTCCAAATTTTGACTTAATATTTTGCTTCGCTGAAAAGAAATCAGTTTTAGAAGAAAGGTATTCCTCATTGAAAAGGGTGAAAAATATGACTTCGTAGAACGTCACGGAGCAGCAGTTAATCATACAATTTTGTGCTACTCTGGAAAACTCCAGAAAAAAAAAACTCTGAAAATGCCGGAGGAAGGAGGAAATATATCAAAAGCGAGCCATGCATGGTACAAGCGGTATTTGAATGATAGACTACTCTGCTTAGACGATGGTGATAAAAAAGCTTAAAGGCATGCAAATTTTATAGAGATATAAAGAATGCTAATTCCTCTATAAAAACATTTTTACATATATTTGATCACTGTATTAAACCTATAGCTTTGTATGGATGTGAGAACTGGAGCATTTTTAATCTTACTCCAAAAAGGAAAAATGTCCCTCTTTTTGATGTACGAAAAGTTTGGGGAGTTGAAAAACTCAATATGAAATTCTGTAAATATATTATGGGGGTATCTAAAATTTGTACAAACGTAGGAATCTATTCTGAACTGGAAAGGTATCTATTATATATAGATATGTTAAAGCAAATTTTCATGTACTAGTATAGACTAAAACATGCATCTAATTTACTGGAGGCAGCTTTCAATGAGTGCACGTCAAACACTATCAGCAGTGATTGGTACTCCAGTATATTACTCTACAGTGAAAAAACTACGTATTGATTTGTCCCTTTGCAAAAATTTTACTGAAAACAAATTTAAATTGTACATTAAAAAGCAAAAACGTAATAATTTTTTAACTCTTGGAAAAATATCCGTACGAATCATTTAGAAGGATTTGGTAAATTAAGTGCATATTTAAAGTATAAAAGGTCATTTAATTTTGAAAAATACTTGAATATGAAAAATCGGGACAATCGGGCAATGCTCACAAAATTCAGAATTAGTAATCATTGCTTAAGGGTAGAGACGGGTAGATATGAAAGGAAACTTAATAAATGTCGTAAAAATGTGATTCTTCCCAGGTGTGAAAGTGTCTGTCGTTACTGTACTTCAAGTCGTCCAACTGAGGATGAAATACATTGCTAGAATGTCCACTGTATAATGATTCCAGAGGAGAGTTTCTAGATAAAATCTTTCAAAACTTTTCCAAATTTAATACTGCTTAATAATTTTGACCTGTTTACATGGATTATGTTGAATGAAGATTCTGAGTTTGTTGTTTTATTATGTCAACATTTAAATACAAATTTTAATATGAGAAAACAACATATTAAAATATAGGCATATTACAGCCATCATACATATACTATTTGTATACAATTTATGCATCCTAAAAGTTGACAGATAACTCTGTGATCAATATTTAATTATTTATTAGGTTCTGTTTATTGTTATTTATGACTATGATTTCGGACATTGTCCATCTTTATACTCCACTCTGGGCCCAAATTGGTTGAATAATATTATATTCTATATAGCAAGGTGTAAAATGGAACGGAACTATAATATAAATATCAGGAAATTTTTATATAACGCGTTCACAGCAATGTTAAAGCTTCCCGAAGCTTTGAAATGAGTTTAAAACACAATATTGCATTTCGAGGTCAGTTTTGAATTTAATATATAATTAATGTACTTATGAACAACCGAATAAAAAGAGGATTCTCTCGGCTATTTATAAACATGTTTGTTAAGATATCACTTGACTTTGTTGAACACGTGACGGTCATTTACAATTTTCTGACGTGTTTCACATAAATCGCTTCGGCGCATCCGATTAACACGATTTTTATAAACATTTTGTTACATAAATAAACTTATTATATCTTTGTGTTCCCGATATACTTCAGGAAAGTGATAGCATTGCTTGCGTACAAAATATCTCATGAGAAGGTCAACTTATCGACACATTTGAGGATATTTTCCACTCAATATATTGTAATGTGTATTAAAACAAAGGAATCACAAATTTTCCCCAAGCAAGATTCAGTGACAGAACAAACTCCTCTTACAGATTTCCACAAAAGATCTCAAATAATCCTCATTCATCGCCTGCGCCATACTCTTTTATACATACATAATAAAAATTACCTAGAACCACGGGTGTAAAACAGAAAACATTTCAAAAGTACATTATCAATTTCAGTATAGTATATACTCATTTTTAACTAGCTGAATTTCAATCAAGGGTAACAGAGCAAAGTATTTTGACATATTCCGACATGCATATTATTTTAAAAATTACAAATAAAACATGAATATATGAATTTTGTAATAGCGTCCTGAAATTTTACATGCAGTTTAAATAAGTCGTTAAGTTTATCACACTCTCCCCGTCATAACACCTCAAGTTCTAAGTGACTTGGCGTCATTTTCCATCATGACGTCATATATTTGTAGTTCAGAGAAGTGAAGTCACAGAGTGCACTGCAATATTCTAGATATGGGAAGCCTTAACATTGCTGCGTCTCATATTCCCTAAATTAAGCAAACATGCTATAATACTAACATCTGAATTTTCTTGTCCCTTCCATATTATTTAAAGAAACAAAATTCCAATTTATTTCGTTACACAGATCTACTTACCGTTACCTACTCCGATTTCTAAAACTTTGTATCGCCGGAATTTTAAGATGAGATAAATCTAAACTGCAATGTTAAGATGAGATAGATCTAAAATGCAATCTAAGATCTTCATGCTGCATATGGAGTTTATATCTCTCAGCTGAGTCCATAAGCATGACCTACGTATATGTATGAACAATTTTTAAAACGAAGCAAGCTATTGATAAACAAGTTTGTAAAACAAGGATATCAACAGTCTCGTTTATAGTCAACGTTTTGCAAGTTCTATGGTCGATATAATAACCCTGTCAGCAAATATAATCCACCATTAATTGAATGCTAAGTGTTGTTTTTATACTGATTGTTAGGTCATTTTTAAAACACCGAATTGTCAAAAGATTTTTCTGTTTGCCCGATCATGACAATGAGCACACGGCGGGTGTGACGGGTTGTCAAGGGACAAAATCTTTCCTCTCCGTGGCAAGTGATCCCATCTCTGATGTTTTTTAGAGGTCCCTGTTTTCTCTGTCTTTGATTTGCATTCTTTTCATTGGACTTTTGATTTTGATTGCTAATTGTTATCCCCATATTTCAATGTGTCTGTATATATTGAGAATATCTCTAGAGTCACATGCACTACTTTAATGTAGGTCACTCCTTAGATAATTAGCTCACTTGAGCCAAAGGTTCAAATAAGCTTTTCTTATCACATTTTGTGCGCGTCCGTCTAGCTGCCCGACTATCTGTAAACTTTTCACATTTTTGACTTCTTCTCAAGAACCACTGGGTCAATTTTAACCGAACTTTCCACAAATTATTCTTGGGTAATGGGGATTCAAGTTTATTCAAATGGAGGGCTTCGCCTTCTTCCAAGGGGAGAAAAAATTATGGCATCTTTTAAAAATCCTCTCAAGAACCACTGTGCTAGAGAGTATGAAACTTATATGGAATCATCTTCAGGTAGTGTAGAATCAAGTGTGGTCAAATCTTGACCCCGAGGGTAGGGTGGGGCAACACTGGGCGGTCAACGTTTTAGATAGGAATACAAAAGAAAAATCTGTAAAAATCTTCTCAAGAACAGCAAAGTTATGATTGGTCACATTTATATGGAAGCATCCTCATGTAGTGTAGATTCAAGTTTGTTCGAATTATGTCCCTGGGGGTAGGTTTGGGCCATAATGGGCGATCAAAGTTTCACATAAGAATACCCAATAAAAACATTTGAGAAATCTTCTCAAGAACAGCAAAGCCATGGTTGGTCATGTTAATTACGAAGCATCCTTGGGTAGTGTAGATTCAAATTTGTTCAAAACATGAAACCAACTCCGGAGTATAGAGGGGCCATAACAGGGGATCAATAGTTATACAAAGGAATATAAGGGATGTATCAATAAAAATTTTCTTGTAAAAAACAGCAAAACCATTATTAGTTAAATTAATTATGAAGCATCCTCAATTAGTGTACATTCAAGTTTGTTCAAACCCCCCTTCCCACTAGGGACCACTTCAGTCTATATTTATTTTTTTTAAATACTTGACTGCTTTCTGCTTTTTCCTTGCAAAAGTGTTCAGGTGAGCAATGTGGCCAATGGGCCTCTTGTTAAGACTCCCTAATCGAGAACCAGTGATCTTAAGACGTGGTTTCATCGTGTGTGGTATATCTGTCTGTTGTAAAGAAACCGTCAAGCGGTAGTTATTTATTGATTTCAACCTCTCAAAAAGTTCATCTATTTATAAGAAAAACCTATGGACATGTATAAAACTATTTAATATAGCTTCATTTTACACGTTGATGGGTATAAATTTACCAGAATTCCGTGATGCACGATCTCTTGCTACCGGAACTGGAATAAGATATACTTACTGACGTTATAAATTGAAGTGTTTAAAATTGAGCGTGTACATGTAAATAAAGAAAATCTGCTATATTGTTTGACTCTTTATAAAAAAAAAGTTTCAGCACTCAAATATTAATTCTGGTTCCTATCTCTTCAATGCGAGTGCTCAGAAATTTCCAATAATTGTGAAAAAAGAGTTATTTTTCTGACAATCAAGTTCATCCTATGTTGTAAAAAAAAGTGAAAGATGAAATGTTTATGAGTTAGATAAAGTTTGAAAACATCTCAAACCCGATTTTCTTCATGAAAGTCGTGATCTTTCCAATAAGCATCAAGTTGCAATTTACTTTATGAGTGCTATTTCAAATTCTTAATCATTTCTCTCTTTTTTTTTTTTTAAGGTAGATTTGTTTTCATGTTCCTAATTTTTTTCTCGACAAAATAGTTTCGTGTGTACCGTATGGTCATCTTAATACATTGATTTTTTTTTTTTTTTTTTTTTTTTTTTTTTTAGATAATATAATCTCATTTAATCGTAGGAAAAGCTAAGAATCTATTTCTTAATACTTAAATATTTAAAGAGAACAGCAATCCAGCAGCCATTTTGTATGAAAAAGCAACCAGTTCTGGTGGTGCGATGAAAGTCATAGGGAAAGTGAAAAGCTACTTATTCCCGTCCTTGAAAGTCGATGATTATAGGGTAAGTAGAATGTGGACCTTTATAATGTGTCTGGTGTTCAGTCTGTCAATTTATAAAATGGTGACATTGAATAGCAATTTATTCTATTTCCTTTCAGGTCAAACAAAACGGATTACCAAATCTTGGTCTAAGTTGCTACAAAAACAGTGTCCTTCAGGTCTCTCTCTCTCTCTCCCTCTCTCTCTCTCTCTCTCTCTCTCTCTCTCTCTCTCTCTCTCTCTCTCTCTCTCTCTCTCTCTGTGTGTGTGTGGGGGGGGGGGGGGTGGGTGGGTGGGTGTATATGTGCATGTGTGTGTTCTGTGAGGGTGTGTATGTGGGTTTGATAATACTTTCATTCAATTTGCATGATACGAGGGGTGTTTGGAAATTATTGAGACATTTACTTTTACTCCACAAAGGACAGAGAAATATTCATGAAAATTCGTCAACATTTTATATAGAACAAATAAAACAAATGTGCAAAATTTCTAATTCAAAGGATTACAAATAAATTAAATTTCAAATTAATTAAAATTTTCTAATTCAAAGGATTATTAAATACGTTCCGTTTAAATTATAAACATGCATATGTCTATTGACCTTTAACAGCATCGCTACGTCATATTAACGTCACGTCAGCCGGAGATGTTTTCTCATGTGAAACGATCGTTAAGCGTTTATCTTTTTTTCTGTTATCACATATAAAATTCCAAAAATTAAACTTGTCTGTTTTCTTAAACGATTCTTTAAAAATAATAATAATAATATAACGTGTGCTTATGCTACCCCCTTGTAAAATATGCATGAAGTATTATATAATGTTGATTAAGCATCATGCAGAACCGATTTATGCAACGCGGTTCAACGTTATTTAGTCCGTAATAATTAATGGTCGTCCGGAGCTTTTGTTTTGACTCTGGATGAATTATTTGTGAAGAAAAAATAAGTTCAAATGAAAAAACAAACCCTTAGGCATGCTTTTTCGAATTGTTATTGTTTTAGGGGGTCGTTTAGTCTGGACAATTGTTCTCTATAGCGCAACACAGAATTTTGGGTATTATCACTGCACCGCCTTGAGGTCAAAAACCATTTTGTTGTCGTTATCAGATTTCTAAACTAAATTGAATGGAAACATACATAATTAGGGTCTTCCGTCTTCAGCGGAAGACCCTTCTATTATTCTTCGGTTTCTTTTTTACCTTTATTATTATTATTATTATTATTATTATTCTTTTTTCTTCTTACAAAATTTGTGCAGACGATTTCTCGGAGATGGCTCGTTCGATTTTATTCAAATTTTCGTGAAAGATGCGTTGATATATGAAGTTAATTCTAGCAATTCCGTTTAGGGATATTTACTTCCGGTTGGAAGTTATCGCCCTTTTATCAAAATTTAGAGGACCTCCTTGTCTGTGATGGAACTCAAAAACGGCTGAAGCTAATGCGCTGAAATTTTTAGTGATGATAGAGGACATGTTGCCATTATGCACCTGGGTTTAGATATTTTCCGGAAGTGCCTAGTATGGAAGCTCGGTAGGGGTCGAAATTTAGGACACGAATCTTGAGTGAATTTTTGAGACATTTTGTATTATATCTTCTAAAGTATAATTATTTTGTTAAAACATACTGAACAATATTTGTGCAGAATGACAAGATCTTTAATATGATATCAAGAAGAAAGGGCTGTCTTATCGTATAAGGGGCCGAGAGAGGCCAAAAGTATTAAATCAATAACTCTTTAACGATCAATATTTTGGTATACATTACTGAAGCAAAAATGTTTAGCTTAACAATTTACAACTACATATTATAATATTTATGTCATATGTTACATAATTAGGGGCCATAAGGGGCCAGAATGCTTAATCTTTGACGCTTTATATCTCGAAAAGGGGAAACATTTTGAAAAGCTATATTGAACAAAAGTTGTTTAGAATGATGTTCTCAACAATGTGCATCCTTTTAATTTTTCCAAAACAGCCCCTATAAGGACTTAAAGGGACGACCCCTAAATATTTCAAGTCTACATATCTCGAAAACGAAACGAAACTTCTGAATAGTTGTTGAACAAAAAGTCTTCAGAATTACAAGACCTTTCATGTGATATCAAGAAAAAGGGGCTGACCCCTCAAATTAGGGGCTCAGAGGCGCCAAAAGTCTTTCATCTATAACTCCTTAACGTTAAATATTTTGATATTAATTATTGAAGCAAAAATGTTCATCTTCAAAATCTGCAACTATATATCTTAAAATTTTCATCAAATATTACGTAATTAGGGGCCATAAGGGGCCAGAATGCTTAATCTTTGATGCTTTATATCTCGAAAAGGGGAAATATTTTGAAAAGCAATATTGAACAAAAGTTGTTTAGAATGATGTTCTCAACAATGTGCATCCTTTTAATTTTTCCTAAACAGCCCCTATAAGGACTTAAAGGGACAGCCCCTAAATATTTCAAGTCTACATATCTCGAAAACGAAGCGAAACTTCTGAATAGTTGTTGAAGAAAAAGTCTTCAGAATTACAAGACCTTTCAAGTGATATCAGGAAAAAGGGGCTGACCCCTCAAATTAGGGGCTCAGAGGCGCCAAAAGTCTTTCATCTATAACTCCTTAACGTTAAATATTTTGATATTAAATGTTGAAGCAAAAATGTTCATCTTCACAATCTGCAAATATATATCTTGAAATTTTCTTCAAATATTACGTAATTAGGGGCCATAAGGGCCAGAATGCTTAATCTTTGAAGCTTTATATCTCGAAAATGGGAAACATTTTGAAAACCAATATTGAACAAAAGTTGTTTAGAATGATGGTCTGAACAATGTGCATCCTTTTAATTTTCTTAAATAGCCCCTATAAGGACTTAAAGGGACAGCCCCTAAATATTTCAAGTCTACATATCTCGAAAAAATTTGTGCAGACGATTTCTCGGAGATGGCTCGTTCGATTTTATTCAAAATTTCATGGTAGATGCGTTGACATCTGAAGTTAATTCCGGCAATTTTGTTAAGGGATATTTACTTCCGGTCGGAAGTTATCGCCCTTTTATCAAAATTTAGAGGACCTCCTTGTCTGCGATGGAACTCAAAAACGGCTTGAACTAGAGGGTTGAAATTTTCAGCGATGATAGAGGACATAATGCCATTTTGCACCTGGGTTTAGATATTTTCCGGAAGTGCCTAGTATGGAAGCTCGGTAGGGGTCGAAATTTAGGACACGAATCATAAGTGAATTTTTGAGACATTTTGTATCATATCTTTTAAAGTATAATTATTTTGTAATAACATATTGAACAACATTTGTGCAGAATGACAAGATCTTTAATATGGTATCACGAAAAAAGGGCTGACTTATCATATTAGGGGCTGAGAGGGGCCAAATGTATTAAATAAATAACTCTTTAACGATCAGTATTTTGTAATGCATTACTGAAGCAAAAATGTTTATCTTAACAATTTACAACTATATATTACAATATGCACATCATACATTACATAATTAGGGGCCATAAGGGGCCAGAATGCTAAATCTTTGACGCTTTATATCTCAAAAGTGGGAAATATTGTTCAAAAGATGTTCAAAATAATGTTCTAAACAATATGCAGCCTTTCATTTTTTGCTAAACGTACCCATTAAGGAGTTGAAGGGCCGGCCCCTAAATATTTCTCGATTTCTCGGAGATGAATTGATGGATTTGCTTCAGATTTTCAGGATTGTTGCTAGGTTATCTGAAGTTAATTCCGGCTGAACAGTTTTCCGAAAATCACTTCCGGTCGAAAGTTATCGCCCTTTTATCAAAATTCAGAGGACCTCCTTGTCTGTGATGGAACTCAAAAACGGCTTAAGCTAGAGCGCTGAAATTTTCAGTGATGATAGAGGACATGTTGCCATTTTGCACCTGGGTTTAGATATTTTCCGGAATTGCCTAATATGGAAGCTCGGTATGGGTCAAAATTTAGGACACGAATCATGAGTGAACTTTCAAGACATTTTGTATCATATCTTTTAAACTATAATTATTTTGTGAAAACATACTGAACGGTAATTGTGCAGAATGACAAGATCTTTCACATGATATCAAGAAAAAAGCGCTGACTCATCATACTAGGGGCCGAGAGGGGCCAAAAGTTTTTAATCAATAACTCTTTAACAATCAATATTTTGTAATGCTTCACTGAAGCAAATATGTTTATCTTAACAATTTACAACCAGATATTATGATATATACATCATATATGATATAATTAGGGGCCATGAAGGGCAAGAATGCTAAATCTTTGACACTTTATATCTCGAAAGTGGGGAATATTTTGATAAGCAATATTGAACAAAAGATGTTCAAAATTATGTTCTTAACAATATGCAACCTTTCAATTTTTCCTAAACATCCCCATAAAGGAGTTGAAGGGCTGGCCCCTAAATATTTCTTTTGCAAATATCTCAGAAACGAAAAAGAATTTCTGATTAGTTGTTGAACAAAAACTGTTTGAAATCATGAGAGTTTTAAAGTGGTATGAAGAAAAAGGGGCTGGCTAATCGAAATAGGGTCCGAGAGGGGCTGAAAGTCTTTAATCAATAACTCTTTAACGATCAATATTTTGTAATGCATTACTGAATCCAAAATGTCTATCTCAACACTTTACAACCATATATTATGCTATATACATCATATGTTACATAATTAGGGGCCATAAGGGGCCAGAATGCTAAATCTTTGACACTTTATATCTCGAAAGTGGGAAATATTTTGATAAGCAATATTGAACAAAAGATGTTCAAAATAATGTTCTGAATAATATGCAACCTTTCAATTTTTCCTAAACATCCCAATTAAGGAGTTGAAGGACCGGCCCCTAAATATTTCTTTTGGAAATATCTCGGAAACGAAAAAGAATTTCTGATTAGTTGTTGAACAAAAATTGTTCGAAATCATGAGAGCTTTAAAGTGGTATGAAGAAAAAGGGGCTGGCCCCTCAAAATAGGGGGCGAGAGGGGCCGAAATCTTTTTCACAATAACTCTTTAACGATCAATATTTTGTAATGCATTACTGAAGCCAAAATGTCTATCTCAACAATTTACAACCATATATCATGCTATATACATCATATGGTACATAATTAGATGTTCAAAATAATATTCTTAATAATATGCAATCTTTCAATTTTTGCTAGACGTCCCCATTTAGGACTTAAAGGATCTGCCCTTAATATTTCTTTTGCATACATCACAGAAACGAAAAAGAATTTCTGAATATTTTTTTAACAAAGAGTGTTCAAAATCATGAAAGCTTTAAGATGATATCAAGAAAAAGGGGCTGACCAGTCGTAAAAGGGGCCAAAATTAAGTCTGTAATCTATAACCCTTTAATGATCAATATATATTGTTACACAGTACTAAAGCAAAATTGTTCGTCTAAACAATTTATTTGTGTCATTAAATTTGAACAAAAATCTCATTCAAATTCTCATCTCATCTTATCAAAAATCGGACGGAAGACCCACTCGTTGCTCGCAACGAGATCTCATCTAGTTTGAATTATTTTCGCTATTACTATGGGTCCACCGGGAGTTCTAACCTTGGTGTTATATACCGTATAAGTAGAAATTTTAGCGAGGATCTATTTTTGCTTTTTTTAGTGAGAGTATTGAGATCGCTAAAATTGAATCTCGCTAACAATTCATTCTGCATTGGGGGTTACTGTTGTCTTTCCAGGCATCACCGAGTCGCTAAAATTACTTCTCGCTAAAAATTAATACTGATTTTTTAAGGCAAAACCGCTAAATTTGCGTCTAGCTAAAAAAAATTCCACTTATACGGTATTTATGATACCAGATTTCGTGAATGCGCCGGGTATCCCTACCATTGATACATTAATATACCATTAAAAAAGTGGAAATAGAATATTTGTAAAATATTTCTTGCTTTTATTAATTCTTAGTGTTTTTCAAATGTATATGCAAAGTTTCACCAAAAGAGGTTCATTAGAAAGAAGAATATGCACAATGTCTCAACAATATCCGAACAACCCTCGTAAGTGATAATTATTTTCCATTTGAATTGTAATGATTAAATTATGAATTGTTTTCTAGGTTCTAGCAGAAACTCCAAATTTCTTTTCTATGCTTAGAAGCATGAATACACAAAGTGTAAGTGTATCAAGAATTACATCTGTGATGACGTGTAATCCATACAAATGTTTTCTCTTTATTGTTTGTGAGCATAAGTTGAAATTGTTATTTATAAAAAATATGAAATTAAATGTTTATTTATTTCAAATTCACAATAGTCAAAGTTATACCTTTGAATGGATATTTATAATTTGTAAAAGGTGGAAAAAAGTGGCATACATCCATATAAGGTACGTTAAGGTTGGGTTATGACATTGCCATGGCATTGATTTAATAATTTTAGGGTATTTAATCTGTGGTGATCGATGAAGTTTGTTTTACAATTTAGAAGAAATATAGCTTCTGTCACTTTTATTCTATTTTTACAATGTCTTTCAATTTCAAACTCTGAGTCATTGATAGCTCAGACACATGATGGTAATTGTACATTACAATACCATAAATCTGCAATAAAAATATTTTCAGAAAGAAAATTGGACATTTACGCTCTCTGAAATTCTTTGGCGAGTTTTGAAAGAGAGTTCGTCGAAACAAGATATCGAAGATTGGCTTCTTAGATTCCAGGTTGAATTTGCAAGCATGTGAGTACATTAACATAAAATGTTTTCATTGACCAACCTTTGAATAAGAAAGATTAAATCTTAAAAAGAAAAGTGCAGTGATTGACAGCACAATTGTACAATAAAAAAAGTGAATGTTTTATTTTTATTAGTAGTATTATTAGAAGAAGAAGAAGGCACTGGTTACAACATATGATAAACATATTATTTGAGGAAAATACTTTGCAAAAATAATTTTCAAGGATGACTATTTCAAATAACATATCCAATCTTAGTGAAAAATGCATATATGAATGCTTGTAGTGAAGACGGTCAATGTTTCATTGTTTCTAAGGATAAAGAATAATAATCACAAAATAAACCCTGTTGCTGTATGTTATGGTATCCCCCATACTGCTATTTGCAAAAGTATAACAGTGTGTTAGCGCGACGGCGGTTTGTGTAAAGCTGTGTAGCGTGACCACGTGTTGTGTGTTAGCGCGACGGTGTGTTGTTAAGAACGCGCTAGGGTGTTGTCACTTTACGATAGCGCGTTATTCCTAATGCGCTGTTACTCTTTTGCGAATGGCCCTATCTGTACACCATAGTATGTTGTAACACTCTCTGGTTTTTACGGAAAATATTTTTCTGTCGAACTAGAGATTAACCTAAACCAAGTTTATTCTTTCAGATTTGATTAATTGTCTGAGATTTTAAAACACTGTATTTTCTTTCTGTTTATTATTTTTGTATCATGTTTATGAGGATGTTGAAAAAACCAAAATAATTTTTTGAAGTTTTTAAAATTGATAGGGTTTGTTTATAATAATAGTATCACTTTTCTGGTCTTAAAATTCAATTTACCATAGTTCACTTCATGCAAAACAAACATATTTAAAAGAAATCGAGTTCTATACACTAACATTTTTTTTTTTATTTAAAAGATGTTGCATGTTTGTTTGTTGCTTAACGTCCCTCTTGAGAATTTTTCATTCATTTGGAGACGCCACTATTAGCCGGTGGAAGGCTGCAAATGTATACCATACTCGGCACTCAGGGTCATTGAGCAGGAAGGGGTCTTTTTCGTGCCAACACCTACTGCGACACAGGACCTCGGTTAATGCGGTCTCATCTTATTCAAAACATATTTGTGGAGGATTGGAAAGGAGAACTCAGAAGTTAAATTTGAAAAAAAAAATGCTAACGTTGAACAGAATCTACATGCATTTCAAAGTTGAAGTAACGATCGTTATTCGTATTGTATACAAAAATAAAAATAAATAAATAAAACAAGACAAGTTTTATAACGATTTGCCGAGACATATTCCTTCTTTAAGTTGTACAGGAAATTTCCCACGAAACTGATCAGTGAACTAAATTCTTAAAGTAAAAATATCTTTTATATTGTATAAAAAAATTGATCATCAAAAATATTAAAAGGTTTGACTTTTTCATTTTAGCGACAATTCATTCGTGGAGTATACACAGCATGATAGTCTATCATTTCTCACTAGTATTTTGAGTGGAATTACCGATGAAGCTCTGAGGAGGGAAAAAGAAGGTATGAATTTAAATATAAGAATGTCGATGGCTCGTATACTGTGCCCTGATGAGCTTGGAAAAAATATTTAAATACCGATATATCGTTACTTTGTTTATATTGAATTCTGTTAGCAGTTTATACGCGGTTGGGATAAGGCTGTCCGTAAAATATCAGACTGTTCAAACTGTAGTAACTTCTCTGAACTACCTAGATGTGACGTCATAATAGCATTTGACGTCAAGGCACTGTATACTTTAGCTGACGTGATGGGGAAAGTGTAATAACTTTCACATTCCTTGCACATGACATATAAACATTTTTAGCGTTGTTGATTGATTCAAGTGTATGGATTATTCTTTAAGGTTAAGTGTGCTGTTATGATGTTGAACATTTGTAATTTAATATCGTTATTCCTTTAACTTCTCCGATATACATATATTCAAACAATAACATAAAAATGACAGTGAAACGCTCCCCATTACACGATCCTGGAGTTAGAATTGATCAATCGTGTATATGTTTGACTGTCACAAGTGATTAATAAGGATAAATTGAAGATATTCTTTGTGAATCTTCTAGAGAAGTTTGTCTTCTAACTGAATTTTGCTGGGGGGTTGTATGTAATGTGTTTGACTGGCACAAGTGATTAATAAGGATAAATTGAAGATATTCTTTGTGAATCTACTAGAGAAGTATGTTTTCTAACTGAATGTGCTTGGGGATTGTATGTAATTTATCCTGTTTTTATAAATTGCGATTAAGAGAGGCGATTTGTATGTTGGTGAGTTGAATTTCTCGTGGAATATTTTCTTAAGAAGTAAACTTCAGACTTGCCCCCAATACTTTATTTTATTTACGAAAGATCACGGTGAATTGACTTATGTGACAAATGTTTCTCAATAATGTTGTTTTGCACTTGTGCCGATGCGATTTTTGTGCAACATTTAGGAATTTATAAGTGCCTGTCACGTGATCAACAAAGCTATGTGACATCACAAAAATGCATTAATATTAATACCTGGTTGCACTTTCAAAACAAATTGACTGCAAATTCATACATAAATTACAAATTTAAATTAGAATCTAGCTCAAAATAAAATGTATATTTTAATGCATATTAAACCTTCGGACAGCCTTAACTTAGCTGCGTATCATTTAATGCTCAAGAAATCAAATTAGGTACTAATAGCCATGTTAGATTTCCTGGGTTTTAGCTCACATGAGATAAAAGTTCAAGAGAACTTTTCTGATCACATTTTGTCCGTCTCGTCTGTCCATCTGTCTATCCATCCATCTGTTAATTTGTCACTTTTTTGACTTCTTCTCTGGAAGTACTCGGCCAATTTCAACCAAACTTGCCACAAATCTTCCATGGGTGAAGGGGACTCAAGTTTGTTAAAATGAAACTTCAGCCTTCTTTCAAGTGGATATAGTTAAGAAATTCTGAAAATTTGGTGGTATCTTTTAAAAATATTCCTCTCAAGAAACACTTGGCATAAACACTTGAAACTTGTATGAAACCTTCTTTATATAGTGAACGTTCATGGTAGCTCAGTCGGTAGAGCGCTCGCTCCGTGATCGGGAGGTCTTGAGTTCGAATCTCGGCCGCGACTGACCTAAGTCGACAAAAAATGGGTAGCAACTGTTCCTTCGCCATGCGCTCGGCACTTTGAAGTGAAGGTTGCGGATCCTTCGGATGAGACCTTAAAAACCGAGGCCCCGTGTCACGGCAGGCGTTGGCACGATAAAGATCCCTCACTGCTCAATGGCCCTGAGTGCCGAGTAAAGGTCAAAATTTGAAGCCCTTCGCCAGTATATGGTGACGTCTCTATAAAAATTCTCGAATGGGACGTAAAACAACATACAATCAATCAATCAATCTTTACATAGTGCTGATTCAAGATTGTTCATATCAAAAATCCACTCAAGAACAGCAAAGCCATGTTGAGTCATATTGATATGGAAACATCCTTAGCTAATGTAGATTCAAGTTTCTCAAATCATCACCTCGGGGGTACAGTCCCTGAAACGTTCTACTTTCCCATTTTTCCGTTCGCTCACCGTTCGTTCACCGTTCGTTCAGCGTGTGTTCACCGTTCGTTCACCGTGCGTTCACCGTTCGCTCTCCGTTCACAGTTTTGCGTTCACCGTTCACCGTGCGCTCGCGTTCAGCGTTCACAAAACGTTCAGCGTTCGCTCTTCGTTCCGTTCACTTTGCGTTCACCTTGCGTTCAGCGTTCACCTATCGTTCAGTTTTCATTGTCATTCGGAACTCCGAAGTGAAAGGACTTATCTTTTTGTAGGTTAGGAGTTACAGGTTTTTTAATTTAATAACTTACATATGTTTGAAGAATAATTATTTCATAGGGGAAAATATCTACGATATATATTTTTATTATTCTTACTTAGCTGTTAGGTTATTTATTAAATTACTCTGGAAAATAAATGTTGTTATTAGCACATTCTGTACCTATGTAGAACGATGCTGAAAGATTAAATTTAACTAAGGGCAATGTGCAAATACTTCAAGAACTGCAACATTTTGTTGTTTTGTTAAAGACGACAAATCGTTAATGGAGATATAATTATCCAAGTCAAATAATTACGCAGCAAAATTACGAAAATATTTTTTTATAACACGTTTTTTTTTTCAATTACTACAGAAAATATGATAGAACTAGTTCTGAGAGTTATACATAGTACTGTGGATATCGTATTAATTTATTATCTATGGAGCAAATTAAATTGATTGTGTGGTTAAAGGAAATATTTATTTAAAATGTAATGCACTACAGAATTTTCTCTATTATAATATGTAAAGTCTATAGTTATAGAGGAAAAAAAATCTTTCTTCACCGTATCTTTATATGTTTGCCATTCGATATGATTAATACCTCCCCCCCCCCCCTTTTCCCCCTAAATCGGTTACTTAGTCAGTATTGTACTTCCAGAATATTTTAATTAACATTTTAAAAAAAAGTTAAGGTCTTTTTAGAACAAAAATTTCAGTCTCAAAACAAACAGGCATCTAAAAAAGTCACAAAACAATAGTAGTTCAAAATGTACACGTGTCGGCGGTGGTATTTGGAATTGGCAGAGAGTACGTTTCAAATTCAAGTGTTAATGCCTTATGTATTTTATTCAATTATTATTCAAATGTTGGAATTAAACCTAGAAATGATAAAAATAAATGTTATAACTTGTAGGAAATACTCACACTTCGTCTCCGATGCGACGAAACTTTCACACCTGCACAGTGTCGAATGATTTTGATTGACAGGACAAGCTCGTGGACTTCGTGTGAACTTGAAGCAGGAAAATAAAAAACGAGTATGACTGTCAAACAAATGGATTTGATTTGTTAATTAAAAAAAGTTACTTTCACTGTCTGATTTACTTAGAAAAAATTTCAGAGTTTTTGTTTGATATAGGTACAAACATGTAGTGAAGCCTGAAATGGGAAAGGGGGGGGGGCTAAAACGGAATCTCTCTCTCTCTCTCTCTCTCTCTCTCTCTCTCTCTCTCATTTGTCTGTTTAATAAAAACTAAAACAGCATATTACTTGAATATCAAGTTCTGAAAATTGAATTTATAACAAATAATATGAATATGTATCTTTGTATTATCTTGTCCGAGTATAATCACGGCCATCTACAGATAAATGTAGAAGTCTGCTCAGTAAACATGGCCGTAGGAACGGGGGGGTGCAGGGGGGGGGCGTGCCCCCTCCCTCCCCAATAATTTTGCCGATATATAGATTACTATAGTAAACATAGATACTATATGCTTGTTCCCCCGCAATAAAAAGTCTGATGACCTTTTTTTTTTTTTGCTTGTCATCAGGAAATTTTTGGTAGTGCCCCCTCAACTATCAACTGAAAATGTATGGCTGTGCCCCCCCCCCCCCCCCCCAACCGAATTTGCTTCCTACGGGCCTGATAAATCATCATGTAAAATAGAAATGACACATAATATATTATTGTATTAAAAATTTAAAATACAAGCGTATAAATGCAAAACGTCCACTGACCTTTGTAATTTTTTTTTCATTACTTTACACGAAATCGCCCTAACACGGAGATATATGAATGGATGTTACAACCACTTTAATTCATTCTATAAGTCAGAAGTTTTCTCTGATTTGTTATCAAATAAGAATATACATTTTTATTTTCCAACTAAAAAAAACATCTCTTATACTTCAGCGTTCGGCAACAATTGCAATGTTTTAATGCGATAAAAATCGTGTGATTAAAAACTTAATGTCCATGCATCGTCTTTCTCAGGACAATTTTGGAGAATTTATTTTATTGACTTATTTATTCATTCATTTATTGGTTTACTTATTTATTATTGATTTATTTATGTATTTTTTTTTGTTTACACCTGACATTATAAAACAATAAAATAGTTTCAATGCAAGGAAAAGATCAGAGGCATTCCGAATATATCGTTCATCTTGCGTTCACCGTTCGTTCACCGTTCACTTTGCGTTCGCGTTTGCGCTCCGTTCGCGTTCTGCGTTCGCTCACCGTTCAGCGTTCACACATCGTTCACCAAGTTGCGTTCAGCGTTCACACATCGTTCACTCACCGTTCGCTCTGCGTTCGTTTAGCGTTCGTTCACCGTTCGTTCAGCGTTCGCTCACCGTTCAAGTGGGAAAGTAGAACGTTTCAGGGACTGTAGGTTGGGCCAAAGTGGGGATCAAAGTTTTACAAATGAATATAAAGTAAAAAAGAAAAATCTTTGAACATCTTCTTAAGAATAACAAAACAATAATTATATTCAAAAGGAATTATTCTAAGGTAGTGTAGAATCAAGTTTGTTCAAATCCTTACCCACGGGGGTAGGTTGGGGCCGCAATAGAGGATCAACGTCTGAAGTAAGAATATATAGGAACTATATATATACATATATATAAATCTTCTGCTCAGGAACTGCAAAGTTACCATTTGTCACATTGATATTGAAGCATCTTAAGGCAGTGTAGATTCAAGTTTGTTTTGATCATGAACGACGGGGGTTGGGTGGGGCCATAATGAGGAATCTAACTTTTGCATAGGAATATATAGGAACAAATCTTGAAAAAGTTTCTTCTCAAGAACAGCAAAGCATGCTTAGTCATATTATAAAATAAGCATCTTCAAGTAGATTCAAATTTGTTAAATTCATGACCCACATGGGTAGGGCGGCTGCCACAATGAGGGCTGGGGGGTGTCAGAGTTTTACATGGAAATATATAGGAAAAAATCTGTAAAAATCTTCTCAAGAACAGCAAATCTATGATTAGTCATATTGAAATGAAACCTACCTCAGGTACTGTAGATTCAAATTTCTTCAAATCATAATCCAAAGTAGGGCCATAATTGGAGATCAAAATATTACATAGGAATATATAGTAAAAAAGAACATCAAAGCCATGATAAGACATATTGATTCAGAAGCATGTGCGGGTTCTGTAGATTCAATTGTGTTCAAATTATGTCTCTGGGGTAGGGCAAGGCCCCAACAGAAGATCAAATATATGGACCACTTTTATATTTCAATTTTTCAATACTGAACTGATTTCCGTTTTTCCGCCTAAGTGCTCAGGTGAGCGATGTGGAACATGAGCCTCATGTTTTGATTTATACGTAAATTAAGAGAAAGTAAAAGCAATTTAAATATATGTTTTTTGTTTTTGTTTTTTTTTATTTTTGTTTTGTTTTTTACAAAGGTTTGGATAAGGTTATTGATCCGACTGACATCTTTAGAGGTACAATGCACGATCAATACACATGCTGCAATTGCAAAAAGGTAATATGCTTATCTTTCTTGGTTTTTTTTTTTTCATCGCATATATTTTTCTTCAAATATTTTCCATCCTACGATGACATTTTATCCTGATGTTTACAGAATAAATCAAAAAATTACTACAAATATTAGTTTAAAACTGTTAATCCTATTAGATACATGTTCGTTTCCTTTATGTAAAGCAGTCCACTTTCGCTACGCGGCTGTGTTAAGGCTGCCCGAAGGCTTAATATACGTTAGAAATACACTATCATATTTGGAGCCAGATTTTGATTTCAATTTGTAATCTACGAGGGTTGTTAGAAAAGTTCGCGGACAGTTCTATTGGGAGCGCGCTATTTCCATGAAACCGGTTAAACTCTCCAGGTAAAAACTTTATATATTTTACAATAACTATAAAAAGATTTTGTGTTTTCCGATGATCCTTAAAAATTATACAGCTGTATTATTTTGATAAAACATGCTTCACGGAGCATGCTTTTTTCGCACGTTTACATTACATAGACTTTATATGGAAATTAAAAATTGCACAGTTGTAGCGCAGAAAGAATTATGATATTTTACATGTCGCTACAGTATTCATGAAACCTCATTTGCCAAAATTATTTTGAATTAAATTGGAGGGTGTATGACTGTTTTATAGCCATTTATAAATAATCGAGTAAAAACAAAGCCCAGAATGGGAACGTTATTGAACGTCATGGAGCACCGAGCTGCTAAAAAATGATGTGTGCAGACAGGAAAATGTCTTGAATAGACTAAAATGCTTCTAGCTGCTGCTGGAAATTGCCTACGTGTACAAAGGACAAAGGTATTCAAATGGTAGTAGATTTATAAGAATGGAAGGATTAACATTTTAATGATCAACTCCATCGATACCTCAATACCCCACTTATCGCATGGACGTTGCGCCTATGGATTTTGCATCGTTTCCATACCTGATCTCTTAACTGCGTAGACTATTATTTTAAGATCTCACTAATATCCGAAACAGCACAAAATACACTATAGAAGAAAAGTAACAAGTCTTGATATAGATATTTAACTTTTAAGTAGAACAAAGACAAGAAAAATCTAAAGAAATGAAAAATATTTAGAACTATGAAAAAGCTTAACGGGTTTGAAATCTGATTGTCACGTCACTTAACGTCAAGTGATTGCTCAATGAATCCTATGACTGCATAGTAAAAATTAATGTAAATTTTCAAAATTTTAGCAAAGGACCTGATTTTTTATATAACTTTTTATATAACTATATAACCCTCGAATGTATACATGTACAGTAAATTTGTGAAGAGAGTTTAATAAGGTATTGTGAAAAAGCAAATTTTTGATGTCACATGACTGTGTTGATTTCGTAACGGACACTTATAAATTTTCCTAATTGTTGCACAAAAATCCCATCGGCACAAGTGAAAAACAATATTATTGAGAAAAGTTTGCTACACAAGTCAACTAAACGTATTCTTGGGTATATATAAAGTGCTGGGGGCAAGTCTGAGTTTTACTTCTTAAGAAAACATTTCACGAGAAATTCAAATTATCCACATACAAGGGGGCATGTTTCAATCTTTATCGCAATTTATACAAAATAGGATAAATTATGTACGACTCCTCCAGCAAATTTCAGTTAGAGGACACACTTATCTAATAGATTCACATAGAACATCTTCAGTTTATCTTTATTAATCACTTGTGCCAGTCTAATATATGCATGATTTTAAAATTCTAACTGTCTACGGAGTGTAAGGGGGAATGATTCATATTCATTTTTTGTTATTGTTGGAATACGTACATTATCAGAAAGAGAAAGGAATAACGATATTGTACTGCGAATAATCACCATCATAACAGCACAAAGAAACTTTAACCAACAATTCAGACACCTGATTTAAACATCAACGTCGAAATAAAATCTACACGCCTTGGGAGGGAATGTGAAAGTTATGACACTTTCTCCGTCATGACTGCTCAAGTTTGCAGTGACTTGACGTCATGTTTTATTATGACGTCATATCTTGGTAGTTCAGAGAAGTACATGTAACAACGGCTGGTACACTGTGATATTTATCGGGCAGCCTTATCCTAGCCGCGTAAAGACATGGTGTTAATTGATATTTTTTGTGAAATGCAAAGGGGACGACAAATAATGAAACAGGTGATTTTTACAAAGATAAAAAAACCAGATAACATTTTCAATGTAAATGCGCAATGTACTCATCTCAGTTTATGATCAGAACGATATCTGAGTTATATCTTAAATAATTGCTTTCAATAATCTGCTTGTTGACTTAATCTCTAATAATTTTTATGTATACAAAAAATTATTATAAAGCCAAATTGCCCTGGATTAAGAAGTTTCTGCATAATTATGGTACGGCCACTTGATGATATGTATTTCTGTGACGAAATGATAAATTGTGCAGACATCATATTCGCGAAATGCCCAAAAGCTATGTTTATATGTTATGTAAATCAGAGACATAAATCCAAAATTTTAATCAAAGTTTACTGTTTTTAAAGTTCTCGATTTATCGTCGTCCCCTAAAACCAAGGAGAATACTTAACTTAATTTGACTTACCATAAAGTATCTTTAGAAATGCATTTTTAGTTTTGTAAAATTAAAGAATTCTACATTTCAAACGAAAAACAAAAGAAGGACATCACAAAGGAAGAATAAGTTAATATTGTTAATAACAACAACTTAAAAATATTTGAGACAAATAAGAAGTAAAAGGTATGTAAAGATTTATTTTACATGTATAAAGCCAGGTTTGACAATTGCTTTTAGGTATTCTAAACCACATTGTCAGGTGAGGTTATCTTATCGAAGCTCGTCTGTCGTCCATCCACTGTCATTCTTATTGTTTGTTAACTTCATTGAAACTTATTCAACTGAAGGACTATGTCCTCTGTAAAGGATAGAAATTCTTTAAATTCTTAACCTCTAGAACAAATATACTAAAAATGAGACCGATGGGAAAGATATGAGAGATGGTATAGCGAAAGAAGTTTTTCATGAGACTCTTGTTTAATTAAAATGTACACCCCAATTCTCTCATTGATAGGATACCGACACACTTGTCGGTCATGAATTAATGCCCTGTTCAAACGGAGAGTTTAATTCGTAGTAAATTAATGCGAAGTAAAATGATGCGAATTAAATTGCGTTCACACGACAGCTAATGCAAAGTAAACTAATGCTAATAATAATTTTACTTCTACAACAAGGCTGTTCAGTGAGGCTATTATGACGTCATTTACAAATCACGTCAGAGGAGATACACATTTGACAAAATGTCATAGTGTCTGTGCACATTTTAGTGATTAACATAATTTTCCTTTGTTTTCCATTCAGAAATAGCACAAGTACCTATATTTGACCATCGACATGTGGTCTGTGACTAAGTTCTGCCCTTACGCATGCGTCAAAATTTAATTCGAATTAGCTTCGCTTAGCGTTAACACGCAGCTAATGTGAAGTAATTTAATGCGCAGTAAACTAATTCGAATTTAACTAATTCGCATTAAATTCTCCGTGTGAACGCGGATCAAATTTAATTCGCAGTAACTTACGTTTAATTCGAATTAAACTCTCCGTGTGAACAGGGCATTAATTTGATTTGTTTGAACAAATAGGTAGCAGTCATTCGTATAAAGCATAGCTACAAAGCATTAGTTTAAGATCAAGCTAGAGAACCAAATACAAAGGAACATATATCCATTTTTTTAAATAATCCCTTAAAAGAAATCGGTTGTATAGTTTTTTTGCGTTAAAAAGCTCTTATAAATCAGATTCTTGTAATGAACTTGAACTTGTTAATACCATACGAAGTAAGAGATTATATCATAAAATGACTTCAAACTAAGCATGGATTTCCTCAAGGTCATCTAGAAGAAGAAATTATATCAGATGACCTTACACTTGTTGAACACACATTTTGTGAGGAAATTTTGAGATAAAAATAAAGATTTGTATCGTCAAAAACACTTGCCACTCATTCCAAAACAGAAGGAAAGAAAGACAATATTGCTTTGATTGTTTTCGTATATTCGTGTTGTTATTTATTTAACTACAGAAAGAACATCATGGAGAAAGCACGTTTTTTTCATTACCGTTACCAACCGTGAAAACTGACGTAAGTACACTAAATTCTTTACTTGATCTTCAGTTTCAAACACTTTTGTGTACTGTACAAAACTTCTTGCTTACCATATATTTTCTTCTGCAGAATCCAAAGATTGGAGAATGCTTGTACCAGTTTTTTGATTCTGAAATAATTAAAGATGTATTCCCTTGTTCACACTGTAGTATGTATAGATTATAAATTTTCATTACCTTATATGAACTAACAATTAAAAAAATAATGAAATGTATAATGCACGTATAAACACAAATATCTTAGTTAATTTTTTTAATATTCATTTTTTTCTTTTACATAGAACACCACACTGTACAAAAAGAAATACAAATTAAGAAGTATCCTGATGTTTTAGTTTTGCAGCTAGGAATGATATATGAGGTTGTATATATATTTAACTACAAATATGTAACAATTTACGTGTAAGGGAAAGAAACGTGTTAAACTTTGTTGACTGAAAAATTTTCGTACACAAATTGAATAATGAATGAATGTCTGTGGTTGTCCATCAATAAATGCAAAGTCAGTTTCAAATATTTTCATTAAATTGAAAACTTTATTTTGCAATCCACAAAAAATATACAATTAAAGTTCGTTCAAATTTATAAAAATGATAAATATAATGTCTGAACATTTCAATCTGCTTTACAGAACATGGATTATTTCGAAAGGGTACAAAGAACTCCGAAGTTTTGGGAAACTTTTGCAGGACTTTCAAATAATATTCATCTTGGTGTAAGTTATTTTTTTGGTCTTAATTGAGTGGGTTTTTTTTAAATATAGGTGTAATAATATGGTTACGCAATTTAAATTTACAGAAAATAAACAAAGAAGAATTTTCGAAATACAAATTGTATGGCGTGATAGTCCATAGTGGAGGATTAACAGGTGGCCATTACTACACTTACGTCAAAAAGATGAACGATGAGAATTGGGAACGTCGAGATGACAGTTATGTTCGACAAGTGAAGCTAAAGGAGGTTCTTCTCAGTGAAGCATATATTTTGTTTTACCACAAAATTGAGAAAGCTTCTCCCGTGTAATTAAAACATACGTATGTCGATTTTTTTCCGTATAACAAGGATTTTACCGTGGTATGCTCGATAAAGACTATAACAAAATTGATCTAAAGGTCATTGATCTTCCCTTCTCTCTCTCTCTCTCTCTCTCTCTCTCTCTCTCTCTCTCATCGCCGAAATATGGCTGAAATATTGCCGACTCGGCGTTAAACAATAATAATCAATCTCTCTCTCTCTCTCTCTCTAAATGTTAACGTAAATTATTTATGTAAAACCATAATACCCATCTACAAAAAAGTGGAAATGATTTTGGATTTTTACAGTGATGAGAAAGTTAATTTTGGATAAAAACAAACTTAGGACTAAAATATGATAAGAAAACTTTGGTAGACAGTGAATATGGATAGTACATCGAATTTAAACGTTATTTCTTTTTTATTTAGTCAATGTTCATGCTTATTTTCTATTTCATCTTGTTTGTGACAACCACTTTTATAGAAAATATGTAATTTACTTACGAGCGTCACCTTCTTCCGAGAACTGCTACTTTTGGATCTTTTGAAATGTGCTTATGTTTACTTCTTTCTTGAATACCTGATAAATAAAGGTTGACAAATCTATAAGTTGAGTTCTTATCCATAAAGGGTGAAAGTTTTCGCTTTGCATTTTAATAACTATTTTAAAAAAAGGCAAAAAGTCAATTAATCTATTTACTATTAGAGGTTCTCTGATAGGCAGTTTTGTATTTGATTGCAGTTGTATTTGATTGTTTTAGAAATTGTTCGTATGTAGAGCATGCTGTGACGGTTCATATTGTCGTCGGCGACAACATGTTTATACCATCACTGCACATATTGTCGTCCATCAGTACATATTGTCGCCGGCTGATAAGTAACACATGTACATTTTGTCGCTGGCGACATTATGTGCCTCACCCTCACTGTACATATTGTCGCCCCACAGATTTTGTTGGTGACAGATTTTTGTTGTTTTTGGTAGTTTTGTGAATGTGATTGGTATGTGAATCACACTGACGTGTCGATTATGTTATTTCATGCAGCGTGATGTGACGGTACATTTTGTCGTCCTGTTCATTTTGTCGCCGGCGACAATGTGTACCTACCCTCACTGTGCATATTGTCGTCCATCAGAACATGATGCATGACAATGCAAAGCAATGATCCATATAATTATTAAAGACGATGAAGACAAGCATAACTTCTTATAATTATTTATTTTTGAGTTGGCGTTTGTGGCCACGACCTACATTATACAATATATACTTTATTTAATCGTATATAACATTAATCCTTATAAACTTTATAATCCTTATCCTTATAAACCTTATATATCCTTATCCTTATAAACCTTATATAGCCTTATCCTTATAAACCTTATAATCCTTATCCTTATAAATTCCTTAAAATGTGAATAGTGACAACATTCATACTGGTACTGGGTGAGCAGATACTCAGCAGAAGTTGTGAAAAAATACTTGTATCATAGAAGGCGTCTCGAATAACCGCAGTGACTCTCCCTCAACTTTCTTGTACTTGAAACAGCGCTACCTGAGAATTTTTCCATATAAACATCACTAACCACGGGCCTACTGCTGTACTCATTGGTGGATCAAGAACTTTCAGAACGGAAAGGGGGGGGGGGTGCGGGCGGTTCAAAAAATTTAAAAGTCATTTGTATGTAAAGATGTTTTACTGTTTTTGTTAAGTAAATTATTTAATTATGAAATTTTACTTGTGGACTACATTAAGATTATAAACAAGTTAAGCAAAAAAATATATGTATTCAATCTCAAAGTATACTAGTATATTACAAGAAAAAAGAATGGGTTGATTTATCAGATATCTCAAAAATTATGGTATCTTGACATATAATGCTGATTTACATCAATCCTGGACACAATTTTCTGACCCAAAAGCGTTCCCCCTACAGCATTGCAGGTAATGCTGTCTGTCTCCCTCCGTGCGTGTGTGTGTGTTTGTCAATCTCTCTTTCCTTTCTCAATTAAATATTCGTCGAACCAATATATCGACGACAATATATGCCGACCTTGACTGTATATATTGTCGCCGACGACAATATGTGCTGGTGTTTGACTGTACATTTTGTCGTCCATTATGCAGGAGGAAAATAAGGCTCGTCTCGGTACATATTGTCGCCGGCGACAATATGTACCGATGGACGACAATATATGCAGTGAAGGTAGGTACTGTCGCCGACAACAATATGTACAAAACGACAATATGTACCGTCACACATGCTCTTGCGTGTCGAATCAACTGAGAGTTAAAAACCACGTATGCAGGTGATAATGGTACATGTACATTGCTGCATAGGTAAAGGAAATTGACGATTTAGAAGTTGAAGTCATTACGTTTATCATAAAGCTTTGATGTTAGAATACCATTAACGTCTTTTTCCTGTAAAATATCCAAATATGAAAAAAGAAAATGTCAGACTCTGTATTTTCTTTAATTTCAATCCCACTGGGATATATGTGTCGACATATGAATGGAAATAACACCAGATTTAGACTATAACATCAAACCGAACGACTTTTTTTTTTTTTTTACACTTTATACAATTATTCCTTAAGGTAAACGAAAATCTTTTTGGTATCATAGCCAACTGCTTCGTCTATAAAAACGGAACTCGAACTCGGTTACGTTGTTAAAACCGCTTTGATTGTACTCAGAAGTACTCTAAGTTGATATTTAAAGGAAGCTGGGGTTCCTTAATGACACAATTTATGTTGTCTTCGCAGAGATGTTTTTCAACAAACTTTTGGAGTTCTGGCCCCAAGAGCCTGAACTGAAAACAGACTTTAGTCAAAATATCAAATCAATATCACTTTTGAAATAATTTTGATAATAAAACAAAATTTTTGTCATTTGTTTGAATTTTAATATTATTGAAATCTGTATATTTTTTAGCCCATATGTAAAGTGAAACTCAAGATATTCAAAATCGAACTTTTTACTTAAATCTGTTCTCAATAGATGGTCTTGAGGCCTGATGGGCACTAATTGTGCTCCTCTATTAGCATAATTTATTCAAATACTTCTACGTGAGAGGAGGAAAACACTTGTTGTGGCCTGTGACCTTTTTTTCAACATTCAGATATACTGACGATGTTTTATCAATTAACAATATAGTTATTTTCATTCATATATGTCGACTTGATATATCCAAGTGAACTTGAAATAAAAGACACCACAGAGTCTTCCACATCTGCTCATATTGATGTTTCACTGACTATAGACAATAAAGGCCAACTTTCAAATAAATTGTTTGACAAACAAGATGACTTAAGCTTTTCCATCGTCAACTTTCCTGATTTATGTAGTAATAGTCCTCTATCACCAGCTTATGGTGTTTATGTCTCCCAACTTATTCCCTACTCAAGAGCTTGCTCTAAGTACGATCAATATTTAAAGAGGGACATGCTACTTACTCATAAGTTAATGTTACAGGGCAACAACCTCATTTAAGGTCGGTATTTCGTAAATTCTATTGTCGTTGTTATTACTATGTTAGCAAATATAACCTATGATTGGATCTTTGATTTTATACTGAATTTGACAACGGAAAGTTCCGTTTACCTAATCAATACATAGGGCTCACGGCGGGTGTGACCGGTCAGCAGGGGATGCATACATCTAAGCACCTGATCCCACCTCTGGAATTTCCAAGGATACGTGTTCTATGCCCTCTTTACATATTTGTATTGTTTATAGATTTTTTTAATCAATCACTGTTCGTTATCTTCATTTTTTTACATTACACCTAGAGGAAGATTTTCATATTTTTTTTCTTAATCCATACATCTTTTTTTTTGTATGTGTCATCTGTGCTAAAATAGCCAATTGTATTCCAAAAGATACTAGTAACCTGGTATTTAAAAAAAGGGGGAAGCAAAAAAAAAAAAATGTAAGAGAAGCTTGGAACCACATTTTTCGTAGAAAATCGTCCGTCTTTGATTCAAATTAGTCTCCAAGGTGAAAATAAGAATTCCAAACCATTTTGCAAGTCTTCTGAGCATCAACAGTCGTGTTTCAAAAAGATTAATTGGCTACTGCTTAAAATATCGTTCAAATCAGATACAATGTAACCTGTTAATATAAGAATACGTTGTTTTTCAAGCCCTAATCGCCTGACATGGTAAAAGTAAAATTTACGAAACTTTCATCATATTTTACAGACGATAAATAGGCTTCCATTTAAAATAAAAGAGGACTAAAGGGACCTTGTTTTTGTTGAAAATTGTTTCTATTTGACTCAGAATCGGAACCAAGGGTGTAAATAAACGTTCTGAAACCCTATTGCACATTACATGTAACAGAATAACACTAATCATATTCTAAAATATGAATAGACTACTGCATTGCTGTTTCATTTTTTTTAAAATGTCCACAATTACTTTGGCAAACAATATTCAAGTTATCTATATAAACATACAAGTGTAAATCTAAAGTAGATGCTGTTATAAAATTAAAACGGCATTTCCCGCGCGTAAGTATTTGTCTCTAAATGTACACAGCTGGTTTCTCGTTACCTTGGTAGCAAAGAAGCCACAAAGTTATTGCACAATTTACATGAAATATTTGTACATGTATCAAATTGATCATAAACATCATAGGAAAACGTATGTATATGGACCTCCTACGTCAGTTTTACAAATTCATATGTAATAAATTCGATTTTTAAATTAAAGGTTGAAAAGTATTAAATTTTGAATTTAAAAGAGGATTTGATAAAATGTTCTTTGTTATTAAACATGTTATTATTAAGCCCTCTTTGTAAGTTACACATTCAGTAAATAAGGGATGTTTACTAAAGAAAAGATGAAGTCATTAAGTTTATTATAAAAAAAAATGTCGTAAGATTACCATTAACTTCTTTTTCTAAGAAAAATATTCAAATATGAAAAGAAAAATGTGCCAGACTCTCTAGTACTTTTCCTTTGTGTTCAAAGTGATATATCGGGTCATTGTAGGAATGAAAATATATGTTGTTAATATATTTAACTAAATGTTGAATAAAAGCATAGCAAAACCTAGATCGAAACTTCTTTTCATAGGGATTTTTTCATGTGTCTTCTTATTCAGTAAAAGAATATTACAAATATCTTACACTTGTGCATTAAAATTGTACTTTGACATTATTGATTGCGTCTTTTATTATACTGTATAATACAATTTTAGCTCGTGATGTAGCAAACCTGTGCTCATTCTAAAAAAAAAAAGAAATTCGTGTTGGCTTTAAGGGGAAGAACTTTGAGAGGAAAAAAACTGTCAATTTTTTTTTTCATATTTTGTTGTTCACTAATTTAGTATTTCCCAAATATTTTAAAGTAGTTATATATATTATCAGGTTTCTTTCATTATTTTAGAGATACTGATTATCAAATACCATGCCCTATATGTCTAAGTAGAGTTTTAATTCTCCTTGTTTACGCACCCATCATTCTATCCGTACTTGGAATTTTTAGGCATAGATAAAAATATGGTAGTGGACATGTACATGTATCTCTTATAGTATTTCAGATTATGAATAAGCTTTTCAGAATATGTTTAAAATTCAAAAAAGTTTTTTTTTAATCACGCTGCATCTTGATAAGGAAAGTTGCGTATTTTTTTTTTTCAGACAACTTAAACAAGAAAAGACTTAATTTCAAAAAAATATTCCATTCAATAATTGAAAATACTATATAGAAACCAGATTCAATGTTACTATTTCATGTTAAATTGTCTCGCTGTTTCTATGGTCTTAATATATCAATTTAATTCCCCTCAAAACACATTCTGAACCGGAGCCACAATACACTGTTGATTATAGTTTCCACATGGCAATCGACCGTTTACAGCAACTTTCAGACAGGAAAAGCAAAACACAGTTTTGCATTTAGTGCAAGTCATGGTTTTACAATCCTTCAAGTGTTCGATCAGATATCTGCAGGAAACATTTGGACACATTCGCTTTGATGGCACACCCTCTATATTTGACATATCAATCTTCTTAAGTGGGGCTTCATTAAGAATTCTTTGAAATGCCTCTAATTCTCTTTTGCTGCACTGGTGGTTTGTTATCCAGGGTGATATGCAACTCCAGCAGAAATCAAAGGCTACGCCCTTCTTTTTAGAGCATGACGTACATCTGATGGGCAGGACATCCGTCTGTCGCTGTCAGAATTGGCCGCATTCGGGGCACTCTGAGGTAATATCACTTTCTTGATTGACAGAGTTGACGGAAATCTTGCACTCATAGAATATTCGCTCATCTTCTGTCATGTCGGCTTTTTTAACAATTTCCCTCATATCCCACTCAGCATTGCAATCTTTTGTAAGGCAGCATACGACTGGCTTCACTTCACACATTAATGTGTTTTTCATATGACCAAATAAATTGTATGGAGCTTAAAAATAAATAGATATTTGAAAGTATAAATCTACTAGTAAAGCAGATGACAAAGCAAAATCACTCATCCTTTAACCAACAATCTATTACAAATTAATTAGTCCACTTTTTCAGTAATATGTTTCGTGTTTCAGAAATTTAGCTTCTTGAATAGTTTATATAAATGTTTTATATGAAAGAAAAAGATGGCATAGCCACTTAAGAGGAATTTAAAATAAAAGAGATAACTTATTAATCCCTCATATAATTGAAAATTCCTAATTCTGGTAAAAAAAAAAATACCTCGCCTTCTGTAGAATTGGAGATTATATTATGATTCAGGAAAGTATACTGCTATAAAATATAAACTGTAGACGTCAATAGGAAATAGAAAATTGTACTTTTGGGGTAAACACGACAGGTTTATCTACTCTACTTATAATCATTGATAATATACTGTTCATATAATACTAATATCGTCAGGATAATTACGCCTTTCTTTTTTAGCTCATTTGAGCAACAGGCTGAAGTGAGAATTTTTGATTGAAAAATAGCGACGAGCATCCATCTATCAGCTCTCTGCCGTCTGTATACTTTTCATTGTTCGACCTTTTCTCAAGAATCACTGATCCATTTTTAATTAAACTTGCCACAAAGTATCTATGGATGCGATGAAACTAAATTTACTAAAATAACGGATTACTTAATGGAAGAGATAAATAAATATAGAACAAGTGAAAATTAAATGGCACCTTTTTAAAATCTTATGATGAAGAACATTTGGACAAGAAAAAGATGAAACTTTATAAAAGGTTTATTAAACAGTGTTGAGTCACGTTGTGACCCCCGGGTGTAGAGTTGGTCAAAAAGACATTAAGGGCAATGTTTTACATTGGAGTAAAGACGATTTTTTTTAAATCAAGAACATCAAAGCAAAGATAAGTCAGATGATATAGAAACTCCCGAGGTGGTGTAGATTTAAGTTTGTCCAAATTAAGACGCCAAGGGGTAAGGTTGGGTCACAAAGTTTTACATATGAATTTAAAATGAAATTTTTTTTTAGAATTTTCTAACCATAAAGCACAAAGCCAGAGATTGGTCTTATTCATATATAAGCAATATCAGGTAGTGTAGATTTTAATTTGTTAAAATCTTAACCAAAGTGGATAGGATGGGGCCACAGCATGTTTTACATATGAATAAATTATACTTAAAAATCTGCTAAAATATAACAGTGCTGTAGTGGCACATTGTGATGTAATGATTTGTTATGGTTCAAGTAGTTTGTTACTTACATGCCATATAAGTTCTCATTGTGTGGTCTTGTATTTACTGTAGAGACCCAATTCTTTACGTATATACATGCATAGACACTTTATTATTAATTCACAGGTCAAACGATTCAAATAATACTGTTCGACTTTAACTTTATTTGTGATTCAAGGTGGATTCTATATCAACATGCATATTTAGATTTGGGCTTTATTTCTATGGTATCCTGATTATCCTCATAAATTATGATTTGCATATAATATTCACGTGTTGTTTACATATTGGTATTTTATGTGTCACCCTTGCCCATTAAAATTTCTGTACCTATCGGATACATTTATTATTTTTATGTCTTACTAAAAATTATGTCCCAACGTCATTAGTCTAGTATAATCCAGGTCCATCACAAATATAAAACACCAGGAATTAAAATGATTTTAAAGTATATCAAATTTATATTTACGTACTTATTGCATGACCACATGACATTTTCAGCCTCGGTTCCTCGTCGTCTTCGTCTAGGTCAATCATATCAGGCTCTGTTGTTACTAAATATCTTGGAGTTGCCAACCATAATTTGTAATGGTTTTGGTAAGCTTTGAGTAGCTCTATCATTTTCATATATAATTCCATCATCAAGATTCACAACTTCAACATGGTAGTGTTGGGTACCTAGTGTAGAGGCGATTTTCTTCTTAGCATTTCCTACAGTTAATGGATTCTGAAAGTAGGAAATACAAATTTAATCGTAAGCACATTGTTTAACTTACAGAAATGGAAAGAAACTATAAAACTTACTTCTCCTAAGACGTGAATTCTGTCGCTTGATATTTGTTGAAAAAGCATTCTTCCTGTTTGCTTCAAAACTAAAATTTCCTTTAGATTAAGAGGTTATATTATATAAACATTAATGAGGTAAATCCATTTCAAATACTACTTTCTTTTTTCATTTCAATGAATATGTCTATTTTTAAGAATTGTATAAATAGGAAATACCCCGTTAAATAAGGCTTGGTGTAAAATGCGGAGGATGGAGTCTCCAAAATGGAGGGTCAGAAAGTGCAAGAGGTGGAGCCTCTTTTGTCAATTTTAATACATTTGCCTGTTTAATCTTTCAATCATTTTAGAAACTGAATTCAACTTGGTTGCTTGTAGAGCTCTCCATCAGTGATAAAAAGTGCCCGTCAGAATTAATTACTGAGTCTAGATATGTCGTAAAAATTTTTACTGCAGATAATTATGTCATGTATTACACATCACAGATCACTTTGTCTGCAAATTATCATCAATTATAAAGTATATTTCACATTGCTGTAAAACCTGCAAAAGCTTGGGTATGTGTAAATCACAAAAAGAAGAAACAACAAGCATTCTGAGAGTATTGCATTAGCAATACTAGTCCCCTACCGGCAAGTGTAATCTGGTTCCCGTTAAGAATTGAAAATGCCATAATTCCGTCAGAAATTAACGAAGCGGGACGAAATGCAAACTTGTTCTATAACTAATCAAGGTAAAGCCACATACCAAAAATCAGCTCAATATCTACAAGCGTTTAGAAGAAAATTGCGGAAAACCCGTAAAAATTGAAAAGGCCGTAATTCGGTCAAAAATCAATGAAGCGGAACGAAATGCAAACTTGATCTGTAACTCATCAAGATACACTCACATACCAAACATCAGCTCAATATCTACAAGCGTTTAGGAAAAAAGTGCGGAAAACCAAGTGGGACAGACTGACAGACAGAGGGACAGACAAACAGACAGACAGACGGACAGACAGACAGACAGACAGACGGACGGACAGACGGACGGACAGACTCAGAGGAAACCTATAGTCCCCTCCGGTTTCACCGGTAGGGGACTAATAAAATGCCAACTGAAAATGAAATTTAGCAAAAAAAAAAAAAAAAAAAGATAAATAACATGACCTTGAGTTACCGGTACATCAACAACAAAAGACGGGAAAAATTGTGCTTCTTTACAATAATGTATCTTTTTGTAGTTTTCCCTAGAAGTTTAGGTGATCTAGCACTTAGCAATTTTAACTTTTTGCTCTTCAGATATTTGATTCCTATACTAATAAAATCTGTCAAGACCTCATGGGTTACTGCGAGATGGCAGCATGAAACATAAATCAGACAGTTTCCATTGCACTTAGCATCTGTTATACCGCATAACAAAATTTAAATCAGAAGCACAAGCTGCATGCCCCTCATTTGTTTCTCATATCTAAAGGTCATTTTGGGTCTCGTTGTTTCTTTATCATGTTGCTTGTTTCTCATTCTTTTTAGAGAAAAAAAATAACAACAGTTTATGGTCAGAGTTCTCTGATATAATAATCATTTACTGAATCTATTAACTAATTATATTTAATTTTTCTAAAATGTTTTTGTGTGCATAAGATAATTGGGATGATATTTCTGAGTGAATAATGACATCACGGCACATTTCAAACATCGGACATTGTCTTCGACAGCAATCGGAGTTCAGATGGTAATAGGTGTTTTGTAATGAGGCCGATACTCTCTGTGTCTTTGAATTAGGACGTAGATACTTCCTGTGATCATACCGCTTTAGGACAAGGTCATTTGGTGGAGTTCTCAACTCATCCGAAAATTGCTGTCCACATCCATAGCACTTTTTCACCAAACCAGCGAGAAATTTGAGGAGAAATGGTTGTTCTAAATTGCTTTCTTCTGAAATAGCGTAGTCCATGACTTCTGTAAAAGTCTTATTATTTCTACCTTTTCTAATTGATGTTCCCTTTGGTTTCTGGCCCCTATTCTTAGGCATTCCTGTTAGGGAAATTGCTGTTAGATTTCTTTCATTTCTTTTGTATTTCTTCTTGTACTGTTGTATGTAATCCATTAATAAATTACAATAAAATGCTGTCGCAATTGTATGCTCACAAAGTTTGTAACAGTTGTAGCGGTGGCATTTCATTTCACACGTGAATAAGGTTGTGCATTTAGATTTGTGCACTTTAAATGGATCACTTGTTTGGTTTTTTGTTCAAGACAAAAAATGCAGATTTGTCATCACAACCAGGCATTTGAACGATTCCATTCGCAGACTGAAAAATTATTTTAGAATCTTGGAAGATGCTTTCAAGTATTGGAAATGGAATGTTGGTTATATCTGTGGACTCAGCAGAAGGATATGAGGTGAATAAAGACTGGGCAGCATCTTCAACAGGCCTATTTTCTACCACTGTTTTTTCTCCTTTTGATTGAAGAGGTTCTCGGAGCATTCTGTTAATGAAAGATTTATCCTATTATTTATATACTCCAATATACCATTAAAAACATAACATAAAATTTACTATTATAAGATATTGTAACTTTGAAAAGGAAAGATGTCTAATATGTTGAACTTTATTTTGTTAATGAAATTTAATAGCGATTCTCTGTAACCACTTAAACTTCTTTGCCACGCATGATCACCGATTTTGATGAATCTTTGCCCATTATTACAACTTGACACCAGAAACATATGTCAAATAAAATTTCGTTGCTATGTGTCTTGGTTGCCATGGTAACAGCCAGAAAAGTTGATAAATTTGAGATTTTCAGCTACTTTAAATCTTTATTAAGCCTTAATAAAGACTATGAAAAACAAACAAACCATTTTCCCAAAAACATGACACCTTATTGCCACTTATGCTGTAAAGAAACTATTTAGAATTTATCTCTAAGTAAGTGGTAACCATGGGTACATTTGGAATACATTTTAGATGCTGAGAAATGCTGAAAAACGCTCTATAGTCACAAATGATAGATGTTACATGATCAAACTCAATCAACAACGTAAGAAAAACAATGAAAAATATTTGACCTCATGTAATTAGGTATTGGCAATATTATTCTAAAAATAACTTTCATGGTTGCCATGGTAACACAGTGTCATCATGCAAAATCTGTTGCTATGATTGGGTTAATGCTACTATCGTGAGGAAAAACAATAAAATTCATGACTGGCACATATGCATCCTTAGGACCTTGCAACACCGACAACATAAGAAAAATTGAGATTAATTGTTAATTTGCAGTGTAACCATGGAAACAACGTACTAGTTGTTTAAAGTGATATTTTTTGCTGCTCAGGGAATTTACTAACCTTTTAATCACGAAAAATATTATTTGAATCGCCTTGAATAGTACTTATCTCGTGGAACTAAAGTTGAATATCATATATTGATAAAGGTTGTTGAAAAATACAACACTGTTGCTATGGTTACCAAGAAGAGAAAATGTTCGATTTTGTTAATTTTTTGTCAATATTAGACGCTATGTGCCAGCTTTTTGCATCCTGTTAGAGATTGAGTGATAGTCAACATTGAAAGTCAGGTTAGTTGTTCACATATATCAATGATTAAAGTTTTGGGAATCTACATACAACGGTACGTATCCAAGGAAACAGAGTATTCTTCAGATTTTTATGCATGTTTTTTTCGCCTTATTTCCATAGCAGCGCACTATTTAAAGAATTGAAATTGAATTTTTTGAAATGTGAAAATTAGGGTCACACCAAGGCCTTTAAAAATTGATCACCAGTTATATAGAAATATGCTTTTTAAAAAGATAGGATAAGATTAAAACACTAAGAGAGTAAATTTAAAATCCCTTCGTGGTATTAAAACCATGGCAACCATTGCCAACCTATAAGAAATATCATATTTTGTCCTCGGTATATGTTACAAGGATCTCTTCTCTATTATTTGCTTGTATTTCAACCTATAATCGTTTTTATTCTTAAGTGTATGACTTTATAAAATTAAATGAACAAAATTATTACTTTTGAATACTTTGTTTCCATAGTAACGTATGTTAAAGATGATTTACCAAACATGTTTATCATGCATTTAAGACACTAGGCCTTCAACTTTCAGAAACAGTCATTGCCACTTGTTTGCTTTGCTGCAAACGTTAACTGTGGGACTCTGAAGATGTTAAAAAATGTCATTTTTCAAACTTTAGGACATGTTGCTATGGTAACCATGACATGTAGCAACCAATTTTTGCCTGATTTGAGTTTACGGTATCAAAGACTTTTATCCTAGAGAGTTTGGAGAAATTCTGAGACTATGCGTGCCACAGCTCCTATATAAAAGTTCAAGCCATTACAGAGAATGGCTCTTAACATTCTAGCACTTACTTTTCAAATACAGCTTCTCTTTGATTCACAGACTTTCGCCAGTAAATATCTTCAGTAACTTCCAAATGCTGATATTCAGTTTTCAGTCTGTATTCACCCTTTCCTATTAAAGCTAATTTAACTTCCGTTTCTTGTCTTTTAACATTTTTTTCCAGAGAAATAACAAAGTCTTTCTCATTCATTTTTAATTTTCCCTCCTCATTCTTTCTTAGGTCCCCTTTAATGATCGCATTCATGCACTCATTTGCATTTTGGTTATATGGTTGAGGAGGGTAGCCAAGTCCAGCTAAACTTCGTAAATCTGCATTCATACAAATTTTTATAAGTTCAGCTTTATGTTCCAAGAAATAGTTCAGAAATGATGATCAGCTGGAATGACGAGACTTCCACTCATTTTGTAAACTAGACAATTTTTCATCAAATTCGTCTGGACTCATGGAATCAACTAAACCCTTGATTTTAGTTTCATGAGATATTTTTCCAAATATATCTGCAATGTATGATTTAGCATCTTTCTTTGGAGTTCCGATTTCTTTTAATTTTCTTTCAATGTTGTCTTGCATGTGAATATGACATAATAAGTGTTTTGCTGAAGTAAAGCAAACTTCAAATGCATCTGATAAATTCTTATCTCTATCAGTCCCAAACACTTTTAGAGATTTCATTTCAGGACATATTTGCAAAATTGAAGAAGAAAGTTTGAAATAACTATCGAAGTTTTTTTCTCTGGTGTATTAAAATTGGCACAATCATCACAGGTTCAGTGCCTTTTTTGGTTAATAGCATGGTATTTCGATACGTTGTAAATGTAACGAAAAAAGCCCCAATGTTAAATGTTGTATCTACTCCTAAAACAGAAAAATTCTTCAGATTTGTACAATATTTCTGTACTTCTCTTATTTGACGATCAGTAGCCATGATCACTGTAAATTCAGGCACACAACGTACTTCGCGGACAAAGATGTTTTTAACCATTTCTTGTGATTTTGCTAAATCCATAAGCTCTTCAATAGAATCATGATTTTTTTCTCGGAATTTCTAGCAAAATTTCTTATTTGCTGCCTGTCTCTTGGTATATATCCACCTCCCAATGCATTTTCAACAACACCTTGATCTTCAACTATTTTGTGGAAAACTGCCTTAGGTTTCATTTTATCATCATTTATCAGACATTTGATTTTCAACTTTGTTGTTTCATTTGTTCGCCTGAAGCTTTCATTTTTTTTTTACTGTTCTTATGAGGATTAGGCTGAAAGTAATTGGGTTCCTTACCGAAATAGTATTGAACAAATACCCGATCAAGTACAGTTCCATCAGCTTTTTCAAGATGTATGACAATTCTGTATAGATCAGGTTGTGTATTGTTCACAAATTTGTGTCGAATTGATTTCAATCCTCGACAATCTTTCAAATCATCTTTCATTTCACTTGAAATGTCGTAACCAATGTCATGAATATTGAAAGTATTTGTTTGCTTTCCGGTTTGTTTCCATGATCCAATACCATCACATAAAACATTTTTCCAATGTCCAATAAATTTGATGCTGTATACAAATGAAATATTTTCATTGATATGTGATGGAATGTTTTTGGCTATGTTATTTTCATCTTGAATACTAAGTAAACTTTGAACAGCTTCTTTTGTGTCCACGCCCTTTGATGATCTCTTATAAACTGGCATTAAGGGGTCGTTTTGATAGTATACATTTTCTGACTCAAGTGAGGATGGAAGTGCTTCCAGTGACGGTGATGATGATGATGGTAGAAGTGAAGAAGGTGGAACTTCAAAGAGTGGGGAATCAATACTGGGCAGGGAGTCAGACTCACTTTCAGGCTCAGAGGAAATAGCTATGGATTCCTGTAATGGAGAATCTTCGTCTCTAAGCAGCTGCCGTCTAGCTTTTTTCAGGGAAGAGGGTGATGTAGATGTTGAATCTGATGGTTCGCTGATTTTGAAAGGTGACTTTTCTGGTGATGATAGGATTTCAATGATATTATCAATATCCTCATCAATAACCTTTGTAACGTGAATCCTCCTCTTCAGTGTTGGTTTCTTCCTTCTATTTATTGTTGGAAGTTTCTCTGGAGAACTGGTCTCAGAATCCAAAATCTCTGAGTAGGTAAAACCAGTCCATTGAGGCTTTATAACGCTTTCTCCAGGATTATAATCCTCCAGGACTTTATTTTCAAGGTCATCTGAGTTTTTGCCACTCCCTTAAAATTGTAAAGTAAAAGTCTTGAATAAAATTGTATTTTAGATCTGGTACTAACCATTTATTATTACTGCATAAATCACCAAAAACAAAGTCACCGGTATTTCCATTTCTACTTTAATTTGATGTACGTGTAATACATGTAATTAACAATAAAATAGCATGCATTTACAAATTAAAAAAAATATATTCTGTTATGAATTAAAGCATACCTTTAACTGCATCTGCATATGACTTCTTCAAGAAAATCTTCGACATGATAGAAAATTTTTCCTTACTAAACTGGATTTATTATTTTTTTTTAGAAAGTGAAATTGTGAAGCAGTTTGTGAAACACTGAGAAACAATGACATGTGATGTGAAAATTCTTTGACAGCTTTATATACATATCAATCTCTCTCTCTCTCTCACTCTTTATATATATACATGTATATAATATCACCAAAAGATAATAATTTTGATGTTTCAGTCAGTCTCTGTTATCTTTAAAAATTAAATAATCAGCAAAGCTGTTCCCCTCGTTGAAATGTGGTGGTCATTAATTTTTTTTACTGTTTCCTGTTTCTTTGTTTCTCATTTTGTGTTTTATGGACTTTATCAACAAATGCCATAAGATACTGTCAAATGGTCATCACAAAATAAGGTTGGGAGATGTAACTGAGTTTCATTCACTCAACTTCAAAGGATTTTTTTTTAATTGTTTGGATAATGTAACACTCTAACAAGTTCTCACGGAATATCGGAAAATGAGATGACAGATCTAATAAGCACGTGCTAAATTTACAACAAGCTCAATGCTCCACCTCATGCATCATCTAACTCAAGAGGCCCCACCCCTTTCACTCTCTGACCCTCCATTTTGGAGACTCCATCTTCCGCATTTTACACCAAGCCGTTAAATATAGATTTAACTAACCAAAGAATTTGACAGTTAAACATATATCATACAATTTTTATAACAGTAAGCTGATAAAAAGGCCATCAGATTTTTTCGATAAGATATTTTTAACATTGGGATTATTCAGTGTCATCATTTCAGGATCCATATTTACATTCGCACATGCTTCTCGATTATTTTAATGAGTAGTTAGTCCCTAACTGTGATCTTTTTGTCATCTCCCTCGGGAGATGACACATAAAGTTTGTAAGCCGGAAGTGAAGTTCTAGTGTAAGCTGACATTCTTTCATTCTCTATCCAGAGTTGTCGTTCCCGCTGCGCTCCCACATACACCTCGAGGTGTTGTGAGCGTAGCGGAAGACAACTCTGGTAGAGAATGACATTCTTTAACTGACGATTGTTTAATTCTACTTTTACACTCAGTCTGGTAATCTGGGAATTATAAGACTGGCAATTATAAACTGATGTTGACGCGATTTCTAAATACAGAGTTCGATATGTATGCAGAGTGCAAGACGAGTCGTCCCTAAGACAACTGGCTCCTTGGTCAATTCACTCAACTCGCCGAAAAATTGGCAATTTCTACTTTTAAATCTAAGAATTTCTGGGTATCTATGTTCAATACATAGAGGATATTCAATGTTTTGTAGTTGGATATGGAAATTATTTCATGAGTGGGACAGGATTTTTTTAATATTTTCACGAGTGCGGAGCACGAGTGAAAATATATATATAAAAAAAAAATCCTGTCTCACGAGTGAAATAAATTCCATATCCAACTTCAAAACATTGAATTTTCTGTTTATTACATTTTCTTCGATTTCCCTTTGCCTCTGTCTTTTCTTAACACAGTGTCATAGGCTGTGACGTCATGGTTGAGCATTTGAGACGTCATAGCATTGAAAACATTGTAACATGTATTTTAGCAACATATTTGGGAAGAAATTGGCAGCTTTAGCTCTATCAAGATGGTTAAGTTACGATCTCTATCTTATTACAGGCCAGAAATTATTTTTTATTTACTTTGATATCCTTTCAAACTGTGAGAGAATATTATTTTGTTATCCTTTCACACTGTGAGAGAATATCACTTTTATTCAATAAATAAATCACAGTATTTCACTGTTGAAAATGTAATAAAATGCAATATCTTCTATTATATGTGTACAAGTATCTCGATAGTTTGAATAATCTGACTGTATCAAGGGATAGTTCCCCACCACAACGTTAAACGGGATCCGTAGGACATTCATCATTTTATCAATGGAACATATTCTATTTAGTGTCTCGATGGATAATTATTGTATAGTTGTGTATATATAGTATCAGGTAATTTTTTTTATTTACCAGTTAAAATGGGGAGTGTCTCTAAATTACAAGCAACTTATAAAAAATGAAGAAATGAAGGCTCAATAACTATTACTTGCTTATTTCTTTAAATAACAAAACTATTCAACGGTTATCATTCAAAATGGAAAATAGGACGAATTCCTGGGGACGATTTTGTACATCTTCAACTACGTCAGTCCCACGCGGTTTTAATTGTCTTTCATGCCAATGAAATAAACACTGCCTAAGCTAGACTCTATCTTTATTCTGAACTTTTGACCACATACAGGGTTATTTTGTCACATAAGTGACCCCCTTAATTCTGTTCCTTTAAAGTATTCTATAGTACAATAAGTAACTTAATAATGCCTAGTATATATGATATCCAGGAAGTGCTTCTATTTTTTTTATTACTGCAGCTTTAGCAACATCAAAGCATGAAATATTTATATGTTTCAGGATTGGAGAAATCTATTTTATGATACAAATTCTCGTACAAGAAAGATTTCTCTTTTAGATTTCCGTTAAATACACAAGCCCGTGCATGGTCCACGTATTGCAGTTCTTTTTTTAAAGGGACAGCAACTTGTTGAATTTATATTAGAATTACGGTAACAGATACAAAATCTTTGTAGATGAGAATGTTGTACCCAGAAAAGAATTTTTAAAAAACCGATGGTTTACGCCATTTTAATACCAATTATATAGATCAACCTACATTATCCGGGTCGTTCAATTCGGATTTTTTTTTTAGATTATTACGTGAAATTTTTTCACCTTACCCATTTTTCTCCAAAAATTAAAATTTGACATATAATTTGAATGCAAAGTTATAAAAGTACATACTGTAGATTGCGAGAAAATTTTGTGGCATTTTTTTCCATCTTCATTTTTCCAGTAGCATACGTGTATTTAATATGATATATAGCTTTAAAATTGAAATTGGGACAGGTGTGCGTGGATGGCTCATTTTACCTTAATATCCCAGTGGCTAAATAGCAAAATTACTTTGAAAAAAAGCTTTGGAAAGTCATTGAGGAAATAAATAAGAGTTTTAAACTTCTAGGCGACTGAGGAATAAAGGAAAAAGAAACGCCTAGTTTTTAGCAGCCTTCTGGCTAGAAAAACTTCTATGAATGACTGGTTACAATTTCCTCTACAATCATTTTCCTCGAAAACTCTTTTAAATCAATGAAGTAAAGTTTCTCGATTATTCGTTGAAAAATATGAAATATTCTTCTTTTTATTCTGTGACATAAATGAAACCAAAGAGATGACATTTCCGGCTTTCTGGAAAGCCAAACTTGTACTATATTTACAACTGTATCAGCTTTATGTCCGGGATTCGACTCTTAATGTTGAAAATTCATTTTTCATTTAGAATCTGGGACCGACATACGTTATTCCTTTTTTTGTAATCTAATATGTAATATATATTATCGATAATGTAACTCTTATGTCTGTATACATTGTAAGTTGTTTTAAATACATGTACATGTATATCGTTTTCGACTGATACATTTTTTTATGCATCAGGTGGACATAACGTAGTACTTTTCCTACATTGTTGGATCTCAGCCAGGCCAGCTGAAATTCGAGAATATTCAATCATATAATTCATTCACATATATTTATTTTTTTTTTCACAAAGGTTAGAAACACAGCCTCTTTTTGTTTATAATCAACTTCCAGCAAGTCTTAGAATACGAAAGACAACTGATCTATCTTCAATTTTGTAATCTGAAATTCTTCTGCCTGGTTTTAGCTCTTGCCCTGCGAATACGAACCGAGCGCTATCGATTGTATATACAGTATTATTATCAGCCGCACTCCACTCTTCAAATAGCGTTTCAATTGAATCACCCTAGAAATACAGCAAGCACAGAATCAGTCAAATATTTAGTATTACTGTTTTGTAGAATATACGAGTGGTTATCAAAAAGTTCGTGGACTGATGCGATAAAATATGAAATCTGTGCTTACAAAATATATTAGGAACATACAACAGCAAAAGTTTTAGAAATGTTGAAAATTTTAGCTAGATACGTTGATAATTTGCCAAATTATAATAAAATAAAAAAGACATTATATGATCACCCGGCGCTGTCGCCTTTTAATTTCATGACGTTCGAGAACGTCATTGATTCTCAATGTCCGCTCCCTCTACTTCATACATTTATCTTGATTAGATCCCCTGGAGTTAAGTAAGGACTTAAACCCGTCTTGTGTATATGACTTTTCAATGTCATGAACATGCAGCTTCTTTCAATGTATATAATATTGTAAATGGATCTATACATAGGGAAAGATCCTCACTTGATTATGCCAGCATATTTTGCTTGTCGGAGTTCAACATTTTTACCACACATGTACATGATCAACGTCACTTATCGAAGTGACTGACTACAAATTGACATTAACTGTGCATCTCTCATTTCTCTGAATCTTTTTTGGCATTTAAAAACAAGTACTCTTGATGCATTTTATTTCCCTGTAACCTGTTAAAACATTTCCTAGGTCTATACCAGTTTTTTTTCAGGGGCGAAAGTTTATGGTATGTTGGAAAAAGAAAATTCTCCCCCTTTTTGGCGTCATTTTCAAGCCCTTAATTGTTTGGACACTCCATATGAAATTAAGGATAAATTTACAGAATAGGGTAAAAAATGAAAATTTTACGGAACAATTGTCTCATACCATATGCCTGAACTAACGGGATTTTTGGATGACAAATGTTCATATCAAAAGAGTTTTTCTCAGTTATTTTCAGGTAGAAACAAACGTTATGTTCGAGACTGCATCGCCTTGGCATACCATTGCTTACAAAATATTAGCAATTTATTAAAAAATAAAACTTATGATTTATAGTTTATTCTATAGATAGAAAAGATGTTGCTGACTAAATGTATTAGAATTCATTGATGCAAGAAGTTTTAATTTCATGGCGCTAGTCCATGAACTTTTTGATAACCCCTCGTACATGCACTCATTGATATTGTTTGACATACTCATTATTGATACAAAACAATTATCACACCTACCTAGTTTACTTTGTCAGTAAGAATCCGTGAGTTTCTAAGAAAGGAAAAGATAGCATGCAGTCATTGTTAAGAAGGTGGATAATATTTACATTAAAAAAACATAACTAGCTGGTATGTAAATTTTTATAGGAGTCATATTTTAAATAATTAGTATATTCAACAAAATACACATTTCATTATGCTACTTTTCACTTTTAAGGGTTTCATGCTATCATATAATGACGGTTTGGTGTAAAATCTGGTTGACGGAGGCTCCAAAATTGAGTGTCATAAAGTGCAAGAGGTGGAGATAATGCAAGGGGTAGGGAATTTTGTTGCTAATACTAATTACATGTATTAGATCTGTCAACACAATTTCTAATTATCCATAAGAAGTTGTTATAATGTCAGATTATCCAAACAATTAAAGGATAATTTCTTTGAAGTTGAATGAATCTATTTTCTGCCGAATCTCAATTTTGTGTAAACCATTTGTCAATATCTTATGAAGTATGAAATGAGAAACAGCTAGGAGACTGAAAAAATATATGATCCTCACATGGTAACAAGGGGAACAGCTTTGTTTTTTATTTAAATTTTTAAGATAACAGAGACTGAATGAAACAGAAAACAGCACCAAAATTATCCTTTAGTGCATTGTTGACATTTTCTTTTCTCAAAAAATAAGATACAATTGAAAACTTCAGTCCAAAAATGACCAAAAATGCCAGGGGCATGAAGCCTGTGTTTTTGAATTATATTTTGATAGACAACAGATACCGAATGCAACAGTAACATTTAAACATTGGTAAGATGTTTTATTAGATTTAAGTGTCTTAAAACTGAATGAAAGATAAAACAGTCAAATAAGTTGACATTGACATAAGAAGCTCTATCCCTTGCACTTTCTGACACTCCATTTTGGAGACTCCATCCTCCGCATTTTACACCAAGCCGTCATTATGAACACTCATTTAAAAGAAAATTGCCAAAGTTAAACCTCCCCCGATCGGTGCTTTCAATACTTAATTGATTAAAATTAAAAATATTCTAATTCAATATCTTACTGGATCAACTGTGACGGTACGTGTACTTCCAGATTGGTTTCTAATAAAGACAGTCATTGACTTGCGCGTCCGAGGTCTGGAAAAGTCCATCTTCCTCTGTATCAACAAACTTTCTCAAGCTAGGTGTATATTTATATATACATGTACATGTATCAATGTCAACCCAAAAAATCAATATTTTAAAGTCCAGGAATTTTACTGCTTTCGGTTTCTTTTTCTTTTTTACATCATAAGCAATACATACAGAAGGGCGAAGCTTATTGGCCATTTTGACAATTTCTTTATCTTTTTTCCTATACAATAATGCATGGAATTAACATTTCCGATTGTTGTTAAAATTAAAACCTTTAACTTAAAAACACGCGTACGTTCAGGGCCTCAAACCCCGGTTGTACATGTGTCATTATACTGTCAAAGGAGTTACTTTTATCTCTAAACACTACTGTTTAGAATCAAAATATAGGCTACCGCCCTATAGACTTAAGACTTAAGACATGCATCTATAAGGCAGATATTAAATGTCCTACGGTAGGAGTCTTAAATCATGATAAAAAAATAACATCTGATATTCTATCATATGTTTTATAAATTTAAAATGAAAGATTTTTTACTAGTATACTTATACGATCAACATCATTACATGAAAAAAATACATATATATATATATATATATATATATATATATATATATATATATATATATATATATATATATATATATATATATATATATATATATATATATATTAAACATTAAGGATCTCAGAAAATGACCAAACAGCTTGAGATTGTTCAATTTCCTACAATTCTTGTTCTACAATTTTCCAAAATTCAGGAGGTAAAAGAAGTCTTTTTATAACTTTTTAGACATAAAGAAACCGTCACAATATTGAAACTGACTATGAAAGAATAACATATCCTTCTATTTATTTTTTTTTTATTTCTTATACAATATCATATGAACTGAAAAGAAGGAAGGGGTTAATTCCTTTTTTATCTCACCTGGTCCCGGGATCATGAACATCTTAAGCTTAAGTCAAAATCTTAATGTTGTTTTAAAATTTAGTAGAAGTCAAGCAGACAAAATTTAAAATACTTTTCAATATTGCTTTACAAAAGTATTGTTATCTGCAAAATTTAGAGATAAATTCGATGATTGATAAACATTTTACAGGCGATTGAAAATTTGACTGAGGTCTAAGTCTGTTTTATGATCTTAGGGCCAGAACCTCAGTTTATCCGTGTGTCTGCTCGTCTATATTTAATCGTTTATCATTAAGCGTGGCGCAGTGGTAGAACGTCTGCTGCGGAGTAAGGAGTTGATCCTTACGTTGCAGGTTCGAATCCCACTGTGGGACGTCGATACCGGTCCTTCGGATGAGACCGATTAAACCGAGGTCCCGTGTCGCAGTAGATGCTGTCACGAAAAACATCCCTCACTGCACAATTGCCTTGAGTACCGAGTATAGGTCAAAATTTGCAGCTCTCCACTGGCAAGTGGTGTCGTCTCAATATGAGTGAAAAATTCTGCAGAGGGACAATAAACAACAAACAGACACAAATTAAGTCCTTTTTTAACTTCCGAAAACTTGTGAAGTTTCGGGTTAAAGTTGGAAGAACAGAATTTTTCATGCACATAAAACTTGTTAACAGGAAAAATATTTCTTTTAAGAACATTCCAAATAAGTCATACTGATAACAAACGCATCTGAATGTTGAGAGAAGATAATTTTGATAAATCATACACACTTTAGTTTTGTTTACAATATTGAGTCAACATACACTATGAAAATATAGGTTTTTTTTTTCTTTATCCGATAAAGAGCAGCAATAATCCAAGCTGTTTCGGAGAGCGGTTTGGCCCATGTGACTCTTGTTCTTCATACCCATTAATAAACATTTTAAAACAATTGCAATACGGAGCGTTGTTTTAGTATGTAGGTTGACCTTTCTCAACAAGAATGCAGCTTTGAAAAACGAAGAAATTTTGTTAGATTCTGGGATAATTTTGACGGATTGACTAACACTGAGCTAAAAAGGGTATAGTATAGAATAAATACTCTTTGTTTCCCAAGCTATATATTTAGTTTCTTTTGTTTTCTTTTTTGTTTGTCAGACGTAATTTTTCTTTTTATTCACTGCTTTGTAATATTGTTTGATATATTTTTTTTTTAGAAAATTGGGGATGATACATTGCGGCCATATCGGTCATTTGGAGTCGTTGTTCATTGGGGAAGCGAAAAAAGTGGACATTATATTAGCTATGTGAAAATAAAAGGAGAGCTCAAATGGAAAAGATGTGACGAATCGTATGTTGATGACATATCCTTAAAATCTGTTTTGAAGTGTAATGTCTATCTGGGATGGGATTCATAAAACTTCTAAGATTATTCTTAAAAGTTGCACTTAAGTACTAAAACAAACCTTAGCTAAGAAAAAATCTTAAGTATCAATTCATAAAAGTTCTAAGTACAATTCTTAGCTAAGTTTGAATTCTAAGAAAATTAGAACACTTAAGTTCAATCACCCTAGCAACGCATAGAAATTCCCGAACAAAAAGAGCGCTCTTATGTGATGGAGGTATTTATGTCAAATACAGTTTATAAATAGATCTAGATACAGACGAGAGATGGCGTCCGATGAGAAACGAGAAAAAAAGAGGAAAGCAAACTGGACACAGGAGGAATGTTTTATTCTAGCCACCTTAGTAAATGAAAAGAAGCACATACTGCGTTCCAAATTAGGGCCTAACCTTACATCTAAAATGAAAAAAAGACACTTGGGAGAGGGTGACGGAGCAATTAACGCGTCGTCAAGTACGCCGAGGACCGTCGAAGAAGTGGGGAAAAAAAATGGCAGAATATCTTGTCAACAGCCAAATCTGAGATTTCCTCTTACAGAAAGGAGGCAACTGCCACAGGTAACACTAATTCGGAGCCAGCAAAACTGTGCCGTGTAAATAAATTATTGAACACCAAGGCGATTTCAACATTTTAAATTTGGCCTACATGTATTTTGAAGAAATACAGAATAAAATGGGCTTTGATATATACAAAGACAAAATTAATGAAAATGAAATAAAGGTCTTTCTCATTATAAATTACAGTGCACATGTATCCCAAAATAAGAAATGTTTTTACAGCGTTTTTGCTCATGCCGCAGCTCTCGAATATGTCAAATGATCAACGGGTATCTTTTTTTCCCTTGATTTTCGATTAACACCTGAATTTCCCATCATCAACTTTGAATTTTTCATCCTTGAAATCCGAAGGTTTTCTTATGAATTTCATTAACAATCCATTTTTTTAAGGAATGTTTTTAAGTTTTGTGTGAGTTGTTGGTGTGTAAATCACACAGACTTGTCACGTAGGCATATTTCATGAAGCGCTCTAGCGCTTCATAAAAAACATGCCTACGTGCAAGTCTGTGTGATTTACACACCAATAATTCACACTAAACTTAAAAACATTCCTCATATTTACATTTTACACGTTTATTAGCACCAATAATATACTCAATATTTGAATTTCTTGCTGCCCTATATGTTACGTTTTTATTAATGTCTCTGTAGCCTCATTGTTACGTCACTTTAGCGCGAGTTTCACCGTGTATATTTCTACGCGTGAGTATACACAAAATGACTTTCAAATCAATTTCACAGTTGGCATAGTAGAAAAACACAGCAAATGTAAATATATTAAGTTGGAGAGCTGCAATCCGACGTTTTCTCTCATGAATACACACAAAAAATGTGCGAATTAAAAAAAAAAATACTGGCAGGAAGGAGAGAATATTCATGCGGTCACCTGACAAAAACTAAATTTTTTATTGGTGTAATTAAAAATCATGCTTGAAAATTTGGGACAGAACAGATATTGACGTTTTGATTGGCCATGATACAAGAAAGTTATTGAATATTTATTATGGTGTATCCTGATTTATTTGGACGAAGGGGCGGAGACTGGTGCTTCGCACTCATCACCGCCCTTCGTCCAAATCAGGATACACCATAATAAATATACAATAACTATTACTTGGCATTTGGATCATTTGGTATAAATTTATATTTTTTGTAGACGAACATGCATAGCAATGTGTTATTTGCATGATCAGCTTATCAATTTCTGTATTACCACAGGTGGGGGACCTCCCTCAAAACCTCTCAGTGCTGTAGCAGAGACAGTACAAATGGTAATTGGGGAAACAAATTCTATAATAAGTGGGATAGATGCAGGCATTGACTCTTCACAGATTCTACATCTTTTTACAGATGAAAATGTTTGGTAAATAAAAGTAATGTTCTTCCATTACCATATATTATACATTGTATAATCAATTTTAGTTTCTCAACTCGATCAGTATGCATGCAGGTATGAGAAATTAAAAATTTTAAAAGGGCCTAGAAAAAAGTGTTTGATTCTGCTTTCAGGCTAAAAACAAATATATGGTAATGAAGAGTAGGAAAGCAATTAAAAAATACTTCCAGGACTTCTTTACAAAAACAAAACTTCTAAGTAGCACTGATGGCAAAAGAAATAGTTCTTTAAAACCTTTCTTAAATTCATATCTTCACTGAAAAAAGCAGTAAAAAACATTAGGGTCAGCGTTATAAATTAGAGTTGTTTGGGGAAGCAGAAAGAAAGATATTTTTCTTCTAGGAAATAAATTGTGAATTGAATATAGGGTAAAATTATTTTTAGGAGAATAAGGAATGAAATGTTTTGGAAGTCATAAACATTATCTTCAATGAACATAAGACTTTCCTTAAAAAAAGATAAACAATGTGAATAATTATAAAAGTTGATGGTCTTTTAATTGTTTCAGTTCCATTCAGTTTTTACAAGAGGCAAGTTCCAACAATCATCAGCATGTATCATCAGCATCAACTAGCATTCTACCACTATCCCCTGGGTTGTCATCACCAACAACAACATCGACTTCTTCGCCATTGCCTGTGGTGGCAGAAAGGTCAACTTTATTGCCCCACACAATAGCACCAGTATATCAAGAAAGCCATCTCAAAGCAAGCAAGATTTGATTGAGGAGTTGACTGTAAAGAAGCTAAAATTAGAGATAGAGTATTTCAATTTGAAAGTAAAGGCCCTCCAACGTAAATTGGAAGATAATGAGGATTGAAAATTTTGAAGTGACCTTTTACAATAAAGGAGGAATACCGAACCAAAATGTTATATAATGAATCTTTAAAGACACTATCTCTCTTTTTAATTCAGTTTTATTTCAATCTGGATTGGTTCAAATTTTAAAAATATCTTATATGTAATCAAACCATTTTAGCTTACCTGAGCTGAAAGCTCAAGTCAGCTTTTCTGATCACCTGTTGTCCGTTATCCGTCCGTCCGTCCATCTGTAAACTTTTCACATTTTCAACTTCTTCCCAAGAACCACTGGGCCAATTTTAACCAAACTTGGTACAAAGTATCCTTACCTGAAGGGGAGCTAAAATTATTAAAATAAAGGGCCAAGTCCCCTTACAAGGGGAGATAATCAAGAAAAGATAAAAATAGGGTGGGGTCATTAAAAAATATTCTTCTCAAGAACCACTGGACCAGAAAAGCTGAAACTTATGTGGAAGGATCCTGGGGTAGTGTAAATTGTAAATTGTTCAAATCATGACCCCCGGGGGTAGGGCGGGGCCACAATAGGTATTACAAGGGGGAAATCTGGTAAAGAACAGCATGGCCAAAGTTACTCAGATGAGTGATGTGGCCCATGGGCCTCTTTTCCCTTGTTTCCTTTTTCTCTTGGAAAAAATTAGGAAAAGTAAAGAGCTTATTAGGTATTTCAGTGATAAAATCATATTTCAAAACAACATTTTCAAGAACCAGCAAATAACATTTTGGTGTGGTATTTTCTCTTAAGGATGGATTATAGTTGCAGTACATAAAGAAATCTATACATACTTTTTATCTCATTTGAGCTGAAGGCTAGAGTGTTTCTGATCGAAGAGTGTTTGGCATCTGTCCGTCATTTGTAAACTTTTCACATTTTCGACTCCTTCTCAAGAACCACAAGGCCAATTCCAACCAAACTTGCAACAAAGCATCCATGGGTAAAAGGGATTCAAGTTTGTTTAGGTGAAGTGCCACATCCTCTTTCAAGATGAGATAGTTAAGAATTTGTGAAAATTTAAAGGCATCTTTTTAAAATTTTCTTCTCAAGAACCATTGGGCCATAAAAGAATAAGAAGAAAAAAGACTTCATTGAAGGTTTCATTTCATAGCGTACATTCAAGTTTGTTCAAATCATGCCTCATCCCTAGCCCCCCTTTTTTTGAAAGGAGAGGGTAGGGTTGGACTACTATATATTTGATCTATTCAGTAACTGATTTCTGCTTTTCTCTAGCCAAAGTCCACAGGTGAGTGATGTGACCCATGGGCCTCTTGTTCAATACTGTGCATATTATTATTGTACCTATCAGATTTTAAATTATATTTATTAAGATATAAAATTTTATATTTGACCTCAAATAAGTCAAGATATTGGCTCTTCACATGTTAAGTGTGTTCATGAATATTAAATATTAATTGTTGACAGTTTACTTTGTTCATTTGTGATGTCAAAAGTGAGTTTCAGCAAACTGCTGTCTGTACAATGTGCCATTAATGTTGTTGCCTCGAGCAGCACCATCATTTTCTAGCTTTCATGTGACCCTGAGCATTATCATCACTATCATCTTCATCATTGCTGTCATCATCAGCAGCAGCAGCAGGAATTGGAATTTGTCGATCTTTACAAATATTATGGAGGACCGCGCATGCTGTCACAACCTGACATGCCTTCTGAGGCGACAATCGTATCTTTCCATGCAGAACATGAAAGCGGCGTTTTAACTGTCCTATCCCCCTTTCAACAATGCTCCTAGTCCTTTTATGTGCACTATAGATAATTAAAGCTATTTTATCTCACAAGGAGATTTGATATATGTTGCCATATATACTGTACATGTATTATGTGTATTTTTTTATTACTGATATTTTAAGTACTGTTTCATCTCTGTTTTAAGTCATGTTAAATGATTACAACGAAGAAACCGACACAGAATGGTGGACTACCAAATTTTTTCTTTGAATGCTACAGCAAATTTTTATTTGGTCACGCATGTAATTTGGAACCATTAATTATAGCTTCGTTTATACAATTACTTTATATTGCTGTGTATATAATGTAGTCTATGGCTCAATCATAGCATCCCTGTGCTTTTAAATTCATAAATATTATTATGCCTTTGGTGAAAAAAAAAAAACCCTCTTGTGTCTCAGGCCAAGAATTTCCAAATTAAATGTGGGAGACAGAAATTTTTTTTTTAACAAGAGCTTTCTCCTTTTTTTGTTTTATAAGTTATGATATTATACATTTTTATACTCCACCTACTCAAAAACTCGAATAAAAGTATAACAAGAATGGAAATGTTTAGGTGACAAGGGAAATATCTTTTTTTCTTTTAATTAAAAATAAAAATGGCATATTGAGTTATTCCCCTTTCAATGATCAGTGCCAATGCTGTGGGGCCCGAGAAACTAAAGATTTGTTTTTGTTAACCCTATCTTGGCTTTTTCATATATTCAATGTATTATACATACTTGTTGTAATTTGTCTGTGGCCCAGGGCTGGGATTCATAAAACTTCTAAGATTATTCTTAAGTGTAAGAAAATACTTAGGTTATAGATTTTTTACTTAAGTACTCTAAGTATTACTTAAATTTGTTAGAAATACTTAAGCGTGATTCATAAACTAACTTAGTGCTTAAGTATTCACTTAAAGTTATGGGAAGTAAAGAGGTGTCTTAAGTATATAAGTATTTCTTAAGTTCTTTCCTAATTCTAAACAAAATGGCGGCTCAAAGAAGAAATTTCAGGGAAAGAAGAGATTATTTCAATGAATATTCAGATATGGAGTTGGTTAAAAGGTTCAGACTTGATTCTGCTGGAATAAACTTTGTTGAAGGGTTAATAGGAAATGAAATGAGATCTGCATCCATTAGGAATCATGCACTCACATCTACAGAAAAGGTTTTATTAACCCTAAGATTCCTATATTGTAGCAACTGGCAAGATGCAGCTTTGTAATGGGGATGATATGGGAGTTTCTCAATCTTCTGTATCGAGAGCCGTGTCTTGCACCATAAGAAGTTTGTCATCAGAACGAATGGTGCGTAGATTTATTAAATTTCCAACATCACCCGATGCAATTCGACGAAATCAGGAACATTTTTTTTTCAGATAGCAGGGTTCCCTGGGAAAGTTGGTGCCATAGATGGCACCCATATTCAAATAATTGCTCCAAGAAACAATGAGAATGAGTTTGTCAATAGACATCATTACCATAGTTTGAATGTGCAAGTTGTCTTTGATACCCAATACAAACTGATTGACATTGTTGCAAAATGGCCCAGTTCGACCCATGATGCGTGCATATTAAATGAGAGTGGGCTTCGAGTCCTGTTTGAAAATGGTCACATTCCTGTTCACACACATTTGTTGGGTGACAGTGGCTACCCATCTCGTAGATGGCTACTAACACCATTTAGGATTCCTCAGCCTGGGCCACAGACAAATTACAAGTATGTATAATACATTGAATATATGAAAAAGCCAAGATAGGGTTAACAAAAACAAATCTTTAGTTTCTCGGACCCCACATTCCTAATGGATGCAGATCTCATTTCATTTCCTATTAACCCTTCAAAAAAGTTTATTCCAGCAGAATCAAGTCTGAACCTTTTAACCAACTCCATATCTGAATATTCATTGAAATAATCTCTTTTTTCCCTGAAATTTCTTCTTTGAGCCGCCATTTTGTTTAGAATTAAGAAAGAACTTAAGAAATACTTATATACTTAAGACACCTCTTTACTTCCCTTAACTTTAAGTGAATACTTAAGCACTAAGTTAGTTTATGAATCACGCTTAAGTATTTCTAACAAATTTAAGTAATACTTAGAGTACTTAAGTAAAAAATCTATAACTTAAATATTTTCTTACACTTAAGAATAATCTTAGAAGTTTTATGAATCCCAGCCCTGCTGTTTTATGAAAATTGCGAATCAGAAATTAACTGAATCTTTCTAAGTTTTAAAATGATTTACAGAAAATCTATTTCTTCTTTTAAAATGAAATGAGACAATGTTGATAGCTGTTTTTGATAAAATAACAAGATGCTTACAAATGAATTACAACAGTCCTGTAGCCCTTTTCACAAAATGTCTTTCGTTTTTGCATAGGATTTTAACTTAAGAATCTCTTACGACAAATCTTAAGTGCGTTTCACGAACGCATTCGCAGCAGATTGAACTTAAGATTTTACTTACGACAGACTTCATCCCTTGCAACGATTTCAATATGCTTTATTATCCTTAAATCAATAGGTGAAAATAAAAATAAAACTTAGTTTTCAACATATGTCTGCATAACAAACATTACTGACAACAAATATCGAATGCAATCGTTTGTGAAGCAGGGAAGTTCAAAATCTGACGTCACAATCACAAGTCTGACGTACTAGTAGGTCATACGAAAATCTTAAGTGAAACTTAAATCGTAAATATTTTGTAGTGTATTTCATTTAATTTTTCGACATTGATTGTGATAAAAATATAAAATATTAATGAAAGTTGCTTAAAAAAGTTCAATTTAATGTGTATTTTGGTTTTTGTGCTTATATTTTTACAATTAAATCTGTTTTAAAATACTTAAGAGAGGGTTGGGGCTCTCGTAAAGTTACGACCGATTTTGCACTTAAGAATTTTTTTAAGAATTTTTGTGAAAACGATTTTTATCATAAGTTTTCACTTAAGATAAAAATATGTCGTAAGATTTTTTGTGAAAAGATCCACTGGACCTTTTTACACCTAATGATTCAGAATATCACATATATCGTACTCTTATGTTATGGATTTATTTTAACAATTTCATTTCCATCTTCATAAATTCTGTCTATGGAAAATTGTTATTTAATGATGTTAATGCATTTGTGCAAGAAGAACATAGCGAGGAATTATGAATCCAGCTTATTCAGGTACCCTTACGGTTGTATTTTCGAAGATCTAATCAATATACTGGTGTTCTACAGTTATCAATGTGTACATCTATTTATCCGTTTGTCTTGTGTCCGTCATGATCAAAATTAATTCTACGACTGTAGTGAATTGGACGTATCCGAGAGAGTTAACGTTCCCAGTGGAATTACTTGTCAAACATTCAAGCCAGAGAAAGAAATATGTTGTTTTTGACCATGACGATATGAAATCGACATTTTTTGTTTCATTGGTTTGTACATGTCATGGACATTGGTATGAGGAAAAATGTACGATGTAATTTTTTGTTCAGTTGTTAAGACGTCAGGGTCAAAGATTTAGCTCATCAATTTCTTTAATTGTATCAAACATGTACATATTACCATTATAGTATTTCTTGTAATCATTGAATATAATGTTTAAATTCACTAATAGGTAATCAATAGGTATTGGATTATGTCAAAATCATTTTTTTTTAATCCAACTAGTAAAGAAGGGTCAATCACGTTAAAATTCATACATGCATTTTTTTTCGTATGAAGCATCACTGTAAACTTAAGGGAATTTTATATTTTGTATTTTTTTTTCAAAAAAAAAAGAACATGTTACCTTCATAAACATTAAGGTTCAAATGCGTGATTATAGTTAAGTATAGTTAGAAAAACAAGCCTAAAAAAATTAGATCACCCTTTCGACTGTCAAAATAAAAATTATATATTTTACAAAATCATGTTTTATGTTGTACATGTTTTAAATACTTAAGTTTTCTACAATAAAGATCAATTTTTGATTATATATCAGTTAAAAGATACCCTATATATTCAACATCACTTGCCTAATGTCTTAAGTTCGAAATCATTGATAAAAGCATTCTGGAGGCCCTTTAAGGTATGTCACTCGTGAAATTTGTTATATCAAGGATTTTTTGAGAAGTATATTTTGGAAAAGTACTCATATAGTATGACTCAAAATCGCAGAGAAAATGGGGGGTCAGTGTTCATCTAACTAAGCTACGGTACAATTAAGTTGACCTTTTTGCACTTAAATTGTAACTCTTTGGTTAATCACTTTAACCGTTATCATATTTTATCACATGTAACCATGGCAATAAACATAATCTTATTTTACGTAAAATAGATTGAATAATATTTATCATTGAACAAATCATGCAAATTAATGCGCGTAAATTATTGTGTGACCTTTTTGCACTAAAAAAAGTCTCATATTTGGGGTATTAAAATCTAAATCGGCAATAGAATATTTTCTTGTATCAAACTTTTTACGACTTAAGTGCTAATAGAGAAAAAAGTGAAGATCAACAATATAAATTTATTAACATAAAGAACAAAAGGTATTTTAATTTTCATGGATATTATTGTAGGGCTGAAAGCAAGAAATGTAAATTTTTCTATGATATCCTTCTAAGTAAAAAAGTTATTCCGCCAAAACATCAGCGAATACTTGGAGAAATGTTCAATGTTAGTCAAAAAATGTGGGAATCTATTTATCAGCAAAAGATTAAACTGGCTATAGATAAAAACATTGCGGAATTCAATTACAAATTATTGCACAATTTACTTTGTTGTAAAAAATATATGGTAAAGTGGAAAAAGGATACCACAGACAAGTGTTCTCTTTGTTCTGTTGTAGAAGACATGCAACATCTTATTTTTGAATGTAGAAATGTTAAATATATATGGGATATAGCTTCAACTGTGTTTAAAGTTAACATTCAATGGAAAGACATTGTTATCGGTTTTTATTTTGAACATAACCAGAAAACATACTTTCTGAACAATTTTATTTCCTTTATTGCATTAAAAATATATAAATACAAAATGTTTTGTAGAATAGAAAATCTTGACGAAACAGAATATAATGTTGTACATCATATAAAAAAATCTACAGTATTTTGGTGTAAAGTAATTAAGTTTTGTAATTATGCTCTAAATGTAGATATTATTGGAAAGTTTATAAAATTACTGTAATTTGTTATAGTATATAGATATAAGTCTATAAAACTAAAAAAAAAAAATCTGTTCATGTAATCTCTATGTATTAAATTAATTTATTTTTATAAGAAAAATTAAATAATTCCCGCTGCTAGACGGTTTCTGTCCCTCTAGTAGTGCTGCTGAAGGGGAACCCAAGGACTGAGTGAATGTATGTGATTTCCCCTTTCGACAGCAATGGGAATGTATTAATATTCATAATAAATAAACTTGTACTTTTCTTCTCTTCTGGTTGTAAAATTAATGTATATTTATATATGCATGAATATGTGTGTGTGTACAACTCTATAATTATCAATATTTATTTTTCATCTACAAGTAATATTATTACCATGTCATCATCCTGCGAGATGATGTAGGACTAATTTATGCTATAATTGTATTTCGATGGAGCTTAGTCAGGGCCCCATCCCTGGCAGCTGCCATAAATATTCGTGTAGGGAATTCAAATGTTATAGTATAGGTCTGGGAAATAAAATTAAAAAAAAAAAGACTTAAGTGCTAATCGGTCAAAAGTATCGAGTAGTCTAAATTAATGAAAGAAAAAATTGGGGTCAGTGATGTAAATTTTGAAATATTGGTCAAAATATGCGATTTTCAGGCAAAAAACTGTGTAAATTTTATCTCGACTTCCTTAATATATCTTCATTTCTTGGCAAAACTTGTTGAGAGAAGGTGTACATTTTGTTATAAAAATATAAATTGAGACCTATATTTAATATCTCAGGCATATCATAACGGAAAATATTCTCGAAGTAAAAGTATGTGAGGCTTAAGTTCCAAGATATTAGATTTAATAAATGTGTAGATTTGCAGAATTTTCTGCTAAATATCCTTCCACCACAAGAAATAGTCCCTTATAAATCTTGCTTCTTTATGAATTTTTGAGCAGCTTTTTAATTGAATGTTGAAAATTTTACATTGTTTAATTTAAATATGTTATAAAGATTGAATTGTAATACATAGTTTTTAAGTAAGAGGTTCTGACTGAAATTTTCTAAAAGGCTGACGAGTGACATACCTTAAAGCTGATCCTCATTTTATCAGGCATTTGGAAATTTCAGGGCTGGGATTCATAAAACTTCTTATTATAATCTTAATTTTAAAAAAATCACTTAAGTTTTATATTTTATACTTAAGTCCACTAAGTATTACTTAAATTTGGTAGAAATAGTTAAGTGTAATTCATAAACATATTTAGTGCTTAAGTATTGACTTAAAGTTAAGTGTCCTCAGGAGGTGTCTTAAGTAGATAAGAAATACTTAAGTTTTCTTTCTCAAAATAAAAATAATGTTTTACAGAAGACATTTTAATTGCATTTATCACCATATTGTGATAAATGCTTCCAATACCAGTGTAAGAGCGATAACTCGTGCGTTCTTGGTAGTGGTTAAACATTATTGAGACCATGAGTTTTAAATAGAGGACGCAATATAATCAAGCACCTTTTGACCCCGATTTTCATAGTCTACCGAAAAAGCTAGAAGGGCAGACATGTTGCAAAATTTCATCTCTAGTCTGCACACTTTGTCTGGAAAAATGTTTTGACCCACCGTTCAGCAAAATTATTTCCATTTTTGTGCATTATTTTGTTCCAAGGATACGGTTTATAGACACTGTAAGTAATTTATGCGAACAATAACATGATGCCCCTAGTTATACAGTTATAAAGGCTTGAATTTATAATCGTTGCACTTTGTGGTATCTGTGACTGTACATCATGCGGTGATGCTGAGGATAGAATGACATTAAAAGTCCTTATTCTGGGGCATTCATTTATACGCAGATTTGAGAACTTTGTTTGTATCAACTAGTTCTGACCATCGGGTGACGCCGAATTTAAATCTTAATTCAGAGGAGCTACAGATTTTCTATTTAGGTTATGGGGGAGCGTCACTGGCTCAAATTCGTGCGCAAGGCACTCGTTACGTAAGAGACTTGCGTCCAGATGTTGTTTTGTGACAAGCTGTATCAAACGATTTGTGTCGGAGAAACACATCAGTGGAAGACATTTTTCATGAACTTGCGGACTTTGTAATTTATCTCTGTGATGCGGAAGATGTGAAAAAAGTAGTGGTGCTTCAGACATTGTATAGAATTCCCCGACAAGACGTATCAGGTTTCATGTGGACACATAGTGCAAGAGAGTTGATGAATTAAATAGACACATGCCCTATTACTTGCAGAATGTAGAGGGAGCAGCATTCTTTCGCCTATCTGGTTTATCATAGGACGGTATTTCTGGCGGATGGGGTCCATTTGAATAATTAGGGAAATAAGGAATATTATAATAATTTGAGAGCTGTTATTGATTCCTTGAAAAAGTCTATCAATAATGGTGGTACATGTTTCAGCAGCATTATATTTAGTCTAACGATACATTTTTCAATTTTCATCTGTTTATTTTCAAAATCCACATGTGCAGTGGTGAATTAATGCAATCTAATATAATGATGCATATAGCCATATAAATATTATATCACTTAATTTATACATTTATGACACCCCCGTAAAGTTGGGGTTGTTTAATTGGATCCTGTGTATTATTTATTAACAGCTCATTTAACATTTGTTTAAGACTAACCATAAATTTTAGTTTTAGCAGGATTTTACACTCCTATATGGTCGGGGTTTAGTTTTAAGGTCGGGGTTTACTCAAGCAATATCCTGCACCTCTATATGGTCGGGGTTGAATTTTAGCAGGATCCTGCACCCCTATATGGTCGGGGTTTACTTACACAATATCCTGCACCCCTATATGGTCGGGGTTTAATTTTAGCAGGATTTTGCATATGTATGGTTGAAGTTTACTTAAGCAGTATCCTGCACCCCTATATGGTTGAATTCAAACAAGATGTTGCATCCCTATATGGTCGGGGTTGAATTTAGACAAGATGTTGTACCCCTTTATGGTCGGGGTTTTATTTCAAAGGATTTATCCCCCTAAATATTGGGTTTGTTTAACTGAATATATTGCCTAAAATGAATAAGATACATATATTCCAATAGTGTTGAGATTTCTAGAGGTTTCTTATCTATAGAATTGTCAATGATGTAGATATTTTTGGAATTCTGCATATATAATCACCTCGCATTTATAGAGCAGAATTTTAAATATAAACAGAAATGATATAATTTTAGACACAGTTATAATACACTCCACTGTCATTTATTCTTATCCGGTGAAGTATCATAATTGCAAATAAATGTAGCTGTAAGGTTAGCTAGAATTATATTACCAATATGGATTGGGCATTAAATGATTTAGATTTTAGAAATATCCAATGATATTAAACTTCATGGAGTGTATATTTAATTAAGAATTAAGAAATTCTATTGGTGCCTTCATTGGTCTTTAAGAGCTCTGAAATATTTTTATTGATAATGTTATTACATAGTGTATATATTACATAGATGATTTTTTTATTTTTACAGGAAAATTGGGAGACACTATTTGTAAACATATGCTAGATATTTTGCACTAGGTTTGTGTTGAACGTGGAATATCTAATGACAAGACCGCGGAACTCTCATCAGGTTTGACTCTAAGGGATAGAATGGAGACAGTTATATCTATGCTTATGTTTTACCTCAAGATACATTGACTGAGCTATGTAACAATCCCAGGATAGGTGTCTAGAATGCTAAACACAAATTAAGTAAAATAACTAAAAATAAAAGTAGATGAAGTTATGTAGCTGATTTTCGTAATCTTGAATATCTGCTCCCCAGTCAAGCAGGATAACTCTTTAAAAAAAAAAAAAAAAAAAAAAAAAAAGATCATTTAATCAAGAAAGACTCAAATTAAGCTTGAAATTCAATCTTTAGGTGCAACAATTTTTATTCACGCAACTCAAGTTCTTCGTAGTCTAGAAACTGGGAAAAGTTGACATTTGTGTTCCATAAAAGTAATTAAAATCGAATTTTCTTCAAGCTTGCTTTGTTAACCATGATATGAAATTTGAAGTGATATTTGATGTCTTCCAACGATAGCTCATGCTTTTTACACTACAGGTATGTGTTATATAATGATTGGGGAAAAAAAAATTAAGAAAAAATACCATTATGATATGAGTATTAATAACATGCAATTTTTTCCAAATTCCGGGATACCTATAAATGTTTATTCAGGTACCTTTGGCTAACAACAGGATATTATTGCATACTGACAAGCAATCGGTCGTGCAAATAGTCAATTCTGCTAAAGTCAGACTGTTGGTTAAAAACTTGTAGTTAATATCACTTATTTCACTATTATATTTAAGTAGAGTCCATTAGTTAGTTATTATATCAAATTAAATTGCAGATTCTATTTTGCAATGACAGTGGTTTCATTTTTGGGCTTTGGGTCCCCGTGCATCTCAGGTCAATATTGGAAACAATAAGTTTCAATAATTGATTCACACCTTTTCAACAATGTCACATTGGCATCATTAAGCTAGATGGATGAACAAATCCTTAACAATAGAGTCTGAACTTGGTACATCTAGCCATGGCCAATTTTTGGCACATTTCAATGGTAATCCCCTAACTACTAACGTGTTATTAGTTATCAAACCCTAATTGCAATACTATTCATTTCTGTAACATAAACAAATACTGTTTTAGATCACACTCTTTTCAGCAGCAGTATTATAGGGCATTCCTGAACAAATTATTAAACAATTGGGCAGGTGGAATCCATAACTATATATGCCTCAAACATTGATGTGAGATTTGTATAATTAAATATTATAGCACAATTTCAATTTTGGCTTAAACGTATTATACATCTATCCATATAAGAATTTTAGTTTTTGTAGATTGTGTGTAGTCTGGGATATGGCATTCATAGGATACTGAGCTACCCAAAGTGACACCATTTGTCCTTGAGAAAAAAAGTGGGGGTTGGAGTCAGGGAAATTAGATTGAAGGAATTTGACTCTTTGTTTTAGAATAAATTAAAATGCACTTGGGTGGTACATTAAGGTTTCAAGGACCTGGGCACCTCGCCTGGATTATTTTTGTTTCATAGTATGGAATGTTCCTGCTTATGCTGCGAGTTATTAGTCCAAAGTATGTCAATTATTTGGTCTGATATAAGTTTTATCCAAGATGAGTCTTGATTTATTACATGGAACAACTAACAAGTGTCTATTATACATGAACACTTATAAAATTTGAAATTTAAAGGTCAGGTGGGTGAAATGGAATGAATTAAAAACTAACATGTACACACCTAACACGTTAGTGGCGGGTGAACTTGTATAGACAAGTTCATTTGGCGGAATTCGGGGATTACCACGAATGAGGAATTCTCTCATGTCTGGCTCAAAACTCTGGGTAATCTATCCTCAGTACTGGGGAGGATTAATTTGGGGTAACCTCAGCGGTACCTGAGGGACCAGCTTGATCTTTGTGGGTACCAAAGGCAAGTTTTGGGGCCTACCCCTGGGGGTATTATCCCCATGTTGTTGTTGTATTCCAGGGGAGGCAGGTATAGAGTTAGGGCCCGAGTCAGAACTTGAATTCATTCATTTGATGTGGCACCCACTCTTGTTGGTACCAAGAGGTCTGTTCCCACCACAGTCTCCTGTGGGGGCGCTATCGCGCCAAGGATCTAGGGAGGTCATTCCGGTAGGCAGGTAGTGATTCCCTTGGTTCCGCCGGGGTATTTACATTTATGTATAAATAGATTGTGACAAATAGTCGCCACAAAATGTAATGTTTCACAATAAATGTGTAAAATTAATATTTGTTACTATTCATTGCATCTGGGATTAATTGCATTTATCACCATATTGTGATAAATGCTTTTAATACCAGTGCAAGAGCGATAACTCGTGCGTTCTTGGTAGTGGTTAAACATTAATGAAATAGAGGACGCAATATAATCAAGCACCTTATGACCCCGATTTTCATAGTCTACCGAAAAAGCTAGAAGGGCAGACATGTTGCAAAATTTCACCCACCCACCCTTCCCTAAAATATGTGTACAGATTTTTGCTGCTTTCTCTTCTGTAATTTCAGTGACAGAAGCTTATTCTTACATGGAAAGAGATGTGTATGTGGAACACCCTAGCGGTTGGAATCATTAGCAAAGAAAGGATGTGGTCATTATGTATATGGTGGGACCATTTGGTGTCAATTGGGCATTTTCTGTTGAAATCAATGTAAATGATTCAATCCTGAGTTTTATTGGACATTTCTATGGTGTGATACATAATCAGTGGGCAGTAAAATTGGTGATCATTGATGATTATGTGTTTACGTACAGTGTTACTGTACAGTGTTACTTTTAATAAGTATTGTAAGCAAGTATAGCTTGTAAATATATATTGAGAATTTACTAGCTTTGGGATTATGGTAAAGTTTCTTAAGTCACAATCTGGGATGGGGGCGGCGGAATTCGGGGATTACCACGAATGAGGAATTCTCTCATGTCTGGCTCAAAACTCTGGGTAATCTATCCTCAGTACTGGGGAGGATTAATTTGGGGTTACCTCAGCGGTACCTGAGGGACCAGCTTGATCTTTGTGGGTACCAAAGGCAAGTTTTGGGGCCTACCCCTGGGGGTATTATCCCCATGTTGTTGTTGTATTCCAGGGGAGGCAGGTATAGAGTTAGGGCCCGAGTCAGAACTTGAATTCATTCATTTGATGTGGCACCCACTCTTGTTGGTACCAAGAGGTCTGTTCCCACCACAGTCACCTGTGGGGGCGCTATCGCGCCAAGGATCTAGGGAGGTCATTCCGGTAGGCAGGTAGTGATTCCCTTGGTTCCGCCGGGGTATTTACATTTATGTATAAATAGATTTTGACAAATAGTCGCCACAAAATGTAATCATTGTTTCACAATAAATGTGTAAAATTAATACTTGTTACTATTCATTGCATCTGGGATTAATCTTTCAGTAAGAAACAATGCTATTACATCCAGATAGAAACTTGTTTTGACTTTGAGATGTTTATCAACTGGTAAGATGCAGTATTGTGCACTGTTGATGACAAAGCTGTATCAGTTGTGATGTAATACACATGGAACAAAAATACCTCCATCACAAAAGAGTGCGCTTTTTGTTCGGGAAATTGTATGCGTTGCTAGGGTGACCTAACTTAAGTACTCTAATTTACTCAGAATTAAACCTAGCCAAGAATTGCACTTAGAATTTATATGAATATGACTTAAGAATTTTTTCTTAGCTGAGAATTTATTTTATACTTAAGTGTGAAACTTAGCACAAATCTTAAGTATGTTTATGAATCCCAGCCCAGGTCTATAGCTCATTATGTGTTTGAAACTTATTTTGTACTATCGTGTAGTAAGTATCGGTCGATGAAAATTATTTGATAAGATGAAAAACAACTGCATAAAAAAATGCAAATGTTTTGAAATAATTATTTCTGAAACAGGACAGTGCCATTAAAAAACAATTTACTTTTTTTTTTTACATAATCATAACATAATGATATAAAAAGAAGAACAATGGATAGTTTTCAACCGTTCACTTTTTCATTAAGGTATATTTTTTCTAATGGAAACGTCATATGATGATGTCGATATGGCTTGCTGTTTTTAGCCTTGGACCGCCGAAACATGGCTGAAGTATTGCCGACTCGGCGTTAAACAATAAACAATCAATCAATCTTAGCCCTAAACACACTGACGTCTATGCAATGGATGGTGAAGTCAAGTTTTATCAGTTGTTTTGAGGATTTATCAAATCATGTCAAATTTTCCAAAATAATGATCTAAATATACCTGTGTTTATATTTATTAGACATAATCACGTGTAAACATTGTCATGATTATCACTTTCGTAAAGTTGTTTATTATAATTATCATATATTAGTTAATTTTGTCATAACTCTGATTTCTATTTTTTTTTCAAACTGCGCTTCACTAGAATGAAGTAAAAACGGTTTAGGCTGTATTTTGCCCTAAAAAACTGATGCTTTCAAAAAACAATGAAATTGCCTTATATGTAAGCTAAGTATAAGAATGTTAATCATATATGGTACCAATTTTGATGCACCAGAGGCGCATATGATAAATATATATAAATATGATAAATCATCAAAGTCATAAATTTGTCACATTTCAAAATTTAAAACAGAATAATATGTGTTCGTGAAACACTATGCCCCTATGGTAACACAATTCTGGAGTGGGACGTAGACTACAGTGCAATAGTTATGGCCAGTGTTAAAGTTTTTCAAATGTGGGTCAAAAGTCACCGTTGAAGTCACATGATAAAAAATTTCTGTACCAATGGAAAGGTCTTTTTGGGGGGTTTTTCATAAGAAAAGAGCGTCTATTCGTAGAAAAATGCACATCTCAATAAAATATATTGTAAATAGTTTTTTTTACACGTTTTATTCTTAAACTGAGGAAGACTGCCTACGAATATTGTAATGAAATTGGGATTTCAACGTTTAAAGTAAGAATTCTTCAAAGTCTTTAGTCGTTTTTATTACCATATTTAAAAATACAACCTATCCTTGCGTCGTATTTCGTCTAGCATATTTCATACCAAAGAAAGGTACTTATTTTAATTACGAGTGGCATCAGCGAGCCGGTAAATGGATTAATTTGTCGGAAAGATCGCAACAAATTAGTTTTTCTAACGGATAAATGACGTTTTCAATAATATTTTTTATTTAAACTCTTATGAAGCATGTTTACAATAAAAGGCTACAATCGACGAATTAAATACCTTACAAGACGCAAGAGCTTTCAAGACAAATTCACGTAATATAGTAAGTAACACCTGAAAACAACTAAAAACAAATTGGCTCCAAAATATTAGTCAATAAGATGTGTTTGTGAATCACTATGCCCCCGATGATAACACAATTCTGGAGTGGGACGTAGACTACAGTGCAACAGTTATGGCCAATGTTAAAGTTTTTCAAATGTAGGTCAAAGGTCACAGTTGAGGTCACATGATCAAAAATTTCTGTACCAATGGAAAGGTCCTGTCATAATGAACACTCATGTCAAACATTAAAGCCTTGCGCTTGAAAGCGCAATAGTTATGGGCTAGGTTAAAGTTGACAACAGACAGGCAGACAAACAGACAGCTAGACAGACAAACGGACAAACAGACAGATAGTACAAAATCAATATACCCCCGGGATCTTTCGATCCAGGGACAAAAAAATGCCTGTTTCTTTTCAAATTCATGCTTTGAGAACTTTATTTTTTCTACTAGCAAGGTTTTACAGAGTTATTAAATTACAGTAAAACTTAGAGTTTATATTCTACCTATTCCCACTTTTTAAAAATCAGATAGGAAAAGGTAAAATTGGATGGGGGAATAGGTGGAATTTTAGTGTAAAGAAATAATAAACTGTATAACAGTGACGCAGCATCATTTTTGAAAGCGGGGGGGGGGGGGGGGGCTGCCAGAAAAAAAACACAATTTCAACTTACCTGAAAAAAAATTGAGGAAAAAAAAACAAAAACAAAAAAAACAAGATAAAAAATTACCCAAACTCGAAAATCCTATTTCGTATGGAAGGGGGGGAGGGGGTCCAACTTCTTTCAGTACCAAATTTTATTCATAAAATACTACTTTACGCTTATTTGCTTGTAACTAAAAGTGAGTGGGCCAACCGGCCTTTCAATGAACATTTACAATAGAAAGAATTTTTTTTTTTTTGGAAAAAAGTGAGGGAGACCCCCCTGCCTGCACCACCTTGTTGCTACGTGCCTGTATAAACATATACCTACTGTAAAAATAGTTATTAATTAACCCCTGTTGCAATAGAGGACAGGTAAGTTGGCTTCTTTAAATTATAAAATTAAATTATATAAATTTATATTTGAAAGAGAAATTAGACTTTTTAACTAATATTTAAAATAAAAAACCAATAAGATTATTTATTTTATTTATTTATTTAAAAATTATATTGCATAAGCCTGATTTATGTAAGACATTTCGTAGTATAGATAGGGCACATAATAAATAAATATCAGCACTAAATCCTCTAACTATTGAGTACATTTTTTCTTTCAAAAACTTGAATTTGCGCATTTTTACCTTCTCGCAACAAGAAATGAAGGGGGGGGGGTCCAAATCAAAACTTACATATTAAACTTACAGCAAGATTATTGTCCGTAAAAGTGAGCCTCCTCACCCGCATTAAACGGGAACATTTTAAAATCTTTCTCTTCATTGATTAAAATATCTCCATGATGTAAGGAGAGGAATATATTCTCTTATGCACACTCCCTTTCATAACGTTTTATGTATACATGTACTTCTTAAAGTTAGATATTTCAGAAGATAGTCCAAAAATTTCAAAGCTAAAAGTTCGCCGGAATCTTACTGATGATAATCAAAGTGAAACCTAATATTACTTGTGGGTGGTCGGGGCCCGGGGCCGGGATTGCGAAGGTACACGGAGGAAAGCAAATAAGCAAAACTCTATATAGAGTGCAGAAAGAGCAGATATTGGACTACTTATTTTATTCAAAAATGTTAGCCGTAAAAAATCTATATTACAGAATCCCCCCCTCTCTCTCTCTCTCTGGAAAAAGAAAGGAGGCTTACAACCCCCGGAATCCCCCTCTGGATCCGCCAATGCACATATACATGTATGTTGTGCTTAATTTTTGTTTATCAGTGTACAATTATTTGTACAAGGGAGGTGCTGATTAAGAAAACTTGACAAAATAAATTCATACACAAGTAGTTTACATGTACACATTTTACTCGTTATTTACATTAGTGTAGTTTTGAAACATATTGCAATTCCCTTTCTCTTCCTTCTCTCAAATCAGTTTTTTTCTTGTCATTTATTTTTTAACTTGACATCCCACTTGCACTTCATCTCTCACTCCTTATAATAAACAATGTCATATATGTAAAATGTGCATCTTGTTTCTGGAAACATATTTGAAATGTGTTGAAACCAAACAGCATCCTTTCTTAAAAATACGTTACTTTTCACGTTTTTATGCAGATGCATAAGAATTATCACGCGGGCTTTTTTAATGAAATGATTGACATGAAGTTACAAAAATAAAGATTGATTGCTGATACATGTAGATATAAATATTGTATGTACATGTACCGACATGGGGATTCATGAAAGCCGGACATTTGACGGATCAGCACATGAGTTCTATTTTGGATGAAGTTTAGAGAGATATTTCTAATTACCTCAATGCTAAATTTCTAATGATATCTTTTTTAGATAATTTTCCCGTTTCTAATTAAATGCATTTAACAAAACGACAGAAACTTGGGTCCATAAAAAGCCTTCGAACTTTTTTTTTATGATAAGCATGAAATACATGAACATAATATACACCCATGCTTTTTTTTTTCCCAAATATGATTTCAGAAAATGTAATTTTTAGATTCTTTACCACATTTAGTGTATTAAAAACGAACAATCGACTGCTTTTCTATCGCCTTGTGTCTTATCTATGGATCTTTAGTGTAATATGAGCCACCCATTAGCAATCGTCTATTGAAATTACCGGATTTTTGAAAGCATCAAAATTCAAAAGTAATTTCAAATTTCGTATTTGTCAAAGCACAAACAAGGCTAATAATTGACATAAAGATTTGTGAATGTGGTATTTATACATATAGTAAGTATGAAAGTTGTTCTTGTCCGTGACCCCATCTAACTTTGGGAAAAAACCTTTTGATATATCGGCATTTTTAACACTTTTTAAAACCAGCATATGTTTCAGTCGTCTGATATGCCTATTGACGCCTTATTTTAAATTTTTTTTTTTTTTACATGTGGGATATGAGTGCGTTTCCACTTACATTATCAATATATTTACACCTCATGAATCGATCCTATAAGTTTGTGTAAAACACGAAGACACATATGATGGATCGTGGCCATAGCATTTTCACACGCACTGAAATTTTATTTTATTTTTTTTTTCAACATGAGCACACTCGTTACCGCAAAATATTTTCAAAGGAAAATGTTTCTCGAATAGTTATTATTTTTTTTCTGTTTTAATATTTTGCGGTAACGAGTGTGCTGTACGTGTAAATCACGATTAATTGTGTAAATTTCGAACCTCGAACCACGGTGAGGTTTAGAGTTTAGTTTGACATAATAAATATCCGGTTTTGACGGAAATGTTGTACATGTGAAATGTGTTAATGTTCTAGGGTGAAAATTATCAAAAACATATATTCTGAAGCTCTCTTAATTTTTTCATATTTACTAGGCCAAATAAGGCATATTGTGGGTCGAATTCTTTTGGAATAACAAGAGTTTTAATGACATAATCTTTCCTACTGGAGTTAAAGCTCTTTGTGCCCATAATGCCAGTAATTTTTGATAGAATTTATTTTGGATTGATAATTAATAGTCACAATATTTTCTAAGTTTTTTGTAAATATTATTCCTAAAAGCTTAATGGTGTCAGCACCCCAATTAATTTTTGCGTCTTCGCATAGAGTTTGTTTTGATTCAGCCTTGCTTCCTAACCATATTGCTTGAGATTTGAAATATTAAGTTTCAAACCAGAAGCATTTCAAAATTGATCAATTAATTCCATCGATTTTCTCAGTGATTTTTCACTTCCATCTAATGTTAAAAATGAGTCATCTGCATACTGTCCTACTTTGTTTTCTTTCCCATTAATGGATATGCCTTTTATATTTTCATTTTTCTTCAGTGAGATTGCTAGTAGTTCTACTGTAATGATAAAATATATGGTGCTAATGGATCTCCCTGTCTACATCTACGTTCAAGATTAAAAGGGGAGGACAAGTTTCCATTATTTATCACACAGGTTGTGCTGGATGTGTAAAATGTATTAAACCATTTTACTAATGACTCCCCAAAATTAAAGGATTTAATGCTTTTTCAATAAAATCCCATTCTAATGAATCAAAAGCTTTTTCAAAATCTAATAAAAGGAGCAAACCAAATTGTGTTTTATCTTTAAGGTTATCTATGAAATCAAATAAAAACATGGTATTTTCACCTATAAAGCGTCCTTTTATAAAACCTTTTTGGGTATCACTTATAATACTGGTCAACACATTCGTAATGCGATTTGTTATGGAACTAGAACAAATTTTATAATCTACATTTAATAATGAAATAGGTCTCCAATTTTTCATGTATCTTCTATCCTTTTCCTCTTTCGGAATGCATGTAATTACCCACTGAGATTGGAACTGTTAAAGTTCTCCAGTTAAAAAAACCTTCATTTAAAGATTTCACAACAAAGATATCTATATCATTCCAAAAAAAAAAAAATGTAAAATTCCACTGTTAATCCATCTGATCCTGGTGATTTTTTGTTTTTCATATTTTGGTGTCTTTGTGCATTCCTGGGGTTTAGAAAACCTTCACAATTGTCTCTTTCTTCATCAGATAATTTGACGTTATGTTGTAGTAAAAAAATATTTTCAGACAAAAATGTTTCATCATTTTTACTTTTTTATTTTGTATAAATTTGAGAAAAAGACCTTTGTTCATCCAGAATGTCAGATTGATCGGAAATATGCTTTCCATTTGAATTTATTAATTCAGATATTGTTTCATTTCTTCTTTCCAATTTACATAAATAGTCAGAATCCCCACCCCCCACCCCCCATTTCATAGCAGGTAGCTTTTGAGCGTAACATTATACCCTCTATATAATTTGACATAGAATTTTGTAAAGTTTCCTTCTTTTCTTCAAGTGTCAAAATATCCTCTGCTTTTCCTGAATATTTACTTTTCCTTCCAAATCTAAAATTTCTTTTTCTATTTTTTTTCCTTTCAAATTTTTATTTTTTTTATCTTATAGATGAATATTCTATTGTTAAGGATCTGAATTTCATTTTCAAGACTTCCCAGAAAAATTGATTACTTATAGTAAATAAAATACTCTCCCTTTGCTCAATATCTCCTGATACCCTATATTCCTCAGTTGTTTCCAAAATACATTGCTTTACTTTTTCTATATACAAATTTTCATATAATAATTGACAGTTAAATTTGCAGTAACCTCTATCTCTTGTACTGTCATTTGTTTTGAATTTTAATACAATTGCTGAGTGGTCAGTTCTATACCCTGGAATTACTTTGGTATCTAATACTTTACTGACAATGCAATCAGATACAAGAAAATAATCGATTCTGCTTCGAATAATTGGATTTGATCTTCTCCATGTGTACTGTTTTCTTCCTCATTCCAGATTCTCCATGGATCAGGAATTTCAAGTTCATTTTTTATATTCTTTATTACTTCATTTGCATTTGAATTATTAAGATTCTGAACATTGAAAGTGTCAAGTTCTTTATTTTGAACAAAATTCCAATCCCCACACATAAGGATAGACGTTTTCTAATTTTGTAATTTCTTCGTTAATGTTTTGAAAAGATTCTGGACTATCATTATTTGGACCATACAAATTTACGAAAGTACATTTGAAATTATTTGCTGAAATATCCATTATGATATGTCTACCCAAAGAGTCATGTTTAACTGAATGGATATCTAATTCAAAGTTATTCTTGAAAAGTATTGCAACTCCGACTGAACTGCTTGTATAACAACTGAAAAAAGATTTGTAGCCCCACTCTGATTCCCATAACCTTGAAGTCTCATGAGTGCTGTGTGTTTCTTGAAAACAGATTATAGAGATATTTTTATTTCTGACCCAGTTCAACACATTTCTACGTTTTGGCTGTTCGAAGAAAAATCTCTTACATTCATACTCAATATACCTAACATTTCCACTTTGTTGCTCATTTTAGTTTTAACATAAAATGTCATGAATGTATTTTAGCATTCGTTTTAAGCATAACTTATTAGGTAAAAAAAGTGCACTAGAGCTCAAAAACAACTTTATATACATACACACTCCACACACACTTACATTCACAAAAGTCAACCATACATTTGGCATACCTCGCCATGAAGTCATTGTCCCATCTGTACCGGCTCCTCCTGCTAATTTGGCTTAATGTAGACAATTTAACATTTGATTGTTTTCATTTTTTTTCAATTCTTGGTTATTGCTTTTTTAAGCTCTTAATATTTGGTCAATATTATCCATGACATCAATTCAATGTCTGAGTCTAGTCCTCTCCAGAGCAAAAATGTGACCATTGAAGTAACAGGTACTATCCACGAGATGTTGTCTGTTCTCCGCTTTAAAGGTTCTTAAGAGCTGTGCATTCATGCTGGTGATGTGGTCTAACATGATGATAATGAAATCATCTTTGACCTTTTCTAGTTCGTAATCACAGATTTTCTCGCCTCTGCTGTATTAAACTTGACAATCACAGGACGCGGGTGTTGTTTGTCATTGGATAAATCCTGTGAATGGCAAGGATTTCCCGCACATCGAGGGTGATGCCTGTTCTCTCAGCTACGATGGTACAAAACTTTTCTTTCAGTTTTTGGCCTTGTCGTTCTGGCCAGTTGAGGATCTTGATATTATTCTTTTGCGAGTTGTTAAAATCGGCCATACTGACTGCTGTTTTGGCAAGCTCATTAACTGCCTTCAGCTTGGTCCCTAGTTTACTGATTTGTTTTTTAAAGTTTTGAAACATTTTCCATATTGGTATCATTGTCAAACATGAGTCGATCTACTTTGTCTGTTAACTGTTTTAGCAACATCTTCGGTATGCTGGTCTTTCTTTGACTTCAATTCTTCTTGGATCTCTGATTTTAAATCTTTCAAAATTTCTTCCTTTATACTGACTGTCAACTCCTCATGTAATTCCTTCTTTAGATCTTCCTTAAAGTCAGCCACTACACTTCTATCAATTCCCCTTATATCATCCTTTGTAACTATCTTTTGTATTGACAGCTGAATTGATCCCAATGCACACTGTATTTCCTCAATTTTTGAAGAATCTTCTTCTCTTCCCCTGCAGAGGAAATTCTTCTCTGTTTTGAAGCTGGTTTTGGTGATACAATTTGTGATTTTATCTCTGATTGCACTCTTGTAAGAAAAAGAGTTGATTGCTTAAGCAATGGGCCATAAACTTTTTCATATTTTACTTTTCTTTTGTGTCCTTGGGATGTTTATCAGCCATTGTTGCACTATTTGGTTCAATGAACACTGACTCTAAACCTACTCACAAGGGGTTACCTTTTTTTACACTACAACTCCTGGTAATGGAATACATGTTAACACAACTCAGTGCTTCCATTAACAATTGATAATAGATTTTCACAAAGTCCACTTTTCCAAATTTTCTTCTCAACAAATCCAGCCTTTTTTATGGATCTATACCACACAATATTTAGTATTTTGTCCACCAAAGAAACACTTTAACACTCTAAAAATCCACTTTTTAACAGAGAAGAAAAAATACCCCCTCACTCTACAAGCATGACCTTGACCTCCTTGGCCGGAATTCGACCAAAATTGGTATAAAGCATTCCTTAGTTAAGTAGGTTCTAAATTGTTAAAAAGAATAGCCAAGCCCCCCCCCTCCCCCCCCCCCATGGGGAGAGAATTAGGAAAGTCAAAAAGGGTTGAGACATTAGAAAATCTTCAAAAGAACTACTGGGCCAGAAAAGCTGATACATATGAAGAAGTTTTCTGAGATTGGGTTGATTCTAAATGTTCAAAACATTACCAATGGGGCTCGGGGTGGGCCACACAAGGAAATTAAATTTTTACATTGAAATATCTAGGAAACATCTTTAAAAATAATCTCAATATCCACTGAGACAGAGAAGATAAGACTTATGTTTAAGCACTGTCAGGTTGCGAAGATTTTAAATTGTTCGAAACACGTCCCGTATCCCGGTGCAGGGTGGGACCACAGTAAATATTTCAAGTGTTATATTGAAATATGAAGGAAGAAGTTTTAAGAGTCTTCTTTGCAGTAAATACTGGACCAGAAAAGCTGAAAATCAGATGATAGCTTTAATTCTTGGATAATGTAGCTTGTAAATTGTTCACATAATGAGACCCTGGAATAAGGTAGGAAAACTCTTTGAAACTCCTCTTCACAAGCTACGTTGATTCACGGTTAAAAGTATGGTAGTATATTTTTTTTTGTTCAAATCAAGACCGCTGCATATAAGCTTGGGTAACGAAAAGCAATCACACAGAAATACATGTTTATTGAGAAACAATCTGAATTTCACAGCAGGACCAAAGTGACTCAGAAGGGCCTTATAGCCCATGTGTCTCTAGTTTTACATTCAATGTTTAAAAAATCAGAGTTTGGGGTAAATGAATATGTAGCGGATCCTCTTCTGTGGTGACCTGGTAAAAGTGCAGAATTCTCACAATTTTCAATTATATAAGGAATTATCGAATGGGACGTTAAACAACATACAATCAATCAATCAATTTTTTTTAAGGAAAGTGCCTTGCAATCCCTGTAAAATGGCAATATATGCTGTCAGAGCATTTAGTGTGTTTGTGTGTGTGAAGGTTTGTATGTGGTTGAATAATTTGCAAACTTTCAATCAGAATAATTGTCAGCGGTTGATAAAAATACCTTCTGTATTTTAAGAATGACTGCGTAGAAGTAAATTTAGTGTGAATGTGTATATAATATGGTTTTGACTCTTTTTGGGGAAAAAAAATAATGAACGTTCATATATATATATATATATATATATATATATATATATATATATATATATATATATATATATATATATATATATATATATGTATATACTTTGAATAAATGTCGCAAGCGTTGGGCAGTGGTTAGAGCGTCTGCTCTAGAGTCGCGAAGTAAGGAATTGATCCTTACATCGCGGGTTCGAATCCCACTCTGGGACGTGGAGACCGGTTCTTCGGATGAGACCGGAATATCTGAGGTTCCGTGTCGCAGTAGGTGCTGGCACGAAAAAGACCCCTCACTGCTCAATGGCCGTAAGTGCCGAGTATAGGACAAAATTTACAGCTCTCCACCAGCAAGTGGTGGCGTCTCCATATGAGTGAAAAATTCTCGATAGGGACGTTAAACAACATACAAACAAACAAAACTTTGAATAAATAAAAACTAGAGAACCATGCTTTTCATTTTTTTTTATAAATTGCATGTAAAAAAAAGATAATTATATAAGAAACAATTCTGATTTGTTCGATTAACCAGTTATTTGGTCAGGAAAAAAACAAATTAACAGTTTCAAAAGAATTATCCGATTGCATTTCCTAGTTTTATTTATACTAAAATTAATTACATACATGTATAACTTTATTTACCTAATTTAAATAAATGGTCCATTATTTTTTTCTTCGTTAACGTAATAAATATCAATGGCGCATAGCAAGCGTTACCGATCAACGGAGGATCCTTACACTGTCTAGAAACCTGATCCCACATGTGGTATTTCCAGTTGTCCTTGTTTTTGCGCTTTGATCGATTCGAATTTTTGACTAGATTTTTGATATGTATCAGTGTGTGTTTTCTTCACCTTTTACATACAGTTGTTTTTTTTTATTTTTTGCTTTCCGTATTACCTCCGGTTTTCCACACTGCTACATTTTTAGATATTAATTGGTTAGATATACCTCTACATGTTTGGTGTAGCTTCCGTTTAGTCTCTTAGTATGGACAATTTTAACTGGAAAAGAGTACATGTAACATCTCATGCACCAGTTTGTGAAGTATGCGTTAAATAAATAAAAATTAATACTACATGTACATTAAGAGAAGGAGAAAGTATTTTTTTTTTTTGTAGATCAATAAATTATTTAGAAACAAACTTTAAAGATAAATTATCTGTTTTTTTTTTTTTTAATTATAAGTTTTTTTTTAATACCTTGATTAGTAGACATTAAGCCTAACCATACATGAAAAAGTCAAGTGAACTTCTTCAATGTAATATTGACAAATCACACAGGATGAAATTCCACCATTCAGTCGACGGAATGGTAACTGAATAGCTACTGAAAGGTCACTGAAAGGTCGCTGAAAAGTTCCTTTCAGTTGTAACTTTTTATTGAATAATCGGCTTAATTTTTAGCTTAGAAATTTAATTTAACATTTTCTTATTATAATGCTATTAAATTAATCTATTTTCAAATAAAAAATAATTTAAAAAGTGAATTTAAGAAAAAAAATCATGCCGAAAGCCGTGATTGAACCGTGGCCTCCCGCTTGATAGTCCTTGACCTTTTTTTTCTCTTTTATTTATATTCAACTTCATTCACATACATGTATAACAATTATAATTCAGGTTACAACAGTGTTAAAAAGGAATAATCACATATGTTTGTTAAAAAAATAAATAAAAGTATACCCTCAGTTTCCTTCACAATATGATTTCTGTTGAAGAACTTTTTATAAAATATTTCTTTTCTGTTTTCTTTAATGCACAAATGATAAAAATAATACGAAATATAATGTCTCAACATATATTTGCACAACCTTGTAACATCAATAAGTTTTCCACTTTGTATATATATTTGTCTTCTTTTGAAAATTGAAATTCTACACATTGAAAGGAAAAAATTCAGAAAGAAAAAATTAACATGCTTGATTTTCTTTGTAAAACCATTTAGAAAAATATTTTCAAAACTCAAGGTATTATATACAATATTTTCACAGTCTTTCAAAAATGTTTCGAGATGATAAATTACAAAATTCTTAAAATCTTGGAGTTGCTTACATTCTAAAAATAAGTGGAATATGTCTTCAGTCCCTGAATCACAAAGAGCGCAAACTTTAGAATCAATCTTCCCAATTTTAAATAATTTTTCATTCGTAAAAATTATATTATGAAAGACTTTAAAGTCTATTTCAATAATGTTCGGTGGTTTAAATGGTTCCCATAAAACTAACCATCTTTGTTTTAATGCATTTTGATCAATCGTTTGAAATTTATTGCACCAAAATTTGTCTGAAACAGGATGTAAAAAAACTTTGCTATTAGTAATCTATAAAATATTCGTACAGTACAGGAATTGAATACAATATTTTGATCTTTGAATTTGATACAAAAATTAGGTATAAAATTATTTCTTGTATATTCAGTTTCACAAACATATTTTTTTCCATTCATTTGGAATAACTGATTTCAAACTAATATAATTTTCTTTGATAATATTAACATCTATATCAGAATTATTTTCTTGAATTATTTCTATAATACAAGAAACAGGTAGAAAACCAGGTATAACCTCATAAGTAATGTCTTTTACATGTAAAATACCTATCTGATAAAATGATCCCATTTCAACATCTTATTATTTGCAACAATTTGTGGATTACAAAATAAACTATAATCATAAATATCATTATTATCTTTCTTGTACTCTATACTATCTTCTATTGCATACCATACGTCCATCATCTCCTTATAGCACTGAGGGAGAATTTGAAGATCTTTTTTTATTAAATCTTAAATCTTAATAAAAATAATTCGAATCCCAAACCACATATTTTTGACAAAAAATATCTACATGTGAATTTCCATAGAAATTGTTTTTCATTGCACAAATATTTTGCTAAAATCTTCAGTCTGAACGCTAACATTTTAATATATATATCTATAACATTCAAACCACCTTCTCATTTTTCTCCCATTATTGTTTTGTACGAAAATAAATGTTTCCCGTAATTCCACAAAAAAATTTGTACATTCTTTTTGAATACTTTCTCTAGCCCAATTAGGGATTGATATCACACTTAAAAAATACCACAATTTTGACACAAACAATGTATTAATGACTATTGCTCTTCCTTGAATTGTTAACTTTCTTAATCTCCAAAAATTTAATAATTGTTTTATTTTCTGAACTTTGTCTCTCCAATTCAAATTTTCGCATTCCTGTTTTTTCTTTCCGAAATATATTCCCAATATTTTCATAACTTTTGTTTCTGATATACATAGTGATACTTTTTCATTCTCATATAGACATGCACTTCCAATACACATTATTTTAGATTTTTGTATGTTAATCTTTGCACCAGAAGCTTTTCCATAAAAATCAAACATTTTCAGAATTTCAAAAAAAGATTTTTTCTCACATGTTGTCAGAGTTGTGTCATCTGCATGTTGAAACATCAATGCACGTTCATCAGACACTGGTATAAGGAATTCCTACAATACTTGTGTTATTTTTTATAAAACAACTTAAAGGTTCTGATGACAATACATACAATAATGCAGAAATAGGACAACCTTGTCTTACAGGGTTTTTAATTGGAAAATAATTAGTTAAAAACTCATTACTCTTTACACTGCTGTAAATATCTGTATAAAAAATACTCATCCATTTTCTGAAAATTGGTCCAAATCCAAAAACTTTTAAAACGCCAAATAAATAATCATGACTTACTCTGCCAAAAGCTTTTTCTTGATCTATTTTAATTATATATCCTTCTAAATTATACATTTCAACCATGTCTATAATGTCTCTTATACTTATTAATGTGTCAGCAATATCTTTACCAATAACACAACAAGTCTGATTTTCGATACAAGAGTTGGTAATTCAAATTTTAACCTATTGGCCATTACTCTCGCTATTATCTTGTAGTCAACATTGAGTAGACTTATTGGTCTCCAATTTTTTAAAAATCTTTTGTCACCTTTTTTCTTGTATATTAATGTAATAATACCCATCTTCATAGAATGTGACAAATGCCCTTTTATTTCTATCTCTTGAAAAATTTTATATAAAACAGGCGAGAGTTGTGGCAAAAACGTTTTGTAAAATTCAACAGTTAACCCCTCTGACCCTGGGCTTTTATTATTTGACATTTCTTTTACATCCTTGTCTATTTCATCACAGTCAATAGCCTTTTCACACATCTCAACATCTGTTTGATTAAGTTTTTTGTCAACAAAAGATAAAAGATTGTTCTTACTTTCACTTTTAATTGTTACTGAAGAATACAATTTAGAATAAAATTGATACTGTAAATTTAAGATACGCAGCTAGGTTAAGGACTCCCATATATACGTCAGCCCATGCAGAGGTTCGGCAAAGCTATTATGACGTCACGTTAAAACAATACAAATGAATCTCGATGAATAAATACTATATGTTCTTTCTAAAACGCTCTAAATACTTTCGTTTCTCATAAATGTTATAAAGATAAATGGATGTGCAACTTATCTTGCCATAATAGCACTTAGCGTATGCAGAATGAAAGCAAGCTTGATCTCGCTGTACTTACTGAGATGACGTCATTTCTTAGTTTGACACGCAGTTTCTCTGTATTTGAGGCGTGGATCAAGCTTTTATGGTAGCTTGTAAAAATAAAAATAAATACGAAACATGCGTAGTCGGGCCAAAAAAAGAGACATATTCGAAAATATATTAATCCACATTTTATTGTCAAACTAAATTGATAATGTGTAGACTTTATATAAAGCCGTAGGGAGCACATTTGTACAGTAACGTGCTAGAATGACAGGTCCAACCCCTCGAAAATATCAACAGTTCAACGATATCCGCTTCACTATAAATTCTGAATTTTTAAACACGTGTAGCTATTATTCCTACTATTCTGAAAAGTGCTGGGAGCTGGATGTACGTTGTTTATTTATTCCGTAATCTAACATTATTCCAATGTGTATTACATTTTTTTCTGGAGTTTATAGAAAGACGGCTAAATTTTAAACAAATCTCGAGCAGGAGGAAGTTGCTCCCAGCACTTTTCGGGTTAAGGAATTTGTCTCAAAGAAAACAAAATAGATTTTAAAGCGGAAAGATGCCTGTATATCGTTGAACTTTTACGATCTTTGTAGTAGTACATATATGGTCCAATTTTAAACCTGTCACGTGACAAACAGCTGATGTAAGCGATGTCACTTTGGCCGAACTCAGAAGAGACCCGATACATACAAATGCGAACACCACAATTCACATTTATCAAAACTACTGCTGTTAAAAAAATATTAAAATTGTATTCATTTTCCCTGAATATAAAGGCGTATAATTCATGGGCGTCCTTAAACTAGCTGCGTAAAATCAGTATCATTCTTAATCACCCCATCAGCATCAATTAATTCTTTATCTGTATTAGACTCTTGTTTTTTCTTTTCCAAATTCAAAAAAATACTTTGTACATCTATCTGACTCATTGGCCCATTGAGCTTTAGATCTCAATAAAGCTTCTCTGCATTTTTCATTTTCGAATTCTGCCAAATCCATTTTTAATGCTTCATACTTTTCTATATCAATGTTATTACCATTTGCAATATTTTGCGACATTCTCTGTAAAGCATTTTGAATTCTAAAAAATTCTCTGTTCTTTTCCTTTACTTTCATCTTGCTAAAACATTGTGAAAATTTCTTTATTTTATATTTTAAGATTGTCCCACCACACTAATATTGAATTATGATATAACTGACAACACTTTTCCTGTTCAATAATCTCAATTATTCTTTGTTTGTATGTATTATCTGACAATAAAGAATTATTATGAATCCATACACCTGGACCTCCTTCACACACATCAGTAGTAAAGTATAAAACTATCATTGAATGATCGCTAAAAGATGTATTTGAATACATTATATTCTTAACAAAAATACGTAAATCATTTGAGACTAAAATATAGTCAATTCTGCTTTGAACAAGATTCCCTTCAATAATACGCTTCCACGAAAATACAAGTTCTCTTTCGTTTCTTTTTCTCCATATATCAATAACATGAAACTTATTAATTATTTCTATTAGTGCTTTATAACTCTGATCATATTTATGATTTGTTTTTCCACATCTATCAGCTTCACTAAGCGTGTTATTAAAATCGCCCATAATGATAAGATTTTGTGTTTCAGGAATAACCTTCAATATATTTTGAAAAAAACATGGTTCTTTCTTTTGAATCATTTGGTGCATATAGATTGATAATGTCAAAAATTTCATCATTTTCTTTATATCTAATATGTAAAAATCTTCCATCAAAACTTTGAACAAAGTCTATATTCGAGTTAATGTTATTCTTTATCTACACCCCTAGTCGACGTAATACAATTACTGTAAATAATATTTCCATTCCATATGTGTTTGTAATTTTCTATTAATTCATCATCCCAGTGGGTTTCCTGCAATGCAATAATATCATTTTTTTTCTTCAAATAACTTAACTACATTTTTCATCTTATCTATATTTCGTAACCCATTGCAGTTCTACGAAGAGATCACAACCATTAGAAATAAAAAGAAAGTAGATAACTTCCCCATTGCTATTTATTTTTCTTTGCTTTACTCTTCCTCTTATTTTTCTTTTTCCTTTTCTTTTTACCATTGGCTGTATTCATAACGATTTCTGTGTCCGATTCTGAATTGTCTCCCGTTTCCTCTTCATCCGTTTGACTCTCGTCAGCAGGGACTTCATCCATGTCAGCATTACTTCCATCCACGTTTTCCGTCTCTTCAAGCTGAACTTCATTACTGTCCGCTTCCGTTTTTGTTTCTGTATTTTTGTGTTCTTCACCTGAAATTGAATGTTCACCTAATTCCCCTTCTTGAGCCTCTCCTTTGCCGTCCTCGTTATTCACCTCCTGATCCTTGATATCAGAACTCCATTCATCATCTCCGAAATCCGATTCATGATCACTCATGCGTTGTCTACAGGTACACCTGTTTTCCCATTCACCACACTTATGACAAAGATTGGATCTACAAGCCCTGACCTTTACATTTGAAGCATACAAATTTGGGACACGCTCTAAATAAATGTTCACTAGAATAACAGAGCGAACACTCTTTGATCTGATTGTTATGTATACATCTATAATATTCTTTCCGGAATCTTATTGTGTACTGGAATGATGACAGATTCTCTGGTAATCTAACCTTCGCGTACCGTGTACCATCTGCAATGGTTGTTCCCGGATAATATCGTGAAATTTTTTTATATCAAGGATTTTTTGAAAAGTTTATATTGGATAAGTACTTGTATAGTACGTCTCAAAATCGCAGAGAAAATGAGGGGTCAGTGTGCATCTAACTGAGCTACGGTACAATTAAGTTGACCTTTTTGCACTTAAATTATAACTCTTTGATTAATCACTTTAACCGTTATCATATTTTATCAGATGTAACCATGGCAATAAGCATAATCTTATTTTACGTAAAATTGTTTGAATAATATTTATCATTGAACAAATCATGCAAATTAATGCGCGTAAATTATTGTGTGACCTTTTTGCACTAAAAAGTCTCATATTTGGGGTATTAAAAATCTAAATAGGCAATAGAATATTTTCTTGTATCAAACTTTTTACGACTTAAGTGCTGATCGGTTAAAAGTATCGAGTAGTTTAAAAAAATGAAAGAAAAAGTTAGGGTCAGTGATATAAATTTTGAAATATTGGTGAAAATATGCGATTTTCTAGCAAAAAACTGTGTAAATTTTATCTTGACTTCTTTAATATATCTACATTTCTTGGCAAAGTTTGTTGAGCGAAGGTGTAAATTTTGTTATAAAAATCTAAATTGAGACCTATATTTAATATTCCAGGCATATCATAACGGATAATATTCTCTAAGTAAAAGTATGTAGGCTAAAGTTTCAAGATATTAAATTCAATAAATGTGTAGATTAGCAGAATTTTCTGCTAAATATCCTTCGACCACAAGAAATAGTCCCTTATAAATCTTGCTTCTTTATGAATTTTTGAGCAGTTTTTTAATTGAATGTTGAACATTTTACATTGTTTAATTTAAATATGTAATAAAGATTGAATTGTAATAAATAGTTTTTAAGTAAGAGGGTCTGCCTGAACTTTTCTTAAAGGTTGACGAGTGACATACCTTAATCGGCGATAATAACTCGACATTCATTGATTGTAGTGCCAATTCTATTTCCTCGTCTTCTATATATGCAGGTAGATGTAAGAAGCTGACTACTAGGGAACTTTGGATAACTTCTTCACATTCATAAACTTTTTCTCCTACTGTGATCCCCTTTAGTAAATACTGAGTGGGGGCTTTCCCGTCTAAAGTAATTTCAAACAAATTCCCAGACTTTGGAACACATGCATACAAAGACCCTATTCCACAGTGTTCATGCACAAATTTTATTATTTCATCTGGCTTTACTCGGGAATTGTCATGCACATTTACTACTAGAGTGTTTTCTCGGCAGTACTTTCGTTGTATGGTGAATTCACTAGATCCGCCACTTTGACCCCACCTGACGTGGCTGGCATTGTTATTTTGTATTTACAAGCAATATAGGTTCAAAGTCAAACTTATTTACACTATAATTGTAAACATATATACAATGGCTTTGTGCCTAAAGTTCAACAGTTAAATTTTGCCACTTACAACAAGCACAAATGGTCGTTTTCAATTCATCGAAAATTCCTCGTGCTCACTCCTAAGAGGCCAACCGGAAGTCTCTTTTAGTCCGTGACCTTATCCATTACGCCACGACGTCTTGTTGAATAATTTGTGAAATAAAATCAATAAATTTGTGGAAATCGAATTGGAACACCCAGTTCACCAGTTGTATCGAGGAGCTGAGCAATGTGTATATATCTTGTAAACATTTTGTATATTCTATGTTAATTGTGCGGATTTTTGGGCTGACTAATTAATTACACATCTCCTATCGGGATGATGACAATTATCGGCGACGGGCACCTGTTTTTTTCTCCAAAGAAATGATTCAAGATGGATCTTCATCTCGAAAACCGTTGTAAATTCTTGAAACAATATCTTTTAACATGCTAAATTATCGTGTTATTTTATAAATCAAGAAACAAAATTTACAACATAAAGGTTCTTCCACAAGAGGCATAAATATTTAATTCTGTTTATTTAAAATAATTTTGAACGATATCCTTTAGAAGCTAAAATATTATGTGATTTTAATAATTAAGAAACAAAATTTACAGTATTAAACTTAAAGTTTCTTCCAGAAAAGGCATAAATAATTAACTCTGTCTCGTCTTTCATAACCAGACTTATCAAATTGAATCAGCTTGTGAAAATATTCATAATAGATTTAGAAATTTTACAGAAAGAAAAAAATAAGACAATTCTATTCCTGTTAATTAAATTCTGATACGAATATTATTTTTCATCATATGAATATTTTTTCTTTAGATGACATGTAATTTTCATGAAATAAATTAGAAATTCGAAAATCATTCTGAATTTTATGAGTCCACAGTTGAATTTTAATCTTTAATGTATCTAAAATTATATTTACATGTAGAAATAAATGTTATAGTTAATAATCACAATTTAACATTCTAGTAAACAATTTAGAGACGATTGAACATTTAACCATTACCAGTTCTACTTATCTGAATTTTATATTCAATAAGAAACACATTTAAACATGTGAATGATTTTATTTTAAAAAAATTAAGGAATAACTACTGATAAACTAATGAAAAGTCGATGAAAAGGTAGTTGAATTACGACTGAAAGGTCACTGAAAGACGACGGATAGGTCACTGAAAAGCAAAGGAAAGGTCACTGAAAGGCGATGGAAAGATGACGGAAAAGTCACTGAAAGATGACTGAAATGTGTCCGCTGAATGGTGACTGAAAGTTACACCTGAATTGTGGCTGAAAGGTCACTGAAATGTACCTGCCATTCAGTGACTGAATGGCTACTGAAAAGTCACTGAAAGCCGCCTTTCAGTATTAACTGAAAGGTCTTGTTTCTTCCTGTGTCAAAAGCTGGAAACTATCAATTGTCAAATTAATATGTAAGCAATCTCAGGAAGAATAAAAATTGTTCTTTTCCTATTTTTGTTAAATTCTGGGCATAGAAAAGAATAAAGATTTACGATAGAACTTGGATTTTTAATCTGAGAAAAGGGGAAACTTAATCACAATTACTCAATTTTTAATATGTAAGGTTTTGATTTTCAAGTGAACCTGGTATATAACCTTTCAAGGTAAACTCTTGATTTTTCCTTCGAGCAGGATTTTTGCAAGCAACTTGATCAGATACGTTTAACAATAATGGATGCAAGTTCTTTATATCCAAATTTCTTATTAGTGAATTGTGAGTTGACATTTAAGGCTCGTGAACATTTTTCCTCACAGATGCTATTCCTATTGCAGTTAATAAGTTAGAGATCCTTGGAGATATATATATATATATATGTGTATATATATATATATATATATATATATATATATATATATATATATATATATATATATATATATATATATATATATATATATATATTAACGTTTGTGACGTCATCGTACTAATGCGCCATATTACGATGCCGCGTCATGCAAAGATCTCAAATAAATACAAATAAATTTTATATGCGAGGACTAACCCTAATCTCTCGGAGAGGTGCCATTAATTGATTGATTTTATGTTGTTTAACCCTTATCGGCCAAAAAGTGTGTAAGAACTTTAACCTAGATACCTTGGGATGGTGCAAGACTAACCCTATTCAGTCGAATAGTGTGCGAGGACCAACCCTAAGTCTCTCGGGTTGGTGCGAAGCTATCCCATAATCGGTCCTATAGTGTGCAAGGACTAACCCTGTTCAGACGAGTGGTCTGCGAGAACTAACCCTAATATCTCTGGTGGGTGCAAGCAATAAAGAAAATCAGTAAAATTGTATGCAAGGACAAATACTGAATTGATGGGATTTTGAATGCAGGACAACGGCGTCAAGGATTGACGTCGGAATATTTTGACGTCATAAACGTTGATTGCTTCTCCGCACAATCGAACTTTGCCGTATCAGACCATCGCACTTTAGCGCAGTGCGTCTCATAGGAAACGAGCCATCGGACTTTGGCGTAACCATCGGACTCTGGCGTCCGTACCGACATCAAACCGTCGCGGTTAGGCGCAGACCATCGGACTTTGGCTTGACCGTCGGACTTTGGAGTCTTTATATATATATATATATATATATATATATATATATATATATATATATATATATATATATATATATATATATATATATACATTCTTCATACTTATATAAATATATACTTTGCTAAATTATATAAACTTTTTGTTTATTATACTTTAAAAAAATAATAATAATAAAACCAGTTTTTGGTATTTATTTTTAGCAAAAATGCTAAAAGAATGTCACAGTTATTGAATTTCGTAAAACAAAATGTAAGCATCCTTCTGGTTAAAAACTGTGTCTGAGCTCACAGAATGAACATGTTCGTCACTGACATAAAACCATTTTTCTGGAGCCTCAGGTGCCTGTACAATGACATTTCTTTCATATAATCTGGTTTCTATGTTTCCTTTCAAAACATTTTCTAATTCTGATTTCAAATTGTCAAGGTTCCCAGCCTCTCTCTTGATTACTTCCTGCCACCTTTCAATATCGTGTTTTCTAGATGTATTTACGTACGCATAATAATGACCACTGTTTATTCCACCACTATGGACCACAACTGCATAAAGTTCATAGGTCACAGTGCCTTCTGATATATTCTGTAATGCACATAAAATAATTGGCAAATTATTTTTTGTAATGCTTCCTATGCCAAAATGTTTTGAAGGAAAAAACTCACCTTGTTTGCTACCGAGCAAAATTTTGAAAGGCAGAGTGTGCGAAGATACTGTACCATATCCGAATTTTTGGTTAGCTGATCAAAACCACTCTAAATAAATAAAACTGTATAGTCTTTTTAAAGTTTAGAGTAACTTAGACCGAAGAATTAGAAACTCATAGATATAAATATCAGATGAACGTACCATTTTAAACCTATCGATATGTATGATGAGTATTGGAGGAGGTTGATATATCAACAATCGTCTGTAAACTTTGCCTGTTCCCTCTGTTAATTACATACATTTTTGTCACATCATATTGCTTATATTAAAACATATTTAATTAAAACTTGAAATCATCTGATGTAATGAGAAAGAATTTGCACATTTTTTGCTATTTTTAAGGAGAAAGGGTTTCTATTTTCCTCAACGGGGGTCGTTCAATAAAAACAATCATACAGTTTACAATAATATATGTAGAAGTATAAAATAATTAAGTTTCATTTTCTTCACAGTCAAAAAGTTCCATAAAAGAATTCCTAATCACAGAAAATCTCATGACTTTTCCTATTGCCCTCGCAACGAAATTCACTTTGAAAGTACGTATAGCCACTACATCGAGCTAAAAAAATGTTTAAACACGACCTCTTTCAAGACGATGAAACTGAAAGCGTATGAGAATACTTTGCCTTATTACATTTCTCGCCGAACAACTCATATCAAAGATATGATTTTAATGTACAGAGAGACTGTTCTTTAACGCTATATAGTTTTCAGATGGATTCAGAAATAAAAACTAAAGGTAAAAGATAAGAATTAACATAGCCGTGAATCTGGTCGATCGAAAAATATGAATAAGGTGATCAGAGGGTCAGATTTAAACTGATAGACATTGCCAAGACACTTAACATTTTATCATCACAACAGTTCAAAGAACATTGATAAAGGAAATGAATATAGTAATATTTCTATTATTTAAGTGTTTTCCCCAAATTCCTAAGAGAAAACACGTGTTCAATTTGCCATTGAATGGTACATTTAAAAAAAATTATTATTTTTAGTGATAAAAAGATTTGATGAACTTGCATGATGCATCACGAAACATAGATGCACCTTTTATAGCCGAAAAATATCAATAATAAAATGTGGAATCAGAGAGAAAGTTTTCGTCCTTTTATTATAAAGAGAAGAAAGGGTTCGAAACATTTTTTTGATATTTTTTCGAGAGGTCAAGTGAAACATGCCTACACACGCAAAGAAATTAAAGGATCATCAGTGGTTACTTTTTTTTTTAAAACTTCACAAAATAGATCAGCAGATTTCTTGCCTAAGAAGTGCAAATACTGGTCCCTGGGGTTATTTTCTAGTACCCGACATTGCTGCCGCAAATACACATAAAGAAAAGAAAAGAAATTTTCAAAAAAGGAAAATTGATAGAGCTTTGGCATTGCCAATGTGTATTAGATATCAGCCATTGTAGGGTGTTTTTATTCCACAAACGCATGAACACAATTAAAGGAAAGAAGTAAAATTTCAGACATGTCATGGGAAGTGCTATTCATTGGCGTCTTTTGGGCATTCCTAAAGCTGAGTTTGTTGAGGTTTTCTGGTCATGGGTACAAAGACTTCTGTAAAGGGTTAATTGAAAATATTAAGAATCTTTTTAAGCACTTTTCTTATTTTTAGATGACATTTTGCATAATATATTGAACGACCCCCTCTCTTTTTCTTTATATTTTCTTTCATAGATCATTTTCGCACTAAATACCCGTGGTCAAATTAAGCATTGCGCAGGTGTGTTAAGGAAGCACTAAGATAATCTGACTTGACTAAATCAGTGATACAATATGACGTCATAGTAGGCGGGTTGACGTCAAGTTTAAAACACAAGTTTTCTTAATACTGTTATTTAGAGATATAATTTAACTCCTAAAAATGAAAAGAAATGTGCAAATATTACCAAAAATCAAATGTTTTTATTTTGTTATGCTGTAACTGTCACTTGAATTAAAATCTCCGACCGATAACGTCATAACTGTTCAACAAGTAACTTGAGAATCGATCATGTTGCGTAACGAGAATTGGGCGTGTAAAAAGACGTAAAAGGGGGTTTCGAAGCAAATACCGTGAATATTGTGTGTTATTCATGTGAAGTTAAAATTTGTTTAACAGGTATGTTGATTTATTTTCATCGATTATATCTTCTATTGGAGACAGTCAGCTACAGTCCCTGAAACGTTCTACTTTCCCACTTGAACGGTGAGCGAACGCTGAACGAACGGTGAACGAACGCTGAACGAACGCAGAGCGAACGGTGAGTGAACGATGTGTGAACGCTGAACGCAACTTGGTGAACGATGTGTGAACGGTGAACGGTGAGCGAACGCAGAACGCGAACGGAGCGCAAACGCGAACGCAAAGTGAACGGTGAACGAACGGTGAACGCAAGATGAACGATATATTCGGAATGCCTCTGATCTTTTCCTTGCATTGAAACTATTTTATTGTATTATAATGTCAGGTGCCAAAAAAAAAATAATAATAAAAAAATAAGTAAACCAATAAATGAATGAATAAATAAGTCAATAAAATAAATTCTCCAAAATTGTCCTAAGAAAGACGATTCATGTACATTAAGTTTTTAATCACACGATTTTTTAACGCATTAAAGCATTGCAATTGTTGCCGCGCCGAACGCTGAAGTATAAAAGATATTTTTTTAGTCGGAAAATAAAAATGTTTATTCTTATTTGATAACAAATCAGAGAAAACTTCTGCATGTGTTCTGACTTATAGAATGAATTAAAGCGCTTGTAACATCCATTCATATATGTATCTCCGTGTCAAGGCGATTTCATGTAAAGTAATAAAAAAAAATTAATTACAAAGGTCAGTGGACGTTTTGCATTTATACGCTCGTATTTTAAATGTTTAATACAATAATATATTATGTGTCATTTCTATTTTTCATGATGATTTATTGAGCAGACTTCTACATGTATCTGTAGATGGCTGTGATTATACTCAGACAAGATAATACAAAGATACATATTCATATTATTTGTTATAAATTCAATTTTCAGAACTTGATATTTAAGTAATATGCTGTTATAATTTTTATCAAACAGACAAATGAGAGAGAGAGAGAGAGAGAGAGAGAGAGAGAGAGAGAGAGAGAGAGAGAGAGAGATTCCGTTTCAGCCCCCCCCCCTTTCCTTTCAGGCTTCACTAAATGTTTGCACCTATATCAAACAATAACTCTGATATTTTTTTCTAAATATATTAGACAGTGAAAGTAACTTTTTTTAAATCAACAAATCATATCCATCTGTTTGACAGTATTACTCGTTTTTGTTTTCCTGCTTCAAGTTCACACGAAGTCCACGTGCTTGTCCTGTCAATCAAAATCATTCGACACTGTGCAGGTGTGAAAGTTTCGTCACATCGAAGACGAAGTGCGAGTATTTCCAACAAGTTATAACATTTATTTTTATCATTTCTAGATTTGACACCAACATTTGAATAATTAGTGAATAAAATATATTGGGCATTAACACTTGAATTTGAAACATACTCTGCCAATTTCAAATACCACCGCCGACACGTGTACATTTTGAACTACTATTGTTTTGTGACTTTTTTAGATGCATGTTTGTTTTGAGACTGAATTTTTTGTTCTAAAAAAGACCTTAACTTTTTTTTAACAGGTTAATTAAAATTTTCTGGAAATACAGTACTGACTAAGTAACCAATTTAGGGGGAAAGGGGGGGGGGTATTAATTATATCGAATAGCAAACATATAAAGTTACGGTGAAGAAAGATTTTTTTCTCTATAACTATAGACTTTACATACATGTACATGTATTATAGTAGCGAATATTCTGTAGTGCATTACATTTTAAATAAATATTTCCTTTAAACACACTATCAATTTAATTCGCTCCAAAGATAATGAATTAGCAGGATATCGGCAGTACTATGTATAACTCTCAGAACTAGTTCTATCATATTTTCTGTTGTAATTGAATAAAAAAAAAACCGCATTAGAAATAAATATTTTCGTAATTTTGCTGCGTAATTATTTGACTTGGATAATTATATCTCCATTAACGATTTGTCGTCTTTAACAAAACATCAAAATGTTGCAGTGCTTGAAGTATTTGCACATTGGCCTTAGTTAAATTTAATATTTCAGCATCGTTCTACATAGGTACAGGATGTGCTTATAACAACATTTTTTTCCAGAGTAATTTAATAAATAACCTAATAGCTAAGTTAGAATAATAAAAATATATATCTTAGATTTTTCCCCCATGAAATAATGATTCTTCAAAGACGATATGTTAGTATTAAATTAAAAAATCCGTTACTCCTTACCTACAAAAAGATAAGTCCTTTCACTTGGGAGTTCCGAATGGCAATGACAACTGAACGATAGGTGAACGCTGAACGCAAGGTGAACGCAAAGTGAACGGAACGAAGAGCGAACGCTGAACGCTTCGTGAACGGTGAACGCGAGCGCACGGTGAACGGTGAACGCAAAACTGTGAACGGAGAGCGAACGGTGAACGCACGCTGAACGAACGGTGAACGAACGGTGAGCGAACGGAAAAATGGGAAAGTAGAACGTTTCAGGGACTGTATTTACGTATCCCGGTTGGCCTTTCCTCTGTCATTCGTAACAACAATAATGCAAAAGAACAACACCAAGCTGGATACTTAAAAACATAAGATTTGTACATATCAAAAACATGTGTTCTAAAATTCTTGGAAAGTGCTGCTAGAATCGTGAGGTAAACATGGTTTGAAGTAATCGGTTATATGTATAAAATGCAAAACATCGGGTAAGGTTTCGTGCAAATATGTGGAATAACTATTTTCCCGACCGGACAGTGGGATTCTAGCAGCACTTTTTAGACATAAGAAATGTTTTTCAACTATATTATATACTCAAAGAAATTATTAAACCCCGGGGTAGTGTCGTTCTGTGAACTTTTTTATTAAGGAATATTTTGCTATTAATAGCAGTCACGTGATGACTTCGAGGTGGTGCACTACTTGGCCTCAGACACTCCGTGTCTTTATGTAATATTTAATAATAGTTTACGTTTTATCGGCGACTTTGATAAATTATCAATCTTAATTTTTTTTTAAAAAGTTTAAATTTCCCGAGAAATGATTTGTATGCTTCCTTAACATACCCGCGTGGTTTTCTAATACATTGGCATATCAACAAGTCACACATATTGTAAAATAAATATGGGCAATTCCTTAGGATCCTGTCCTAAATATCAACTGGAGCGCCAAATTCGTATTAATTTCACCTGTTTTGCAAAGGCGACAAGGCAAATTTCTTTCTTCGTACTCTTCTATTTGTGTTAAACTGGCAAGTCCCTTTTCAATGTCGTTTTCAGGCTCCTTTAAGCAAACTGCATTTAGAGCTTTGTGGTGCGTGTGCTGAAATAAGAAAATATTTCTCATAATAACCCTTTTTCAAATTTATTATACAATATAATTTTACCTTTTAATCCCAAATGGTACTAAATTTTAACATGGAATATATTGAATTTGATTTGAATCAAAATTCTATATCTTACGATAAATTCATTGTCAAATTCTTCAACTATTGGAATGCTTAACGTTGTAAAGTCCTCGAATTCCACTTCAACCTTCAAATATGATACATGTATTAAACAGGGCATTAAATTTTAGGTATAATGTTACGTGTACCTGATTATATATGTATTTTTCTGTAGATAAAATAATAAATGCCTACAATCGAGATTCATTAACAAATTTGTTTATCGAAAAGTGTAAAGAAAAATTTACTCTAAAATAGGTAGAGGTAAACGATTTTTGGAAAAATTATTAAAAATTATATAAATTCAAAGTGAGCTTTATTCTTCTGTTTCTTTAATATTCTAAAAACTAGACTAACATTTTACTCACATCTTCACAAGTTTCGTAGAAATATATTGTGATATATAAACCGGAAAACAGATTCTTTATGTTAGCATTCGTCCAGTTATTTTTTAGATCTACAAAATTGATTTTTTCTTCGTAGTATAGAAGTATTATTTGTTATCTTAGAATTGATGGAATTATTTCATTTATTTGAATCTTATTTGTTAAATTGTACCTTGAGAAATACCCTCTTCTCTTCCTGATTTCTGAAAAAGTTGTATATTGTTAAATTTCCAAATAAAGACATTCAAATAATACCCTAAATATACAAATATATATAATTGCAAATGTGATACAAAAACTCACTACATTTTGTATGATTTCGTCAAGGATGCCACCTAGCAGTGTATTTAATAGTTCATAGCTATCCTCCTGTGTGCCACGGCCAAATTGGTTGTTTCTGAAAAATGCAAGGATTAAGCATACATACATACATACATACATATATATATATATATATATATATATATATATATATATATATATATATATATATATATATATATATATATATATATATATATATATATATATATATATATATATATATATCAGGTTTGTGCATGAAACTATGCAGTTAACTGCTATGTTATTAGTTTGCAGGAAGCTGTTTTCTATTACTTACATGTTCCTTACGGCATTCAAAACTCCCTTTAACTCATTTGTGTGATCTTCATCTTTCTTCGATTGTTTTTCCAGTAAATCAAGTAATCTTTGGCTTAGTATCATATTCTCAAAGTTTGCGTCCGAATCCTTTTTATCAAAATAATTTACTTATCAAAAAAAATATTATTACCAAGAATCGTAAAGACAAAATGATGCAAGAAGTAGAGTAAAGTCATCCTTACCTTTAAATATGTGAGTACTTCCCTTAGAGACTTCGTGAAATACAATGCCTGTAAATAGATTATTAGTTTTAAAGTCCTTTTATTGTATATAAAAGCAACTTATGCATCATAGATTTAAAGAAAAATCGTGTACCTGCAAGGACGAATTAAAAAAGCACGTGTTTCCAAGGTTTCTGTTTCCCTATAAAACACATGAGCAGTTTCAAAAAATTAATAGATACATGAATATTTGCAAAGACCAAAACCGTAAACGTGCCTGTGTGTGTGTTTGTGTGTATGAAAAGGTTCGCATATTGAAAAAAAAAACCAAATTCCTGTAGGTCGATTGAACATTTTGCAAATAAACATACATTTGCACCATTAAATTTGGATTGTTATTGTATTTATCATAATGCATTTGCTCTTTGTCTTTTCCGATAAAATAATATGTTTCTCTCTCTCTCTCTCTCTCTCTCTCTCTCTCTCTCTCTCTCTCTCTCTATATATATATATATATATATATATATATATATATATATAAAATATGTGCATCTTTCTATCTCTCTTTCTTATACTTGATAAGTTACCTTTGGAGGTTCAAATTCAACCACGTTAGAGCTTGGTACCTAAGGTATAAAGTAAAAAGTTTCTTCAATATAATCTATAAACACAACTGTTTTAAAGATTTCATTTAACATTTTTTATTTGCATGTTTTACCTTATCTGTGTTCCATTTGATGCCATTTTTGTTAGGATTCTTAGAACGCTTTTTATTCTTTCTTGGTTTTTTCTGCATACATAAGAATAAAAAGAATGAAAGCATATTCACTTTTTAAACTTTGTTCTCATATTTTATACTCCGTCCAAAAATCAATATCTGAGAAAGATATACCTTTTGTTTGTTTTGTTTTTTAATTTCCTTCTTGGATTCTGTAATAAGTTGTTCCTGTGACTCTTTTGTACTATACTAAGTATAAGGTGATTTTTCTTAAGATAAAGAAGAATAACGAATACATTTCAGTACTGAATGAATATTAAATCATACAATAGTAATTCAATACTTTAGGAACCTTTGTTAGAATAAATAATAAAAAAAAATATTACAACTTGGTAAGTCTGTGTGCAAGCATCCTTCATAAACACTGTTGCTTGTGCTTTCTTGTGCTTAGTTGAAATTTTTAAATCTGTCTGAACACAACTCTGTAAAATAATGTATTAAGTGTTATTTCTATTTAGGAGATATATCAGACAATGTACATGTACATGAATGTGTAGATTTTTTGTAGTTTGCTTACCTCCTTTGTACAAAGTTTTGAGTTTTCAATTGTTCGCTCAGATAAAGTCGTATCAATGACCAGATGCTGTAGCAAATAATAAAGAATATTAAATTATTTCAAATGTATATTACGATATTATATATATATATATATATATATATATATATATATATATATATATATATATATATATATATATATATATATATATATATATATATATATATATATATATATATATATATATATATATATATATATATATATATAGTCATTAAAGCGTCAGCTTAGAGCAGAACAAGATTCGTAGATAAAGTAATTAATAGGTCATGTATATCTCAGTGTCTGTTTTTTTCTACGGAAGTATCTTATTATATTCTGTTTACACATGTAAAATTCTTGGTGAAAACAATTGTAACTGCTGCGATCTTTGTCCACTACATGAGAAAAAGGACCAAAGAAACATGTCATATATAGAAGTTTTATTTTAAAGGTCAGAATAAACACATATAAATGTAAAATTCAATTAGATAAAAAACAGTTGTAATGTAAGCTAAGTGTTGTGTATGGCCACGTGGGTAGCCAGAGAGCAATGAGGTTTATTGAATGCGAAGTGTATTGAATGCGAAGTGTATATCCCAGTGTTGGTTTTGGAGATGGGAAAACTATTATGGATTTTGGCTTTCACAAGTCATTTTCAGCTTAAAGAGAGATTTTTTTTTTTAACTTGTGTTTCCTTTAGATGTAACATAAAAAGGTTTTAATAATCATAAATATAAGACACGTCAATCTCTATGTTCTCAAATGTACTATTTAGGATAACTAAAGGTGTCATGGACATGATTTTCCCTTTATGTACTTTTAACTAAATTATCCACAAAATAATGATAAAGATATCTTTTGTTCAAAATATTATCCATACCTTAACTTCCTCCTTTTCGGTGTTCTGTCTTCTTTCTTCCTCATACTATTGATGATGTGTAAAAAAAAATTGATATAATGAAAGAAGTTCAAACTTGGGCTTAGAGTCTCTGCATTTTATTCATTACTCATTTGTAAGACACCTTTAATTCTTCAATTTAAATTACTTCATATTGCTCTGTTTTAAACGAAATGCATAAACTCTAAATAAAAAAAAAATCAAAAAATGTTTATTAGCTATCTGATTTAAAAAATCATGTTCTTCAATTATTTTTTTCTTATCAAATGATTATTTAAGAATATATATAATCTTAAAATATTTAATCATACCCTGGTTTCCAAAGGAGAGCCAGTTCTAAAATCTTCTGTCTAGAAGATTAATGACAGGCGAGTATAGTCTATGAATTATGCATAAACATATCAAGACTAAAAAGCTGAAGATAACGAAAAGTGATCGATCTCAAAAGAAATGATAACCAATACAAATATGTGAAGAAAGAGTAAAACATGGACCCCTGGAAATTCCAGAGGTGGGAACAGGTAGCTACAACATAAAACAATGCGGTTATTCCCTATACGGGTATTTCAAAAAGTTACCTTTTCTGACTTCTGATTTCTTCTACATAACTGAATAACGTATAGTAGACAGAAACACAGACCGACAATAACTGGAATTTGGATATGGAATGGATCTTCATAGTTCTGGGCTTTAAAGAAATCCTGTAACATTTGAGTAAATTTGAATTTTACATTTCCAACTGTTTTCCCTCCTACAAAACTATTTGATATAAGATTGTTAAGGCATAAAAAGTCGACGCAATAAACATATTCATTATATACAATTAAGTTTCAAAATTAAAAAAAAAAAAAAAAAAAAAAAAAAAAAAAAAAAAAAAAAAAAACATTTGTTACATGTATAAATCAGTCAAAATGAAAATAATAGTAAATAAAGTGCCTTTTGGAAGACTTGGTCACGTATCAACCCTTATCAGTAGCCTGAACATTATTAAAATTGTTATCTTATTCTTGAACTGAAATCGTTATGTAAAGAATGATATAGTAAAAATTTACAAAAAATAAGTTTGGTTTTAAATCATAAAAAAATAGTTTTTTTTTTTTTTTACCTTCCTTAATACTTACAAGTGCACTAAACAGAATTGTGTTTAACCAATCCATATCCCTCACCACAATCTAAATTCAATGATAAAATGATTTTGCTTGTCTATACATATCTCATATCATTTCAAAAAGGTCACGTTATTTTTTAATGGGTTAGTTCTTAGTTAAAGTTATATACCCATTATAGTTGTAAAAGATGCTTATTGAAATTTAGTTTTATTAAAATAGAAGTCTAATTTTTAGTAATTTTAATTAACCTGTGTGTGCACATTGCACTCGTTACGGAAATGTAGAAAAATCAGCGATTCTTTCGTTCTTAAGTCTATAATTAACAATAACATAGTGATAATGATGTGATTATTCTAGATTTCTTTTTTAGATTTAAAATTAGTTTGTAATAACGAGCTTACCTAAGACGCAATATCGAAGAGGTAAATAAGAAACCAGTCAAATAATACCATACTTAGACAGGATATAAACTGAAAGTTGTCATGCAGATAGGCTTTTTAGTAATCATTACGTGTACTCCTTCGTGGAAATTACTTTCGTTTTGAATCCATGATTAAAAAAAAACCTTAAGGATTTTAAGTACTAATAATAAACATATGCTTAAATTGGATAAATCTTGAATTTTTTACTTCTTCTTTTAAATGCATACATGTTTGTGTATTCACTCTTAAGCATGATGTAGATAGAAATTATAAAATATATAATATATTATATAAATGACTTCAATAGAACAAGTATAGCATTTATTCTCTGTACTAACAGAATAGGATGATTTAAAACATTGATTTCACTTGTTTTAATTAAATATGCTGATATTAAATTTGCTTATTTGATAGAAGCAAACGAATTACTATTTTTGGCAGATTCAGGTAGCCATAAAGTGCAGTTGATACCTTAAGAGGTCGTTAAATAATGTTCAAGTTCTGTTCTTGGAATTTACAAAATGCCACTAACACTATTTTTGTTGCCTTTGAGCTGCTTTGGTTAACAATGCTAGAATCATACATGAATTCTAGTGTCATACTTTTCAAAAACTTAAAAACAACACAAGCAGAGTTAGGAGAACTACGTGACCGTTATCAAATATGTGATATACACGTACATGTATATTATTATAAAAAAAAAAAAAACAACATTTCCATGAGGCATAGAAGAAAAGACAATAGCAAACTTTACATCCGCTTTCATTTATTTTTTTCTCTTTGAATGACTCGATGACACCGTCATATTGTCAAGAGAAATTGTTCACTGTTATCAAAAGACCGTTTCTATAACACTTCTTCTTTTTTATTTTGATGCCATTATCTAAAACATTTTTACTACATTTTCAGTAAAAATTTATTACCAGTTCTAAAAAAAGCAAACGGAAATCCGAAAAAGCGTTACACACAGTTACTCAAAACATAGTTTCATATCTAAGGATCAAATTTTTGGTTCAACGCATGTTTGCAAAGTTAATGAAGTCCTTAGTATCCTTATTCTATCAATTTCCATTTTCTGTAAATAGCGTTATTTCATAGTGCACACGAAGTCTTGCGATTCCTAGTCATTTTAAGCTTCATGTATACATGTAACACATTACTTGCTTTAAGATTTTTATTTGAAATTCAGTAATTAAAGAATAGCATTTCATCTTCGAGAAGAAAAACAATTGTAGAAATAGGAATCCGTAATCATTTATATTGATTTAAAGCGATACAGATGCCAGAAATACAAGTACAACTAATCTATCTAAGCGTCGAATCAAGAATCGGGGCGTATGGAATAAATGTTTTATTTCAATTGCCCCTATGACCAATTATGTGTTTAAAATTGTTCCTTTTACTTGGAAAGAATTACATGTAGTATATTTAACGTCTACTGAAATTTGTAGTAGCAGCGGTGGCATTGGTTTAGTCAAAGAATTCAGTCAATACTTTGTATCGGTGCTACATGACAACGTCGATCAAAATCACCACATGGAAGTTTTCCATCAAGGGCAATTTTCAAACATGCAAAGCAAAACTCTGTTTTACAGATAGTACATGTCATAGATTTACAGGCCTGATCATGCTGCAACAAAGTTTTGCAGTTTGGACAGAGACGTTTTGAAGGAACATTTTCCATATAGGAATATCCAAGTGTTATTTTTGAACAATCCTCCAGCTGTCGAATAATTTCGAAATTTTGTTCACTTTCGTTTGATGAGCATTCATGATCTTGTGTCCAGGGCCCCATACAATACCAACAAAATTTATATGGGTAAAAATAGTCATTTGAGCACTTATTACATTGAATATGTGTCTGGAAGCGTTTCAGCTTCTCGCAATACGAATCACATCTTGGACAATTCTTAATTTCGTTTCTTTTACATCCGTTGATATAGTTAAATGAAAGTTTTCCACAGTAGAATATGTACTCGTCAGCACTTAGCATGCATTTATTTAAAATGTCTAAGTTATCAAATAACTCATTGCATATTCCATAATCTGTTTTTCCAGGGCATCGTAAACAATACCCTCTTTCAAGAACCAGTTTACGAAGCAGTCCAAACAAATTGTCTGGGGCTACAAAAGAAGCAAGAAAACTTACAGTTATTTCCTTCTTTCAATAATAAGAAGTGTAATTTTTATGGGATAATATATATATATATGTTGGTTTTTTTTTTTGTTTTTTTTTTTTTTGTTTTTTTTTTTTGTTTTGTTTTTGTTTTTGTTTTTTTGCTTTCTCAATTTCTTCAATGTAGAGAAGATAATATAATAAGAGATATGGCAAATGAGCAATGCATGCTTGTTAAAAGTTCTTTGGACAACTTTTGACCCTTATGAAAATAGTGTTATGCTTCATAATCACATATGTAGGATTCAGCTATTTTTCTTTATTTCAAATTAAGTTATAAGAATTACAGACCGTTCAGTGGTCAATCTTAATTTATCAGAAGGCATATTTTTACGTTTTGAAATACATTAGCTTTAAAGGAAACAGAGCGAGAATTTTTAGATTTTTTGGTTAGCATGTAAATATCTGATCACATGCTCAATATTTTTACAAATTGCACAAAGATTCTTCCTGCTAAATGATACATTACTTATTGCATGTCCACAAGAAAGTTCTAGTCTTGGCTCTGATTCATACTCCCAGATGATATCAGGTTTTGTTGTAGTTTTACACCCTGATAATGGTCGACTTTCTGCCCAAACCATGACATGAAATGGATTGTGCAGGACGTCACTTGTTGTTTCTGGATCATAGATGAAGAAGTTTTCAATGTTGACAATATCAATCAGCCAATACTCAGTATTAAGGATCGAGGCTACAGATCTTCTAATCTCATCCACTGTACCAGCCTAAGTGTGTATTCAAAATCATACTATGTATTTACAATCTATTCATTCCTATGAGTTCTTTTGATATTATTAACAAAGATAGAATGTCATTATTTAAAACTTTATAAACATTTTACCTTAGGTACATTATACAGTACATCAGATGACAACGTCTTGAATGCCAGGTACTCTGTCATAATTAAAATTCTCGAAGTCTTTACCTATATAAATTTAGTCACAGTTTTCCAAGTTGCTACCTGTCAGAATTCAAAGAAAATAAATCGAAAGCAAAAATTATGATATTAGAATTGGAAAACCCGCTTCATCGACGTATATATAAATAGATTTTTAATAATTTATTACGGAATACAGTTAATTTAGACATAAATAGTTCTGAAAAATATATAAATAAGATACAGTTAATCATACTATAAATAGATAACGGAAAATTTCCACTTTGTTGTATTTTCATTTCACCATTATATATTGAGACCGCAAGTTTCGATTTTCATTCGTGGGATGTCTTTACAGAAAACAACACGTATAACAATTTGTGAAAGGGTGACATAGAGAGATGTCTCTAACAATTTTTGTTAAGATGTCAACAAGGAACAAGAGTGAAACCATTACTGTCCAGAAGGTATGTTCTTTATACATGAATTAACCTTTCCTTGCATACACTCTTGAAGAAGGTGTCAAGTGAATATGATGAAAAGTATTTAATGTAATGTGGAGCTAAAGATCAAAAATCAAGCTCAAATGTTCATTGAAACAATAGGCCTATACAATTTGGGAACCAAAAAAAATTTCAAAATATATTTCACAATAGATAAAATTCAATTTCAGTCAGATGAATTTTTGAAGATATTTGAAACCTTGGCTGGAAGAGTAGGAATTGAGCTGCAACATATTCGGTTGACATTTAGTGGTAAAGAATACAGACATGACCAACCGGAAGCTCGGAAAAGGATAGAAGATATTGGAATTAAGGACCGCTCTACTTTGTTTATGGTCTCAAGATTACCAGGGGGATATCTATAGTCATACTAACGACATAGGACAATACGAAGCATAATGACGTAAACTTTACAACCAAAGTAAAAGTGATATTCATTTTTATATGTGAAACGAAATGCAGTATTTCTCCTCGTTATTTGAATAGATAATGTGACACTCACCAGATATTCAAACATGTGTTGTAAAGCTTAAAAAATGAAATAAATTCTAAAATTGTTGGTTTTATTGTATGTTAATTTTTAGTATTGCATTAGTACACGTTTCGCGACTGTTTTAGTGCATAACAGATAACAAATTTTGCATTTTTACGTAATTTTTAGACTTATACTCGTTTTGGTGACTGGCTATTGCTGACGACAGTTGATTCATCCATAATACCCAGTAACGGTCGAGCTCGTTGGAGGCAGTTTTTTTAAAATTCAATTACCAATAAAGGTTTTTGTTACCTACTTCTAGTTTATATATATATATATATATATATATATATATATATATATATATATATATATATATATATATATATATATATATATATATATATATATATATATATATGACATATGGCTTTAGGAGACCAAGGAGGTTATATTTTCTGGCTTAGGGAGACCACTGGATTAAGGCGACCTTTTTCGGTCTCCCTATTATTTTGACCTCATCAGTATTGCAAATGTCTTTTTATAGATAAATAAACAGTCTGCCATTAAATATTATTAATCTTTAACTCTGTTATTTAACATTCAAAAGTTGTCTAATTTCTATCATCTTCCCTAAAAAAGAAAAGAATTTATAACCTACGTATAATTTCAAAGGATAATTTTTCTGCATTTTGGAGACCATGAAAAACATGCAATTAAACAAAAAATCTAGCATATATATTTTTTCCGCTTTTGATTTGTTCAAATGAGTGTTTCTTTAACTTAGTTTTCCATATTTTATGTTAAAAACCTAAAAAGGAAAAATATTGTAAATTTATGAACCATGTTTTGAATTCTTAGCAAGTGCTTTCCGTCATTTGTTCCGAATGCCATCGGAATGCCCCTTCAGTTTTCAGAAAATGACCTCTGAACACCATGGATGTTGAGAAATTTGGGTAAGTAACTAAAATGATACAGTAATAAGTTGTAATTAAGAATACACAAGACAAACATTCGTTTGGTTTTGTTGTTGTTGTTTTTTTTTTTTTTGCCTAGTAATTTAGCTTTCAAGAGAAAAAGTATGATTTTAAATAATCGTTAGACTATAGTTCGGTATATAAAATCCTGAAGGAAATTCGAAATAAAGTTAAATGATAGGCCCCTATATTTTTTTAATTCTTTTATGCAAGTCCACAAACAAATTAAATATTTAAAGATTAGGCCGAACGTTGAAAAAATAGTCTCGCAAGTTGACGCAGCTATTTCGAGCTTAAAAATTTAAATTAAACTTTCTGTAAACATCATGCAGGACATGATCATCATGATATAGTATAAATGAAACAGACCCTGTAAGAAAAAAATAGCTGTAATTTAATAATTGTTTATTAATATAATGTGGTCCTCTGCTAATAGAATATATATGCTGTAAAAAAAATCTGAATCAGGGTGAAGCAGATTTGATACAATACATGGCTGAAGGAACGGGGGGGGGGGGGGGGGGGGGGAGGGGGCAGGCCCCCTGTAATTTTGCTGAAATTTAGGTATACTATAGAAAACATTGCTCCTTTATGCTTGGGCCCCCTCAATAGTAACCTCTGATGATCTATTTTTCTTTTGCTTTTGGGCCCCCTCAATAATAAACTCTGATAATGTATTTTTCTTTTGCTTATTAAAAATTTTTTGGTTTGTAGCCTCCCCCAAACTGAAACTGAAAAATGTTGTTTGGTTGTTCTCACCCCCCCCCCCTCCAACTAAATTACGTACGGGCCTATTCTCCATCCCTGAGGTTTTCTTTCACCAAAGAAAGATGAATTGGTAACAGTTCAGATATATATAGCAATATTTACGGAAGGGAATATTCTCGTTTAATTATGAAGATGTGACAGTAACTCAGTCAAAGCCACAGTGAGTGTAACATTTATTTAATATTATTGTTAATGTTTATAAATAGTGAAATACTGATACTGTGAAATTTTAATGGATATATAGAAAATATAAAAGTACAACCATTTATTGTAAATCACATACATGAAAAGCTTCTTTTTTTTAGCAAATTCTTCATTTTTTCATGAAATTATTTTATTTCGTATGTATGATAATTTATTTCGTATTTTAATTCTGTAAACAAATCATTGTCGCAGCCTAGTTCCCTTCATTATTTTCAGCAGTTCAGTGACAGAGATAAAATAATCATATGAGGTTTATACCCCCCCCCCTCCCCACCAAATGAAACTGAAAAATGTTTGGTTTTGATCCCCTTCAACTGAAATTGATTCCTACTTACCATGCTTACAGGCTTAACTATGAAGATGTGACAGGGAGTGTAATAACAATAATTGTTCAGACGGATACATATTAAGCTGATATACGTATCAAATTTTAATGGATAGATAGAAATTAATAAACAATTACAACCATTTATTATAAACTACATAAAGATAATTTTTCAAGCAATTTGAAATTCTTCATTTTTTATGATAATATTTTATTTCGTATATATATATGTTTATAGGTTTATTCGTATCAACAAATCTGTGTACGAGTTAATAACGCATCCTGGTTCCCTGCATTTTCAGTGAACCACAGAGAACCAGAATAAGATTGTAGGGAAACAAGCCTTGTTACAAGGTTTGAGGTTTGTTTATTTTATATTTTAATTTACACTTTTAAAAATTATTATTATTATGCAAAATCTGTGTGCAGATGAATATTTACATTTTAATGTTATAAGTCGTTTTGTGGTTCATATTTGCGGTGACTGTCCCACGTGTGTTTACCTGTTTACATTCACCTACTGACCTAGAGTCTTCAAAATATACCTTCTGTAATCATGACTGTTGTAATCTTGTTTTTATGTTAGTTTACCATATGTAACTTGACTGTTGTATAGATTTATAGCGATCACTGCAAGCTTTTAATATTTAGGTGAAGAGAAATTTCAGACTATCAATCACAGGCACTTGTTTCATATACGGTGCACCCCTACTTATTTTTACCACAAGGTATCTAACTCAATTTCAGGCACCCCCACTTCAAGCTCGTATTTTGTTCATGTATCATTATCAATCATTAACCTACTTTAAAATGACATCGTTCGCTTCAAGAGACTTTTTTCTTGTCAAATAAATCATTTCAGACGTCTCTGGTCGAGTCTCTTTATTGTAAAGCACTCATTTATTCCACGAAAATTACCTCGATACATTTTAAGACTTTAGATGGGATACAACTTCCAGTTGGGGGTAGAATAAAACCAGAGACTTCCGAGTATTCCATTCCGAGGTCTCTGGTTTTATCCTTCATTTATAACCCCAACCGCAAATTTGTATCGAAAATTACCTTGATACATTTTAAGACTTTAGATGGGATACAAATTTCATTTTTTTCACAGGTCACGAGGTTTCAACTTAAAAAATAAAAATTCTCACCGTTGGAAATTTTAGCTTGATGTGTTGATAATTTGCCAAATTATTATGTAATAAAGGGGACTTTATATGATCACCCGGCGCTGTCGCTTAAGTTCAGTCTTCACAACAATTCTTTTTCAGCAATTGCCCTTCGGGCATGTAGACCTATCATTTTTACCCAGCCCATTCAAATTTGTACATGTCCTACTCAAAATTCTTACATTTACCAGTATTGTGCAAAAAAAAAAACCCATTAGGTATAAAGGTTTTATATTAATTTTTTCAGCGTCGTAAACCAACCATGGCCTGTGATTGCCATTTTTGTTCATAAATAACTTTTGAGTTGCATGCTGGTCATTTGTTGGCCGGTTTAGCTGAACTGAATTTCAGAAATGGGATCATGACTGTAGTGCCACAGTATGTGGCATTGATGAACATCTCGTAATTTAGCAAGCAACTTCGAGAAAACAAATAGGTTAAACTAAACACTTCAATGATTAGATTGACAATCATTTGACAGGTCGTATCGAGAATGTAGATAGGCAATCCATCAACATTACATATAGCAACGTTTAAGTGAATAATGGGGGTAGGACAGAGTAAATGGCAAGTAAAGATCGTACAATGAAAGAAGATTCACATATGCCCTCTTCAGACATGTAATTTGGCAATTTTTTCATGCCCGGATGCAAATTTAACAGGTCCCTGTCATTGGACTCCCGGGTTATTTGGAAGACTGTTAGTTTAGTTTCATGAGGTCCAACAACATTGATTCTCAATGTCTGCTCCCTCTACCCCATACACTTATCTTGATAAAATTATATAAATTATATTATTAATTATATAAATTGATATAAATTATATAATCCGGTCTTGTTTATATAATTTTACAATGTCATAAACAGCTGCTTAAGTGCATATAATATTGTACTAAATGGATTTATATATAGGATTAGGGAAAGATCCTCACTTGATTATGGCAGCATATTTAGCCCGAAGGAGTTTATTATCTACCACACATGATCAATGTCACTTTTGGACGTGAATGACTTTTGACACCCTAACTTCAGTTCAAATCAACGTTAACTTTATGTGACGTCTCTCTGAATCTTTTTTGGCATGTAACTTGGGTAAAAACAATTAAGTACTCTTGATGCATTTGATTTCTCTTAGCCCGTTTAAACATTTCCAAGGTCTATACCAGTTTTTGCAGGGGCGAAACTATG